>NC_060143.1:430135758-430443458 GCF_021461385.2 Schistocerca piceifrons | reverse complement strand
TGTCATGTTGTGGCTGATTTCTAGAGTCGCCAGTTTCTCGCTCACGTTTGACATCAGACTATATAATGCCTCAAGCGTAACTGACGAAGCTTGTGTGTTTGTATTTATGCCATTATTTGTTGCCATTGTTTCTCTGCCACGGTCTGATTGAATCGAAACCGGGCTAGGTTCACTGATTTCACACGAAATACTTTCATCTGATCTGGTAATCGATGCTTCATCGACTGTGCACAAGGTTTCATTTGCAAGTGGTTCGTTATTGTTAATCCCTGTGGAGTGCAATTGAATTGTATTTACTTCTACATTATGTTGTGCTGAACAACTAATTGCGTCATCATTTACGGCACTATTGTCAGAGTCGGTGACGTGTCCATGAACGTTTGTCAAATTAAAGTTCTTCGATTCCATTGTGAAGATATTATTTTTATCTGTACTTTACTGTTAATCTAAATCTTTAAATTCTCTCACAGTTGAATTAATAAAAATATCTCGCGATTGTTATTTGTTGCGCGTCGGAAATTTACAAGATGGCGCACTACGTCTTCTAATTCTGCGATTGTTGAACATAAAAAAGTAATTATCAAAGTGTAATTGTGTGTTGCCACAAACACTACCAGGATTTTAATATGGACAGGAAAAGGTTCTGCTTTAAGTGGAGCTAAGCCAAGGTGCAGCCACTGCATGCGTTTGCGCTTTTCTACCTTAATTCCGACTGAGCTGCGTCACTCACGATTATGTTAGTTTTGTAAATCCTTGTCCTTGTTCCTTCTGGTTATTGTGCCATCCGTTTATACAGTTAATATTGTTTCACTTTATTCGTCATTTTCCATGTGCGTCATGTAACAGAGAAACAGTAATTAGTACAAGTACATTTGTAGCACAACAATGAAGTACTTACTCTTTGTTCCACCAGCACTGTCCTGTCACGGTCGCCAGTGTGGCGAAATAAATAAAAAACATTTTATATTTTAAATTCCACGTCATTGTTGATTTAATCAGAGTTCTCACCTTAGACGTAGAATTAGTCCTTCTGCCACAATATTAATTCATTAGTCGCCATCGATGTTCTTCTCTTTGTTGACCGTGTGTACCATCATGAGTCGGCATCGGTTCACTTCACGAAGATGGTGGAAACCAAGGAATACTATGCTACGTCGCTATAAATAATTTTCGTAATACTTCGATACTTTTCATTATTTTTTATTCACAACACAATAAGACTTGCTGTGCTCGTCGCACAAACCATAATTACCAACCATATGCCTGCCTTTCCGCACAGTCCAAAAATCACGTCCATCCTCCACAAGGCAACAATCGAAAGTGTCCCTTAGCTCCTTGGAGTATCAAACAAAAGAGAATCCAATGTGAACTTTACAAAGATTATAATATACATGCCTCTCAATTTATCTTTGGCGCAGCTTTTAAGATATTGTATGTCTCTGCATAGGAATGTGTCATTACAACAAGAAAACCTAAATCGGGCAAGGTAGAAGAATCTTTTTACCCATTCGCTAAGTATAAGTTAGGTGGGTCGACAACATATTCCTGGCATGTGACGCACATTCCGTGACCAGTGTCGTATAGAATATATCAGAGGCGTTTTCCTGTGGAGGAATCGGTTGACCTATGACCTTGCGATCAAATGTTTTCGGTTCCGATTGGAGAGGCACGTCCTTTCGTCTACTAATCGCACAGTTTTGTGGTGCGGTCGCAAAACAGAGACACTAAACTTATTACAGTGAACACAGACGTCATTGAACGAACAGACAGATCATAACTTTGCGAAAATAAAGAAAGTAAAATTATCAGTCGAGGGAAGACTTGAACCAAAGACCTCTCGTTCCGCAGCATCTCACGCTAACCACAGGACCACGGAGCTCCTGAACTCACCTTCTCCTTGATGTTGCTCATCATGGGCATGGACTACTCAGTTTGTATATTTTGCTTATTTTTTTCATAGCTACACACAACTTCTTCCTGTTTTCTCGATCGATCTGTGTCCAGTTTTTCAAGGCCTATCCACTGTGCCAACTTGTAACTAAATCTGAGGGGGGTGCGATGGGGAGGTTCACTTGTTAGTAGAGGCTATATGCACATAGTCACAATTTCCTAATTTATTACTAGTAAATTTTTAAATAGTATTTTATACATTACAGTTTGGCCAGACATTGCTGCATTTGCCAGCTGTTAATCAACTAGATACAGTTACATTTAAACAGCTGCTCCCAGCTACAATTAGTCTACCTTTTATTATTAGTGCATTTGTTACAGGTAATTAGGTTTCAACTTTTTTACATATTTTTTTGTGCAACAATCATCTATAGCTACAGGTTATGAGGCACCTACAGTTCTAAGTAGGAAAGCATTTCCAGTTCTAAGTGGTTAGCCACTTATATTGCCAGGTAGTTAACCATCTATTATTGCAGGTGCTAAACCATCTACAACATATAGGTGGTGATTTATTTTGCCACATATGGTCAGCTTTATGTAAACAATGACCTGTAGACAATCCATTCTTAAAGTTACAGATGTTTTACTCTATAGTTACAAGTAATTGTTACAGATAATAAGCACTTTTATTCACTCACAGTCATATAGTCAAACCTATTGTGCTTATTCCACACATCTTATGTGAATGGTGCTAGTGTAATTAGGACTTTGTATATATTTCTAGACTAATTATTCACTGCATTAAAAGTTTACAACGATGCCTACGTTTCCTTCCTCCTACAGTTAATTTTGATTGTTCATCTTAGCCACTGACTAGGAATTGTTTCTCCATGTACTCCAGCTATTGCTTCCCGCCCCTTGATGCATCTTGCACGTTGTTTGCAAGGGGTTTATTTCCTGCTCCCACGCCATTAACATCCCTACACCAATTCACTGATGTTTCTAAAATTTACAGTAGCATACAACTGGTATAGATACAGTTCTTTCACGAAACGTACTTGCGACCAGCATACACGCCAGTGTTAGTTGTTTAGTTATTGTATAATATTGCTCACGTTTGTTTTCCTCCACAGCCACTTTCTGATACTTAATATTAGCTAATGATTGAGAATAGTCTCTGCCATTTATTCCAGACACAAGTTCCTGCCCCATGATGCGCTTCACACTTTGTTTTTGTTGACAGTTTCCCTCAAGCCTGCTGCTGACCTCGCTACAGATTAGTTTCCAAATTGCCTATCCATAGCGCCACTCGTCATCGATATTTAATTATTTGATTTATCATCAGGATTTTATATTATTTACTACACTGCTTATATCCACTTACAGTTTTGTTTAAGCGTTATGACAACTACAGATAATTTGTTTCATTACTTTATCGTATTTTCACCCACAGTCTGAGACCAACATCAAGATATGCATGTCATTGGCCGATTGGGACCTGTTCTGGCATGATGTTTGCAGTTGTTGTTTTGCTTCTTTGTGCTAGTTTTGTACAGACAATGTGAACTACAGCTCTTATTGTATTAATGGGTTTAGTGCTGTATTACTTATTACTCCTGTATATTTTTCAGGACATGACATTTTGCTGTATGCACTTTATTCTTGACACTCGCAAATAATGCGGTTTGTATAACTACGTACCATTTTTCATCTTTAAATTTTTAAAATTTCTAGACTTTGCGTCCCTAATTTTAATATTCTTATCTGACATACTTATTTGTGGTGTATTTTCCTGTACAGCTTTCTGAAGAAGGCCACTAAGTGCCTGAAACTGGTAATGAAATTAAATTTCTTTTACGCAACTGGTTGCTTATTATTTCATTACATATGACTACAGTTGCTGATGATGGCTAAAATACTAAATATTTTAGGTGTTACAGTTCCACTCAGTCTGCTCCCAGAGCAAACCAGAGAATCCACTGTTGGGTTGGCGAGTGTATTTTCATATGACACGACAAGTGGGTCAACTTTGTTTCATAAAAGGCTCTCTGTATGAATCAACTACCTTAGTCTGCTTTGTATAAGGCGCTCTTTATGAATCAACTACTTTACTGGCCTCGGTATAGTGATTACACAACTTTATCTTCTTTGGATGATCTGTATAAAAGTATAATTTTAGTTAAATTGAAACACATTTTAGAGAAATAATCATTCAATTATAGTCTTCCTTTTATTTTAGCTACCATTGTGAGCTACACAAATAAGTGCAGATGTATACATATTTCTTTAGCAACATGAGGCAGTGATGATGATGATGCAGCATTCATACTGTGTACAGAAGCACAAAAGACAACGAAATTAGTAGCAAAATGTTATCTGAAGTGTTTCAGTAGGTGAGTTTAGTAAGTTTGTACCACACATTTCTAAAAAATCCATACACATTTTCACACCACTCAACATGCTCATTCACAGCACATTTGTTGGCCAACCTAGCACATTTCAAGTTCCTGAACGTTGATTCCTAAAAGTGAGTGTACTGTCTAGAATTCTCATTATTGTAGATTTCATGTTAGGTGGCCTCGAATGCATATTGTATGACAGCCCAGTAACACCATAGTCATTTGACAGTCACCTTACAAAATTCTGAAATAATGCATATCATTCACAGTATGAAACCACTACTTTCATGCTACTAAACTGAGGGTTTTAAACATTGCCACTACAAGGAACTCATCATTAGAGGGCATGCCCACAACAATTTGATTACCCCAACTCACATTTAGATTGCACATTACAGAGAATAACATCACTTTCATGGGAGAAGTATGATACAGTAACCACCTGATGAGTGGTGCTGATAATGGTGATAGCAGGAACTCAACGTCCTGGAAGGATTGTTCTTTGATGTCTTGCTCCTGTCTATCATCAGCATACTGCTGCTGCAGTGCAAAGGCTGGAAACTTAGTCACAGGAAGGCTGATCTGATATAAGCCATCATCAGTGGAAACTAGGGTCCAGAAAAAGTTGTGTGTCCTGATCCCATAAATAACGTAAGCTGTCTGTGTTCTGTTGCTTTGGTGGTGTAGATAGTTGCTTCTCCACTGAACCATCAAGGGTCTATTGCACTGTGGGAGAAATAAAAATGAAAAACACAAAACGAATAATAATGAGCAATGATAGAGCTGGAAGTATTAATAATACCTTCATTCAAATGTAACAATCTCCCTCTTTTTATTCTGTATGGGTGATCTCTGCTTCTGACACTTTGTGGTGACTGACAAACATACAGAGCCATAATTTGGACTAGTAATGGGGGAAAAATTTTAGTCACTCAGCCCATTGACCTGGACTAGAGAAGAGGGGGAGGAGATGTAGTCATTATCAGACACACATTACAGCCATTAAGATTGGACTAAAAGCACATGGTCATAAATAGACTTACACAAATATAATAGAAGAGCACAAGTGAATGGACTGTTTACATTAGGATAAGAGCACAAGTGGACTCCTCGGAGAGGAGGAGGGTATAGGATAAGACAGCCATTTTGGGCCATAAATTATGGTAATCAAGATTAGGCTACAAGTATCTGGTCATAATTTGGACTTATGTAAATCTAACATAACAGCACAAGTGAGCAGTTTGTTTGCATTAAATAAACAATTGAGTGGTTCACTGGCGTGCTGTTTGTTTATATAAGAAGGCTAGGCCAAGTGGCCAGTTTCTCTATCTAAGGACAACAATGGGTTCTTTGCTCCAGAACCCTCATTGCTCTCGCTACCTATGCATAACGATAATGAGAGAGATAATGATGCTCCAATGCTAGTTATCCATACCTGCATCTCCTTACCACCAAGCTGGAGTAACCATAAAATGGGAGACTTCCAGCTGTCGCCATCATCCGTGACAGTACCAGCTGTCGTCCTGTGTGCCTTACATGATGGAAGGGATTTGGTGTCCATCAGTACTATTGATAACCATGCTTAATCAGAAATGCTGTTAAAGTTTGTGACTGTGATGCCTTTGCCAGTCCCGTAACCAGCTGTTCATGCACCACGTCATGCCCTTTTGCTAACACCAACTGCTACTTTGTTGTCTTCGCAGATGCTAAGTGCTCATGATACTCACCAACCTGCTCCCGTTGCTGTCAGCCAACCCGCATCACGAAATTTGTCTGCATTCTTCTTTTTCTAGGAGTTATCAGACTTTTACTGGTTTGATGAAGACCACCACAAGTCTCTATCCTGTAAATTCTTCTGCAGACTGGTATTGTGTTCACTGGTTTCAGACTTTGGCTTTCTCATTGGACTATTTTCGGTACCTATTTGGTCATTATACAAGCTGCTGATGGTATCAAGACTGGGACTTATAAATGCATTCGTGCTGTGAATTTTACCAATGCTTGTGAATTAATAATCATCAATATACCTCTGATAAAGTAATTATACGAAATAAATCTATAAATATGAAGCTGTTTCAATATTTGTGCATACTAATCCTTTCGCACTTCATGTTTTGTGTGTTTTTCTATTCATTATTACTCACAGATGACTGATATAAGTCAATCGCAATTGATGAAACTAATGTGAACACTACTCAAATCTCTCTTCATCACTTAATACCAATTAAGAAGTGTGGTTCATTGACACATTACTCATAATTGCATCCGTTTTTCTTTAGCAGATGTTAGTTTTCTATTCTACTGCTTAATTACAAAATTTGAAATAACAATAACTCCTAAATTTTTCTTTGGGTCGATTACCTCCTGAAACATGAAATTTCTTTCTGAAATTAACTTTCCAATGATGTACTTTTATTATAGCTCAATGGATACTAATAGTAATTAATCATATAAATATTCGATTTGAAGGTTTTTTTCTCTATTTTCAGTATTTAACATGAGACATTATTACTTTCATTTCGCCTAGCACTGTGCCCAATAAACAACATAGTAACTAAAACACCACCACTTTGCCTGTTTGAGTCAACAGATTTCCTTGTCCTTCTCTAGCTTCTTCCATCTCTATTGCAATACCAGTGAAAACACACAAAATATTTATTGTCAGCTCACTGCTGACTACATCTTTTCTGCTGTGCTAGACACAGCACATCACATCACAGTAGTTGTTTGCAATGAACATTGTCATAAAGGCTCATTTATTGGCTCTATGACTTAAATGTTATTTAGTAATTTTTTCCTTTATGACACATTAATTACATATTGTCTGAGGTATTCTAATTGACTTTCATTTTATCTTCAGAACTGCTATATTAAATCATTCTATGTATTCTCGAAGTTTCTTTGAACTAGAAAAGAACAGTACTATATAGTATCTGTAAAACGAAGATGGTTCATGTTTGTTCTATTAAGATATATTCTCTTTGCTTTTATACAGCTCGTAGTTTTGGGAACTTCATTTAAGTCTATTGAAATATGAAGTGGACTCTCATTACCTGACTTCTTTTTTTATGTTGAGTTTCCTACAATCCTGATGAAGTGTGATAGACACTGTAATGTTAATGTATACATGGTGTATCCATGATAATGACAATAACTTTCGAGGCAATGGAGAAGAGCAAATGTATCAAACTGAGATAGCGAATCCTGATTTTCAAATGACTGAGTCGAAAGTTATAAGCAAAAATGAGAAGATTTCAAGCTTGATGATAAAAATTCAGGTAGGCACATTTTATTTATGATTTTGTTTATCTTCGCAATTTGCACCAAATGCTTCATTCTCAACAGCTGCACAAACTACCATCCACCAGCTTCTATACAGGCAGGATATCACTCCACAAGCCTGTGTTATACTCTTCTGTTGCTCAAACAATATCACAGACAGTGAGAATTCTTTCCAGGAGCTTCTGCTCATTGTAAACTGGTGCCTCGAGTACAAGATTCCACCACAGGAAATGATGTGCGGTTTAATTACATGAGTAAGCTGGTCTCCTCCTCTTATACACTTTACAGAAACAGCTGATACATGTTTTCACAAGTAAGTGGCGGTTCACAGTGGCACATTTGGATATGTAACTTCCGATTTAGTTGTTTCCACAAAACTTTTTTTTGTCTTAAACTGTAAGATTTCGCCTTATGCCTCACTCATATATTCTCATATCACAGTCATGACAACGCCATACATAATATGTCTTCATTAAACTTGTCTTTGTTGAACTTGACAAATTTGACTAGTTTTGGACAAAATTCAATAACTGTTACTAAAAATGAAATTCAAATTTCAGAGATATGAAACATAGTCACCCATCTGGCAGTCTTATAACAATGTTATGTGTCAGAGAAATGGTGTGCACATCTTCCCATTCCTATAAATATGGCACAGACTCAGGAATGGAAGTTCATATTAACTGCCTGAGATGAACATACCATGACTGTGACACATTACCTTGTAAAAGCAAGGAGTATGCATTATTTTTTATACTTATGCACTTTTCAGTTTTATATTTGAAAATAAGTGTAGGTTTTACACGTTTTCAAAAACTTTGACAATGCCTGCTTAGTTGTCAAAACCAGTCAACTTCGTCATTATATTTAGTGTGATCATGGCAATTTTAATATAAATGTGTTTGAATAAATTAGACTCTATGCTTCAACTGAGAGTATCAAATTTTATGAAATATGTTGTGTATTCTTCAGTAGACTAACATTAGTTGCATCAATGCCTTTTCCTCAATGGCTGTATGCATAGATTATTTCCTTAAATAAAGTCAAAAGTGTTCTCAAAATCTAGTAATCCAACTCTAAGATGTTACATATACTTATTGCTCTGTTCTGCAGGTTCATTTACATCATGTAAATGGCCAATTATACAGTATCCACTTCTAACATTCGTCTGACTGCAACAGATAGTTTGTGTCTGAACACTTCCTTAAAGTGTAATTATGAAATCAGTAGTACAATAATGAAATGTCATTCAGCTGAAATCTGCAATATACTAAGTTACTTATGTAGTAATTTTTTTGATATTAAGGTTTTTCGAGACAAATATAAACATGCTGTTGTCAAGGCACATCACAAGAAAGGAGACAAACTACTAGTTAATAATTACTACATAAGGTTCAAGGCAAACTGATCATCATTGGATTGATAGCTAACATACTGGAACCTAAAAAGCTGAAATTATTGGCATTGGGAATATTTTGTGACTGTCTATTGTTTTTGTTCACATGAACCACTAAATCGTATGATGAAATAGTAGACACAGTGGGTTCATACTTTTTTTCTTATTTACAGGACAAAAACAGATCTATAAGTTCCAGATTGATCACATATCAATATACAATCAAAATTAGAAACAGACATTGTGTACAACAGTATTCTTTTTGAGTCCTCTGTTGTTTGTTATGTACATTGTCAGAAGACACAAACATTGTCCCTTATTCAGTTGATGTACATATAGGAATGAAAAGTAATACCTGTCACATTGCTTAAAAGGTAGTCCTCAAAGTAGCTAGCAATGGATTTGCAGATAAAGTAATTAAACACAGCAAATATATTGCTTCACTGATTATAGATAGAATTAATGGTTCTTTCAGTACCATTAAGTCCCTAGAGAACTTAAACTATCAATTATAAAACCATTACACAAAAATTGAATCCTTATGGTGTAAAAACTACAGACCTTTACCAGTGTTACCCTGTTTCTCAAAAATATAGAAAAAGTAATATACAAAAGACCCTCTGCTTTCCTGAGCAAAAGCGGAATATTTCTCAATGATGAAAATGGCCTTAGATATAATAGATCAACTGAAACAGCTATTTATAGTTTTCTAATTACTGTTCTATTTTCTATAGATAGTAATGAAGTAACCTGTAGGGTGTTTTCACATTTATCCTGGGCATTTGATGTTATTGGTCATAAACTATTGCTCAAAAAACTATAATGTTATGGAATCTATAGTATTGCTCACATGTCATTTAGATAATACTTGTCTGACAGACACAAGAAAACAGAAATAGTTAATGAAAGAAACTCACACTTTTCTGCATATAAGAAAGTTAGTTATGGTGTACACTGAGGTTCAGTGTTGGTACTCCTGTCGTTTTTGGTGTTCATAAATGACTTGCCTTGCTGTTTAACAGAAGCTGATGCTGTACTTGTTGATGACACAAGTCTCTTTCTTAAAGCTCAGAATGAGACCAACTTGCCCAAAAAACAGAAATAACAACAGAAGAAGCAGCTAAATGATTCAATGCCAACTGTTTTATTTATAAATAAGGAAAAAAACATTATAGATAAATTTCAGCTGTATCTCAAATAATGTAAAGCCTAATATAATTGGGAAGTTAAGCAAACTCCAAATATGAAATTTTTAGGAATTTGGTTAGACGAGTACCTGAAGTGGGACAAGCACATAGAAGTGCTCAATAAAAAGTTAAGTAAATGCTATTATGCATCAAGAATGCTAAAAAACTGTTGCAGTGACCAAACAAAGATGTGTACCCACACTGCAATATGGTGTCTTATTTTAGGACACTTCAAGCCTGGCGAAACATGCATTTATTATTAATAAACGAGCAATAGGAAAAGTGAAAGGAGCTGTACATAAGGAGACCTACAGCGATATTTTCAAGCAATTTAAAATTAAGACTCTCCCATATCTCTGTGTCTATCAAGGTATGCATCTTTTTAAATCTCATCCCCCTGTTTCCTTCATCAAATAGTTAGTTCTAGGGCTATCCAACAACACACAGCAATGACTTTTATAGAGAAGTATATAAGAAAGCCCAGTTTCACAAGAGTGCAACATATCATCCAAAAATTCTTTATAAACCTCTTTCCTTAAGAACAGTTTCCTCTTGAATACAAGAGGATAGTCAGTGTCCTCCTTTATATTCTGTGAAAGTTTGTTGTAAATCCTTATTCCAGTTTGGATAAATCAAGTTTGAAATCAAATCAAAGGGCATTCCCACAGAAACCCCTAAAAGGAATACTTTGTTTTCCTACACCATGCATTAGCACTTTAATAGATAATTTTTCGTAACATGTAGTTGTCTAATTGTATCTCTCTTAACTAAAACATAGATCTTCGTCATGTACTGCACCCATATTCCTCTCACCATACGATCAATAGAATCCAACTAATAGTACATAGCACAATCTATAGCCAGTTTGCTCCTTTGCTCAATTAAAATTCGATGTTTTTTCCTTGTGGTAACTCCAACGTAAATCTTGTACATTAAGAAGATGACCTTTTTTGTCTGCTTGTCTTTTCTTTTGAAGTAGAACAGTTGTGGCTTCATTCCATTCTTGATAATGTATTAGTCTCCAAAGAAATTTTGCAAATAATTATGCAAGCTCATTCTGCATTAATTTTACTACAGGCTTCAATCTTTACTAATTAAACTTATCCATTTCTCAAAAAAAGGTTCAAATGGTTCTGAGCACTACGCGACTTAACTTCTGAGGTCATCAGTCGCCTAGAACTTAGAACTAATTAAACCTAACTAGCCTAAGGACATCACACACATTTATACCTGAGGCAGGATTCGAATCTGTGACCATAGCGGACGCTCGGCTCCAGACTGTAGCGCCTAGAACCGCAGAGCCTCTCCAGCTGGCTCCATTTCTCACTCATCAAACTCTGTCACAGGCCTTAGCCGTTATTACTTTTGAAATGGCTTTCTTATTAGTAAATGTCACTGGCATGCATTCAACTCTTGATCAACACAAACCTTTTTTTTTTTTTTAAATTTAGGTTGCTTCAGCACTTTCTCTCTGTTTCTCATAGCAAAGTTTCGTTCTATATTCTTGATCAATTGAAAAGATATGTCTCAAAAATGTTGTTTAATTCATCTCTCTTTTCATTTCCCAGTTGCCTTATTCCATTGGAGTTACTTGTTGCTTTTGTCTATTTCACACACGCAACGATCTTTGCTGTTCGCCTAAATATCATTGTTCAATAGTCATCCTTTTGTCTATATCTTTGTCATCTTAGTTTTCTAAGATGTTGAACTTGTTGCTTAATTTAAGGTGGTACACCTCCCTCACCTTAAATCAAATCTCATAATATGTACTGGTATTGATGATTTATTGTCAAATGAGTTTGGTTCTTCCTAGCATTGGTATACATTTTTGTAATGTGTTTCACTAACCTATGATCACTTGGTATTCTTTAAAAAAAAGTCGCATCCTGTTCAGTTTCTTTATTGTTTGACAAAGTACAGTCTGTTTTATTTTTTTATTCAATTTTTCTCTTGCGAAGTGTAACGTTCCCTGGCAACACTCAGACTATTAATAAACTAAAATTTGATTGCACTATATACACCTCTATGAAGCAATTTGCATATACTGTAATTATTTAACAAAAAATATTATTTAATTTTGTGTAAAGGACATTCGTTATTATTGTAATATTTTCTGTAGTAATATTCTCGATGTATTTATGATTGTAATATTTCTATACTCATAATGTAATTGCGAAATGTGTCAATATCTGCGATAGCAAAAATGTAAAATTCAGCCTCAGAGGAAAATAATGTTGTAAGATTACAAAGAGATGTTAATGGTCAGCAGTAGTATAAAAAGCACCACATAGTGTGTATTCTTTGTCGTCTTCCTCGAGAGCTGAGAGAGAGAAGAACCTGTGATGTAGCATTTTATGAATGGGTAGACTTCATTTGTCTGTATCTAGAGTTAGCCGCCATTAGAGGAGAAATTACAAACTAATGTAAGTTGAATTTTTGTGTGTTCTAAATACATTATAATTTAGCAAAAGTGTGTATTACTAATGTAAATTAGCTTGCCCATGTCATCCATAATATTTCTTTAAAGAATTTTCAGCATTTTTAGCGGTGTTGCTGGGCTGTGCCGCGACCGAACGATTTGCAGCAGCGGCACATTTAAAAAATTGTTCCGCTAAGAAAAATTAACCATACCCGTAAATCGGGAGCAGATAAAAATTAGCAGTGAATTAAGAAAACGTTTTTCTTTTACAGCGATCCAGAGACTGACGGAATTTATTACTAGTTTCACATTTGTGCATTCATAGGCGGATAGTTAACGTTGAAATTTAACAATTTGTTGGTTCTTTCAAATAACTTAAATGTATAGTGAAGTGTGTTTTATCAATGATAATTAAACGTCGGCTTGGCAATATTTAACCAATTTCTGCTAATAGAGACAGTCTTGTGTTCCATAGCTAACGCCAGGAAAGAATTCAGTAAATATTTTAAAAAAATCCACTGCATTTAGGAAATGTGTGCCAAGGCCGAATTATGTAAAGGATTTAATTCTCAGCTAAATATTCTTAATCAGTTAATATGAATTCACATAATTTTAAATGTACTTAATTCTGTCTAGATGAATTTTTATTACCACATGTAAATATGAGGTGCTACAACAAAGTTTGCACTGACTGAAAGAAAGAAGGAAAAAATAACAAAAAACATACTAAAACAAGACAAAAGATAAAATAACAAAAAACATTATAAAAAAGTAACTATTTTTTTAAATTTAATTTCATTAAATTGGCGCCCAACGTGGGGCACGAATATGCAGTGGCCACAAAATACCCATGAGATAACTAGGGAATTATTGTAGTCGAACTTTGTTGGAGAACAATTAATAATTTTTTCATGTATTGTGTGTATTGTCTAACCAATATTGTGTGGTAATACCTGTATATGATTTTTTTGCATGAGAACACTATATACCCAGAGGCAAGCTGAAGAAGAGAGCTTATAATATCGAAAAATTAATTACCTACCACAATACCAGGGGGCAGCTGCACCCAAGATAGATCACCAAAAGGTAAAGCTACAGTGTAGTTGTCCTATGGGTAGTAAAGTAGGCTGAGTGCAGTGTTCTCGGATCATTAGTGGTGTGCTTGTTGTTAGTGTTCTTTTTTTAAAAAATAACAGGACATTTGAGTAGTTAGTCATTGTAGTATATAATAGGTGTGTTTCAACAAATGACCATTTCTTGTGTGATTATGTCAGTGAGACCTGAGTGTTACGATATTTAGTTCAGATTTTGTTTCTTTTGTTGACTATTGTTAGATTGCGTAGTCAGAAAGATATAAACATGGATAATGAACAACAGTTAGCAAGCAGTGATACCGAGTTAGAAAGTGGGAACAAAGTAATGTTAGTGGCGTAGTTCAGGAAGTACAATGTCAGAATCTGGGGGCAGAAGGGCAAGAAATGTTGCCACTGCCAGCCAGTGATTCAGTTGATAGTAGAAATACTGTGCCACCCACAAGCACTAGACACGGACCAGAGAGTGGTGAGGTGTCAGAAGTGCAATCATTAAGAGCTATGTTCGAACGCATGCTCAATTTCCAAGCTGAATTTGCACATATGCAAGCAGAACGCGATAGAGAATGTGATGCTAAACAAGCAGAGCGTGATCGACGCCTGCATGAGAGAGACTTGCAGTTAATGCAATCTTTGGAAGCTATGCAAAGTGAGATTGTTAGTTTGAGACAAAACTATGAAACCATACCTAAAGCGGTGCAAGAACTGAGCGAAAGAGTAGATAGTATCCAAGTGGCTAACGCCAGTATCGTAGATGAAATTAGTGTACTGGCTAACAGGATGGAACAATTAGAAATCGACACAAGTCAAGTAATTGATCAGAAAATGTCCGAACAAGTGCACAAAATTGAAAACGAATTTATAAAAAAAATAGACGAGAAGGTGCACGCCGCGATTGAGGCCAAAAACGTGGGCTCCTATGCGGAAGTGCAGGGCCTAAAAGGGGCGGTGCACACTGACATTCCGCTGTGGCAGCGGAATGTCAACCGTCGTCTTGTGGAGCTGGAAAACAGCTTGCTGCACGGCGACGCACAGGCGTGTGTCACGCCAGCCAGGTCCATTTTTTTTAATTTTTGTGATATGTTACAATACAGCATCACCGGTCTATTGCAGTCTAACTGTGTTGGTGAGGCAGTAAATTTCCACAGGGCAATGACTGCGTCACTGCAATTCACTTTGGAGGTGAGGTCCAACATTGAAAGGCATATAAGTACAGCAGTGAAAAATTGCGGCTGCGAGACAGAACAGGCAACCAATGTTAGCGAAACAAACAAATGTCACTCCAAAATAGTGATTGAAGAAAGCCTGATTAAAAACCGACAGTTTCAGATCTTTACAATGGAGAAGAAATCTGTTCACCCTGTAGTGTTTATCAAGGGATTTAGAAACATTTTGCCTAGCGTTTGGAGTCATACACGGAAAATACAGTTCGTTGTGTCTTACATTCAAGGAGATGATGCATTATGGGCAACCGAAGCAGCTGACAGTTGTGACACATATGAACAATTTGAAAAGGCATTCTTGGCCAAATATTGGTCAACATGTATTCAGGAGAGATTACGGAAAGAGGTATATAATCCAGAGCCGTATTCTCCACGATTAGGCAATTTGCGAAAGTATTTTGAGACATACATTAATAAGACCCGTTACTGGGACGAGCAGATTTCATCCCGGGATTTGATCAGACTTTTGAAATCACACTTGCCAATACACGTAAAGGAAAAACTTATACACGTACCGGAGAACGACATGGAACATTTCTTGTCTGTTCTGGACTCAATTGACCTTATTCAGGAGGATGTTAAGGCAGCCTTTGAACAGTATAGAAGTAACGGAAACGGTTACAGAAATTGTCGAAATAACATGCCTCCACCAAATAATGGAAACGGCGGAGGTAACAATAGGAGACAAGATTATGTACGAAACGGGAATAGAGGTAGAGACCGGAACGGCAATAGTCCGCCGGTGAATAAATGACAGGAAAAGAAGGTCAGAGGACCGATATGAAACAGGCCCACCAAACAATAGTAGATGGAAAAATGCCAGGGGGCCGTGGAACGCTAATACCTATAACGATGCAAACCGAACTTGGCCACAGAACCAGAGGCCCAGTCCGGACCAGCAAAACAGTAAAAGATATGACAATAACCGACCGCCACCACAAAATGCGCCAATTGCGCAACCGTGGCGGCCGACGCAACCCAACTTACACATAGTGGAGGTCAGCAACACAGAGCAGCCACACCCTACCACCTGTAATAATTCAACAAACTAGATTCAGCCGAGATACGCTCTCCATCGTCGACTGAGGTTTGGAGTGAGAGCAGCCCAACACAGAACAAAACATCGGGAATCTGTATCCTCAGGTATAATGACGGGGTACAGATGGGACATGAATTAATAACTGAACCATCCACGTGCATAAAGGAGCACAAAGACAAAGTACAAGCGATATTAGAGATGAAAATTAACAATATTGATGTGCAAGCAATCGTAGATACAGGTGCTACTGTCAGTGTCATGAGTATGGACTTATTCAGAGTACTGAGGAAAGAAAAGCGTATGCTGACTTTTCCTGTGAACAATTACAAAGTCACTGGAGCCATCAGTGCACAGCGACAAATAATTAAACACCAAGTGCGGGTAGAGATGTATATAGGGGGAGAAGCCATAGCATGCTCATTCCTGGTAGTAAAGGGTTTAAAGGTGGCCTGCATTTTGGGGGTAGATTTTTTGAGAGAAAGGGACATAGTAATCGACCTTTCCCGGGGAAAATTAAGTTTGATGAACACGGGTAGGAGGATAGAATTGTCCATTCTCAGATCTGAAGAGGTACCTGTGCCTAATTGTAATGCTATTAACATAAAATGTAGGAATCAGTGGCTACTACATTTAGACAATCATTCTCTATGACAAAATCTCTATTATCCAGATGTACAAAGTGATCAATTAAAAGCAAATGTGGACGCACTTGTGAACAAAGTATCACAGTCCGAAAATCTGAACTCAATGCAACAGCAGGATTTGGTACAGTTATTATTTAACTATGCAGATGTATTTTCAGAACGACGAGGAATTGTTAAGGGATATCAATACAATATCGAGGTGAAGCCTCACAAAACCTACTGTCGAGCCTCATACTCCATTCCTTAGTCCAAGAAGGAAATAGTAGCTAACTCTTAGCAGATCCCCAATCAGGGAGAGTACGGGGACTGTATCTGTCTAAGGATGTGAAAATATTCTTACAGTAAATGACTAATAGTCCTATGTGTTATGTGTAAAAAAAGGGACACCATTCTTTTGAAAATGAATGAACATTAATGATGTGTGATCTGTAGAGATAATGTACTACTGTAGAAGTATTTATTAAAAGAATATGATTGACTTTCTCTTTTGTTTATGAATATTTGTGTTATGTCTTTTTTTAACTAGTGTTAGCTTAAACATGCTCTAAATGTCTGGACAGATAACCTGATTAGTGCAATTATTTATAGTGTTAAATTGTGACAGAGGTCAGTCAGGAGGAACATTTTAGTAGTGATTAGTTTGTGTACTGCATAATATTCTATATGTGTGTCACACTTGAAATATTTCTTGGTACAATCTTTTCTATTATATGTATATATGTGTAGCTGTCAGATTGACAGATTCGAACCCAGAATAATATCAATAATATGAGACCCTGAGAACTTTATTTTCAAACCAGTGTTATCAAAGAGAATAATGCACCCAGTAGTGACCCGAGGGCACCATGGGAGGCAAACTTATTGCAAATTTAAGTAGCGCAAGGTTACGCACAAAGAAGCTTCAATTGAAGCATGTGCAGATCCAATCAGTAAAAAGGAGCTAGCCTGATACAGTCCATGTCAATTTTAGCCTACAGAGACCACACTGTAGATACGTAGGACCTTGCAAGTAAAGTGAGACATAATTTCAAAGGAGTTGTTGAACAATATGCCTGAATCCGGCTGGAATGCACAAATAAAATCTACTCGAACATAAATATAGATGATTTTTGGGCAAACTAATACGAAATTTTAATATTTGTTACCATGTACGCAAATATCACACACCTTGATAAAGAGCGAACAAAGAAGTTACGAATGTGCTGTTACAAAAATTGCACAACGATCATGGTAAATGAAAAAACTTAAACAAAAGTGCAGTATTGTGTGGCAGAGACAGACAGTGACTGTTAAACCTGCAGCAATACGTCACGAGGTTGTTTTGAACAAGCAATAAGAAACTGTATCATCACCGTGTGTGCAAGTGGACAAGGAACTAGCACGACATGAACAGTGAGCCGATAACGGACGGTGGACCAAGTTAGTGTCAAACTATAACTCTTTGTGTGTCAAGGGAAGCCAGAAAAGCGCATTGACTACAGAGATACATTTTGTCCTAAGGTGAAAACTTGCGTGACATGGTGAAAAACTATTGTGTGCCCATAAAACATGTTACTGTGGCAACGAAACATTGTGCAAACCAGACTAGTGAAGGCCTACTGAATAATAACTGCCAATAACTGTGTGCATTCTTTCCCACAGCAGGAAAAATGCCCATAAGGATACTACACTGTTTGTGAACGTGTTGCATGTTTGCTGGAGCACGGCAAGAACATGTCTCAGGGGCGAGCTGATATACAACGCGCATCCGGCTGCTTCAGCCATGCAGCGGCCGCAGCAGCCCGTAGCAGACCAGACAGCCACACGCCTCTCCGCGCCGTAGCTGTCAACACCGGGGGCGATGACCTACACGGAGCCGACGTGCCGTGCCAAGCGCCGCTCAACAATCACTCCGCACCGCTCACCAACTACAGCATTATTGACATATTCCAAAATATTTACACAAACTCATAACATGTCAATGAGCTCGATTCTTGATAAACAGTGAACATTTATTATGTATACCTGTAAATTGACAAGAGAAAATGAACACTAACATGATTTGTATCACGTAGGTAGTGGGAACATTATGAAAAGTGACATTGTGCTAAATGATTTCAAAAAACTAAGTGATATATCCTAGGACAAGTGACCTTGCAGTACATCGCAAAAATAATAATAACGAGTTGTTAATCACACACAACAAACTTTCGTTGAACTGTATGTGACTGTGATATTATGTAACCATTCATGACAAACTGCTAAATCAATTCAAAAGAATGACTGTTAAAGAGACAAGATTAATCACGAACCAACTGGGACGGCTGGGCTCCGGCACAGTTTTGCCCAGGTTTCCTGTCTGCCTACGCCCAAATATGGGAGCCATGAACATATATAACCCTGGGACTAATTAAAAGAGCCATTCCATAAAAAAATACAGAATTGTAAAGAACATTACTGGCACCATTGTGTCAAAATATAGAAACTCTTTGCCAAATGCTGCCAGGGGGCAATATAACGTTCCCTGGCAACAGTCACACTATTAATAAACCAAAATTTGATTGCACTATATACGCCGCTATGAAGCAATTTGTATATACTGTAATTATTTAACAAAAAATATTATTTAATTTTGTGTAAAGGATATTCGTTATTATTGTAATATTTTCTGTAGTAATATTTTCGATGTATTTATGATTGTAATATTTCTATACTCATAATGTAATTGCGAAATGTGTCAATATCTGCGATAACAAAAATGTAAAATTCAGCCACAGAGGAAAATAATGTTGTAAGATTACAAAGAGATGTTAATGGTCAGCAGTAGTATAAAAAGCACCACATAGTGTGTATTCTTTGTCGTCTTCCTCGAGAGCTGAGAGAGAGAAGAACCTGTGATGTAGCATTTTATGAATGGGTAGACTTCATTTGTCTGTATCTAGAGTTAGCCACCATTAGAGGAGAAATTACAAACTAATGTAAGTTGAATTATTGTTGTGGTCTAAATACATTATAATTTAGCAAAAGTGTGTATTACTAATGTAAATTAGCTTGCCCATGTCATCCATAATATTTCTTTAAAGAATTTTCAGCATTTTTAGCGGTGTTGCTGGGCTGTGCCGCGACCGAACGATTTGCAACGGCGGCACATTTAAAAAATTGTTCCGCTAAGAAAAATTAACCATACCCGTAAATCGGGAGCAGATAAAAATTAGCAGTGAATTAAGAAAACGTTTTTCTTTTACAGCGATCCAGAGACTGACGGAATTTATTACTAGTTTCACATTTGTGCATTCATAGGCGGATAGTTAACGTTGAAATTTAACAATTTGTTGGTTCTTTCAAATAACTTAAATGTATAGTGAACTGTGTTTTATCAATGATAATTAAACGTCGGCTTGGCAATATTTAACCATTTTCTGCGAATAGAAACAGTCTTGTGTTCCATAGCTAATGCTGGGAAAGAATTCAGTAAATATTTTAAAAAAATCCACTGCATTTAGGAAATGTGTGCCAAGGCCGAATTATGTAAAGGATTTAATTCTCAACTAAATATTCTTAATCAGTTAATATGAATTCACGTAATTTTAAATGTACTTAATTCTGTCTAGATGAATTTTTATTACCACATGTAAATAAGAGGTGCTACAAGAAAGTTCGTACTGACTGAAAGAAAACAAAACAGCAAATAACAAAAAACAAATTTAAATAAGGTAACTATTTAATTTTTTAATTTTTTTTATTTCATTAAAGAAGTTCACCCACTATTTGTTTTCTTTTTACTGGAAGAAAGTGTTTAATGTAAATACATTGTTCTTTCCAGCGTATTCTTTTAATATTTGGCCTATGTTATTTCTGCTGTAATATCCACATTTTTCACATATAACAATTTTTAGTTTTTGAACTAATTTAGGATAGAAACATTTCATTATCATGTTGATTAGATTAGATTAGAATAGATTTACTTTCATTCCAATTGATCTGTAGTGAGGAGGTCCTCCTGGATGTGGAACATGTCAGAAAAACAACAATACATGACAAATATTTACAACTAAAACAAATAAGCTAATGTACCATTCCACAGGTCCCAAGTGGAATGATCGTCATTTTTAATGAACACTAAGAGTCATTTTACAAATACTAATGCACTGAATTTAAAATAAAAAACGTTTTTTATTTATTTATAAGGTAATAAACATGTAATACAACTACTGTAATACTTATTTACAATGAACACTTTACTGCACTGAAATGGTGCAGAAGTTAGATTATACTTACACACACACACACACACACACACACACACACACACACACACACACAAATTTTCAGTGAACACATTACTGCACTGAAATTGTGCAGAAGTTATGTTGTACTTATATACAAATCAGTTGGTTTTACTAAGAAATTCATCAATGGAGTAGAAGGAGTTGGCCACCAATAAATCCTTTAGGCTTCTCTTAAACTGAATTTCATTGGTTGTTAAGCTTTTTATGGCTGCTGGCAAGTTATTGAAAATGTGTGTTCCTGAATAATGCACACCTTTTTGTACAAGACTAAGTGACTTTAAATTCTTGTGAAGATTATTCTTATTTCTAGTATTGATTCCATGAATTGAGCTGTTGGTTTGAAAAAGTGATATATTTTTAATGACAAATTTCATTAAGGAATAAATATACTGGGAAGCTGTAGTTAGTATCCCTAGTTCCCTAAACAGGCTTCTGCAGGATGTTCTTGAGTTCACACCACATATAATTCTTACTGCACGTTTTTGTACCCGGAAAACTTTAGCTTGCCTTGATGAATTACCCCAAAAAATAATCCCATATGACATTATGGAATGAAAGTAAGCATAGTATGCCAGCTTTTTCATTTTTATATCCCCTACGTCTGACAAAATTCGCATTGTAAACAGAGATTTGTTAAGACGCTTCAGCAGTTCTGTGGTGTGCTCCTCCCAATTGAATTTATTATCAAGCTGTAATCCCAAGAATTTAACACTGTCCACTTCTTCTATCTTCTTGTCATCATATGTTAGACATATACTCTTGGGACACCCCTTACAAGTTCTGAACTGCATGTAGTGTGTTTTTTCAAAGTTTAGTGACAAAGAATTGGCTAGGAACCAGTGATTAATGTCCACAAATATTTTATTGGCTGATCTTTCTAAGACTACACTTGATTTGCTATTTATTGCAATGTTTGTATCATCGGCAAACAAAACAAACTTGGCATCTGGTAATGTTACTGATGAAAGGTCATTGATATACACAAGAAAAAGTAAGGGCCCCAAAATGGAACCTTGTGGGACCCCACATGTAATTAGTTCCCAGTTGGATGATGCCTGATAGACATGTATCAAGCTCTTTCCTAATAACACCCTTTGTTTCCTGCCAGAGATATAAGATTTGAACCATTTTGCAGCATTTCCTGTTACACTATAATATTCTAGTTTACTTAAAAGGATATTGTGATTTACACAGTCAAATGCCTTTGATAGATCACAAAATATACCAGTTGCCTGCAATTTTTTGTCTAATGAATTAAGCACATTTTCACTGTAAGTGAAGATAGCCTTCTCAATATCAGAACCTTTTAGAAATCCAAACTGTGACTTTGACAGTATGTTATTTGAGATAAGATGGTTATAAAGACGACGGTACATTACTTTTTCGAAAATTTTTGAGAATGCTGGTAACAGTGAAATTGGACGGAAATTTGATGCTATTTCTTTATCTCCCTTCTTAAACAGTGGCTTAACTTCAGCATATTTCAGCCATTCAGGAAATATTCCACTGATAAACGACTGGTTACACAGATAGCTTAATATGTTACTTAGCTCAGAATCACATTCTTTAATTAACTTTGTTGATATTTCATCATACCCACTAGATGTTTTTGATTTTAAAGATTTTATGATGGACATTATTTCTGTTGGGGTAGTGAGGGTCAAATTCATATTATGGAAATTACTTGAAATGTCTGGTCTAAGGTAATCCATAGCAGCATCTACCGAACCTGACAACCCCATCTTTTCAGTAACAGTTATAAAATGTTTGTTAAAAAGTTCTGCAACACTATACACATCTGTCACCAATGTATCATTTACTCTTAATGCTATTTGTTCCTCTTCATGTCTGGTCCTACCGGTCTCCTCCTTCACTATATCCCATATTGTCTTTATTTTGTTATCTGATATGACTATCTTTTCCTTGTAATATATTTGCTTTGACATCCATATTACAGTCTTTAATATTTTGCAGTATTTCTTATAATGTGCTATAGCATCAACATTGGAAATGTTTCGGATTGACAGATACAGTTTTCTTTTTGTTTTACAAGATACCCTTATTCCTCGAGTAATCCATGGCTTCTTTGTAGATTTTCCTCTAACCTTGGTAAGTTTTGGGGGAAAGCAGTGTTCAAATAAGGTAAGCACTTTATTAGCAAAAATGTTATATTTTTCATTCATGCCATGAGCACTGTAAACATCAGTCCAGTGAATGACTCTGAGGAGTGTCCTAAAATAATCAATTTTTGGCTTACTGATTACCCTCTTGAGCTCAGATTTAACAGATTTTATATCCTGTTCAGTATTAATATTTAACAGAAGGAACTGCATGTCATGGTCTGAGAGGCCATTGGCTATTGGTTTTGTAATATAATTTTGTTCATTGGACTTTTCTATAAAGATATTATCAATGGCTGTTTGTGAGCAAGTGGCTATCCTAGTGGGGAACTTTACTGTGGGAATTAAGTTGAATGATAGTGTTACTAACTCAAATAAGTTCTTATTCGGAGAGTCTTTAAGGAAATCTACATTGAAATCACCAGCAACCACTATTTCTTTGTTTTTGGTTATTAAATGGGCCAGTACAGCTTCAAGGTGGTTTACAAACAGATTAAAGTTACCTGCAGGTGCTCGATATACACTTACTATTATGAAAGATTTTTTGTGAAAATCTAATTCTGTTGCACATGCTTCCATATGCTGTTCTAGGCAAAATTTATGAATGTCTATGTTCTTAAATTTATGACAGTTCCTGATGAATGTGGCAACTCCTCCTTTCTCCATTTCTGATCTACAAAAGTGAGATGCTAACCTAAACCCTGTAACACTTAAAAGTTCTATACCAGTGGTCACATGATGTTCAGAGAGGCAGATTATGTCAGCTGGGTTTGAAGACTCTAATTCATCTATGCATATAGTTAATTCATTAATTTTATTTCTCAGTCCTCGAATATTTTGATGCAATAAAGATAGCTGACATTTCACATTGTCTGAGTTAAAATTGGGTGGAGTTAAAATATCTGCTGACAGTTGAAAATTCTTAACCAATGGCTGTTTATGCTGATGTAATAAGCTGGAATTATGTTTTTTGATTTCTTTTTCAAACTGAAGGTTTGTCTCAGTTCTAACCTCTCTTAAAATTTGCTTTCTTTCTGTCCTCCCTACCCTAAAAAAGGGTCTTTTCTGAATCCTATAACCACTGGTATTTTACCACTCATGACAGTGCCTCCCCCCTTTAACTTTCCTGCTATTTCCCCAGCCAATTTACCCTTCCCCTTCCTGTTGAGGTGAAGGCCATGCCTAGTATAATCCCACCTACTGAGAGAATCAACATGAACCACACCAATGTGTGACCCCGCACCCGACATGAGCAGCCGTTCCAGCTCCAAATTAACTCTCTTGACAGAAGAGTTCAAATGAGGTCGGTCATGGCGCCCAAGAACAGATACAAACTCAACACTAGTATGCTTCGATGCTGATGCAATCTTCGCCAGGTCACACTCTATACTGTACCCAGGATTTCTGTCAATACTGTTACCTGCCCCACCCACTATAACCACGGTGTCTTCCTTAGTGAAATCTTTGCAAAGTGATCCTAAATCCTCTGTCACCTGCTCCAGACCAGCACTAGGTTTAAAAAAATTGGTGACCTGGTATTCTGATCCTAGTTCATCCTGCAAGAGTTGGCCAACACCTCTTCCATGGGAACTACCTAACAACAACACTTTCTTTCTCTTTTCTGATTTCCCCGCATTCTTACTTTTCAATCTGTTCTGCTGAAAGTTTGTTGTGCCCTGTCTACACCTGCAACTGCTTGAGGCTCACCAGCTTCTAACTGAAGCAACAGGTCAAATCTATTTTCCACATTCACTATAAAGCTGTCAGACAAAGTTCTAGGCCTGTTCCTCCTGTTGCCTGTTGCCACTTCCCACCTCTCTTTACCCTTCTCCCTCCTTAACCTGTCAAGATCTCCCCTGGCCTTGTCTAATTCAGCCTGAAGGGCAGTAATTTTCCCCTCCTGTTAGCTGACATTTATCTTCCACTATTTGTAGACCTTCCATCTGTCATCAGAATATGAGGTTTTAATCATTTATACAAATATTTTTGTTTACTTTTAAAAGAAGTGTTGATAGTATGTTTTCAGTTTCTTAAATATTACATATATGATTTTATTTTTCTTGTTGGGATTGAAGCTTATACCTGTATAATTCCTTATCTATTCTTCTGCAATAAAACAAATTTCGTTTTTTTTTTTATTTTATTTCACTTTCATTTCTTCGCCAGAATTCTGATAGCCCTCTTCATCCAATCTGATGGCATATGTTTTCTCTTTAAACGCCATGACTGTATATTGAGATCCTACAATTATGAAATTTCTAGTCGCTAATAGGAAGTAATACAGGCATTAGGATCTACAAGAGCCATCTTATTGTCCATTAAGTCAAGTTTTGAATAGTAAGCTATAGGTAAACATCATTTACGATGGCCTGAAGAGCTTAGACAAACAGTGCTAAATCTTGACATGAATATCGTCGCAGCAATCTCAGTCAACCCTAAGTGCTCCTAAATTTCAAAGCCTGAGACCAACATGTCCAGTTGGATGCTGATCACACGCCAGCAAAGCCCTTGAGTCGATATTATAATTTGGCAGTTAGTCAATTGTTGGAGATTTGAAATCGTTCAAAGCTTCGAATTTGCTAACATTGATGCACCACACTGTCTACAGGGTGGACTGATAAGCAACACATACATATTTTATATCCACGGTCTTCCCAGGATGGATACGGTATGTTATCGTTTCTAACACCTGCTTGAATGCCTAGATTCGACACTGAGATCTAATGCAATTGATCCTAATAATTAACATTAAGCTGTAATTAATAGCTCATCCTTGTAGAGTTACCCTTTGCAGCATTTTCGTAAATGCTATTTAATCTTAATTATGTGTACAAAATTGCTACACTGGGACTGGACTCAACAACAGAAAACCAAAAGTGTCTCTGTGCTCAGCAAATGCCAGCAAATATGACTTGTCATGCAGTAGCAAGTCAACAAGAAGAAACAGAATTTGTGTCGCTTCTTTATTATTGTCTTAGTGGAAATAGGGTTTGTTTGGAAAGGCGGTTTAGTTCTTACAAGCTAATTAAATCAAGAGCGCTTTCTCAAATCGACTCCTAAATTTTACCCTGCATTGTTTTCTCTAGAGCAGAAATATAAATACTTCTCCTAGATGCAGTGTAAATTTTTCATCGTGATTTCGCATCAAGGTTTATTATGGGTGAAAGGGACAACAAGTTTGAGACTTGATGCTGTATTTGGGGCCGTTTTACTACAGACTATTCACGTTCGCACCCAGCAGGCGACCATGGACTATACAGTTCACAGCAACATCTGTGGAATGTGAAGGCAAAGAGTAACTAAATACTAGCTTCCAACGAATAACTTTGTAATATTTTGGTTGTGAGTGCGTACACATGCGGTGAGTGTTGTGACGTTCAGATATTTAAAGAATTGTGTGTAGTTTTAAATTGTCAATCGATATTTCGTGGTATTGAATTGTTAGAAACACTTTTGTAATATTTGACCGTTGTCGTCTGTAAATACAGTTTCTGAGTGCCCTGTTGTCAGTAACGCAAATGTTTGGTGTTAAATCGCCCCGAAATATTAAGCAAGAATCACTAGATATCTTCAGCGTGTCATTTCTTGTTTTACTCCCGACGAACAAACACAGAATGAAATGATGCTCCGCTTCTGCATCAGGATGCTATACATATTCTTTTGATGCTGTTTTTATTGCTTGCACAAATAACGCCCCAGCTTCAAAAGTTTGACAGAGAATTTATGGTTTACAGTACTCCGTGTTACGGATTTTCAGTGTGGTTACTCTGCATACGCAGATATTTATTTAAATTATAAAGCGAAGTTTCTCACCGAAATTCCACACAAAGTAAGACTGAGAAAATTATATAGAGATATTGTAATGAAATGGATTCAAATTCTGAAGGTGGCAGGGGTAAAATACAGGGAGCGAAAGGCTATTTACAATTTGTACAGAAACCAGATGGCAGTTTTAAGAGTCGAGGGACATGAAAGAGAAGCAGTGGTTGGGAAGGGACTGAGACAGGGTTGTTTGACTGATGGCCTCAGAAGTTAAGTCCCATAGTGCTCAGACACATTTGAACCAGGCCGACTTATCAGTAAAGCCATAAATTTGAAAAAAAAAAGAAAAATCAAATTCTTCCTTTGTGACTATATTATAAATACCGATTATAAGTCACTAAAAGCTGAATATCCATGTGTCAACATTAAAATATAAAAGAACGACCTCCTACATGCTGTAGCATTAGAGGCCTGTTTATAATAGGAATTGCTACTGCCAGTGCAGTAAATAGGAATGTTCACTTATTGAATATCCAGTTAATCAGGTAATTGAATAACTATTCAGTGAATATTTGGTTAAGAAATACTCAGCTTGAGTAGGTAATGAGGTGAGAAATAGGTAGTGCCATATTACACATTCAGAGTAAAGTCTGGGTGTTGGTTTAGAGAAAAAATTGTTTACCTAGTAAGATCATAAGTGTAAAGTTTCATGTGAGGCAAGGAAAGACAAACTGTAAATAGTAGTTTTGTGAAAATTGGTTATTTGAAAGAGAAATGGGGTGGTCGAGGAAGTGATAGCAAATAAGTATTTTCATTGAAATCTTAATATTAGAAATGTTAAAGAAATATTTGTCAAGTACTTAAATTTATTTCTTGTTTTTCCTTTTTTCATTGTTTAAATATTTGTGTTTTGAAAATTACTTACAAAGTTTTAAATAATATAGAAATTAAATTGTTTGACATGAGATTGTCTAATTTATATTCCATTTCATATGAAGGAAAACTCTTACTCTTTGACAAGCTTCAGTTGTCTTTCAACTTCCTTGATGTAAACTTCAGGTAGCTTATCCTTCCTGAAATATATTACTAGGATGAGTACCTTATTTAGATATAGTTTTGTTAAGGAATCAAAATTTGGATTGCCGTACCTTAATTCCCTCACTTTCCGCATCATGGTTTCTTTTATATGACGTTCACAGCGCTTTTCTTCTTCCTTCAGAATTTCTATTTCCTTGAAAAGCTCTTGTCTCTGTCTGATGCGTTCCTGTTCCTTTTCTTGTATTTGTTTAATGACTGCTTGTCTGTGTTTGATTGCCTCCTGCAAGTATTATGTATCTGTAGGCCCAGTTACTCTTCTAACAGCAGTAAACACAAGATTGATTTATTTGTTAGCAGTCACACCTCTAAGAGACATTTCAAACATTTTTCCTCTACATGTGATCAGTGTTGTCGAATGATAAGTCACTGCTGAGAAACAGAATGTCCTTGTGGTAAGCCCAAGTACTTAATGTTTTCTGTTTTGGTTGTGATGCATCAACTTAAACTTTAGCATAATACCACAGACAGTGTAATAAAAACTTTTCGGTAATATATGCTTTTACAGTATATAGTTTCCACCCATTATGCACAGCTAAAGCTGCCCAAAATCTTGATTTGATGACAGACTGATCTGTAGTGCAGCCCAAGATCTAGCTTTGAGTTGGAAGGTGACAATTTGGTTACAAAGTGGTGAAGCCAATGAATATGAAAGCAGAAAACCTGATTGTGGTAACAAACTGAACTGTAGTGAAGTCTAATGTTTATGTCTGACATATTGGTAAATACAAGGGGGGTTCATTACGTAACTTTTACCCCAAACACTATTTTTTCATATAGACCGAAATATGATTCAGGACCTTTATGCCATCTTCAGTGGATTTTATTGATGCAGATCTAAAATGTGGACATGTTTTCAGCGGAAATTAATCTATGCAAATTTGGCTTAAAACTGTTATTGTTTGGTGTCATTACCTTAGTTTATATTATTGGGTTATGGAGGATCCTCAGTACAGAGCTGGGTACTGGCAGCTTGTCATCTATGACTAGTTTATATTATTGGGTTATGGAGGATCCTCAGTACAGAGCTGGGTACTGGCAGCTTGTCATCTATGACTAAATGACGTTAAATTTAATTTGTATTTGTGAGTTAACAAGTCTCTTTACCCCTGAATGTCATTCTGTTGTGTGAAGACATTTTTTGACTGAATTTGTGATTACCTACATTTAGCTTTTACAAATCATCTTTCATCTGCATATTCTCATGGGCTGTTGAGAAGCACACACAAACACTACACATGTAATGCAAAAGTTTGTTTGTTAATAGCACTTTTCAGATCTACCAGAAGTGTGTGTGTTTGTGTGTGTGTGGGGGGGGGGGGGGGGGGTGCAGGAGACTGTGGCTTGAAGGTCAATAGGACTGTTCAATACAAATGGTCAGCTTATGTTTATGGCTGCTGTCAGTGTACCATTTGGTGCATATATCATAATTTTGTTGTTAGTTGGCAAAGCCAATGAATTTGAAAGCAAGAAAAATAAAACTTGTGACACATTGATCTATAGTTTAGCCCAAGGTGTAGGTTAGGTTTGAAGGCAATAGTTTGATGTGAGTTGGTGAACCCTGTAAATGGGATAACAAAAAACACCTATGGTACTGAGTCACATGCTTTTTGGAAGTCAAGACGTACTGCATGTATGAGACTGCTTTGGTCAATGGCTTTCAGAATGTGACGTGAGAAAAGAGCGGGTTGGGTTCAGAATGAACTATGCTGTGTAGGCGGTGATAATTGTAATTCTAAAAAGGGTAGGTGCTTAGAACTGTGAATGTTACCAAACTGTTAATTTAATAAGTCGTGGTTGCAACATACAGACAGTAATTATTTATTAAACAATGGGAAAGGTGGTAGAGGGTATCTCAGGGAAGATCAGTTGACGTTCTGAAAAATGGTGCAAATGCACAAGGCACGAGTGCATGGCTCACATTAGAAAATAGATTTTTAAGAAAGGCAAATGTATTTTTGTATCATTATTTTGTAGTGTTAGAGAAAGCTTTTGGCAATGTTGGCTGGACTGTACACTTCAGAACTCTGAAGGTAGCAGGGATGAAACAGGAAGTGAAAGGTTATCTAAAATTTGTACAGAAACTGGACCACAGGTATAATAGTTGAAGATGTGAAAGGGAAGCAATAGTTGAGAAGGAAGTGAAACAAATTTTTTGTTTGCCAGTTACCAATGTTATTCAGTCTTTCCATTGACCAAGCTTTGAAAAAGACCAAAGAAAAATTTAGAAAGGTAATTTAAGTTCAGAGAGAGCAAATAAAAACTTTGAGGTTTGCTTATGACATTGTAATTCTGTCCGAGAAAGCAAAGAACTTGGATGAGCAGTTGAATGGAATGGGCACCCTCTTGAAATGAGGCTATAATATGGACCTCGCAAATAACCAAATGTAGTTGAATTATGTGGTGCTGAGTGAAGTAGATTAGGAAATGAGACACTAAAAGTAGTAGAACAGGTTTGCTATTTGGGCAGAAAAGTAACTGATGAACACCAAAGTAGAGCACAAGTGAAGAGGAAGAAAAGCATTTACAAAAACGAGATTTGTTAACACTGAACATAAATTTAAATATAAGGGAGTCTTTTTTGAAGGAAGTATTTGGAATGTATCTTGAATGGAAGTGAAATGTGATCAGTAAGTGGTTTGTTGAAGAAAAAACTAGAAGATTTTGATATGTGGCTCTACAGAAAAATGCTGAAAATTAGATGGATGGACACAATAACTAATGACACACTAAACCAAATTGGAAAAAAAGAAACTTATGGCAAAACCTAACCAAATAAAAGGATTGGTTGATAGGACGTACCTGAGGCACTAAGGAACAGTTGATTTGGTAATCAGCTGCAGTAGAGGAAGAGACTAGTGCAGGGTGGACCATCTTGGAAAGCTGCATCAAACCAGTCTTCAGACCACAACTGCAGCAACCCAAGATTACTCCACTGCCAGAAGAAAAATGCAACACCCTCAAGGACAATGACAAGAGAGGTGACAGGTAGTTCATCATTGTAGGAGTATATGATAATATATTCTGACCAAATGACACACGACTTCCAAGGTAAAGAGTGTCCAAATACTTACTTTACTTTACTTTTCCGTGTCCAGATCAAATTTTATTTTTCCAATAGTTAGCCACCGCTATGGCTTTGTCGTTGGCTTGTAGCAGGTCACTAAAACTGCAGGGCTCCGGCAGTAGTCGGCACATGAGCAGATGTGCCTCGTCTTGTACCTCTCCGCATCCGCAAAGAACGCTGTCATCGTTAGTCAGCAGTCCCCACTTGCACAGATTAGTTTTGCATCTGGGTACACCAGCCCTCAGCCTATTTAGTGTTCTCCACACTGTATAAGAAAGTTTGTTTCCAGGTGCCATTTGCTCTTTTGGTATTATCTGCAGTGCGGTTTGTTCATTCTCCCATTTACGGACTCTATTATCTTCCTGTGAACCATCAAGGATCTTGGTTCTTGCAGTAAAGCTATTTCTAGACTTAAGCCTCTGAGCCTGAGTGGCATGCCCATTCAGTGGGTGTCGAGAATCTGTTTCTTTCTTTGTTCTCTCAGTGTCTGCTGCCACCTGCCTTCTGATCTTGGATGGAGCAATTCCAGCAAGTAGGTACAAATTACCCGTTGGTGTGGGTCTGAGACAGCCTGTAACAATTCGCATTGTCTCATTTACACTTACATCAACCTGTTTCGCATGTGCAGATGCTTCCCATACTGACCAAATACTTGCATCAATACAAAGCATATCCACCTCTGGTGGCAACAAAGACATGTATTTTTGCTTGCAAATGTTCATAAAGGCACCAAATGGCATCCTGTGGTAGATTATCCCAAGGATCTTGCACCTTTTGTTGGAATTTGGCAATGCTTCTTGCAGGCTCTGAAGAATGAGTTCAATTGGTGAGATTTAAGGTGATCTTGGTGGCCAGAACAGTTGTTGTGCACCAAGAAGAGCACATTGTACCACAACAGCCATATGTGGGTGTGCATTGTCCTGCTGAAAAAGCAGATCATCTTCTCTTTGAAGAAATGACAGTAGCATGGGAATAGGATCCTGTACAGTGTACCAGACACTGGTTACTTTACTCTGCAGAAACACCAAATGTGACCATGAGTTGTATCTGATGATGTACCGCATCATGAGCCCTGGAATGGGGGCCTTTATATTATGGTGAATGCTCACTGGAACAAGCAGCCACCAGATCTATGTCATACACATGTACATCCATCACTCACATACAGATGGAACATACTCTACACTAAAGACAACAGAGTGCTATTCCACTGTCCAGTCAGCTGCTTCACAACAACAGAGTAGCCATGCTAGACAGTGTCATGGTGTCAGTGGTAACCTGGCCAGAAGCATACGCCATCTTAATCCTGCTGAAGCTGATAGTTCTCAGTGGTCCCTGATGACAGCAGGTGCAACATTGGCTTGAATTTTATTCTTTTATTATATTCGTTCAGCCACCACTGCTCACATAATGCATCCATGTTGAGTGATTCTGTTCTATGCAGACATTCAGAACCTTGTCTATAGGTACGGAAGTGTTCCACAGACTGCTGCTGAAAACAGCAACACTCCACTGGTACACTGCGCCCAACGTTCCACTGATACACTGCGCCCTACATGTGCAGCAAACTGTGATGCATCCATCCAGCTTCCCACAGTGCCACATTGTGACACCATTCAAATGGCCGAAGCTGTTCAGTGTGAAGTAACCGTCCTCCTCAGGGCAGTTTTACAGTTTGTGATGTTACCTCTTCTGCTGGCACAGAATGAGCATTACTGCGCTAATGGTCTTTGCAGATTGTTGCACATAGGGAGGGGTCAGATACATTTCCAGTATGCTTATCCTTATCAGTGCAGTTATAACTGTGAAGCTGTAAACGATTCCATTTTTGAAACCACATGAAGGAAATGTCTTGACCATAAACTAGTAAGTTTCCCCTGACCTTTCACCTTTCATAGCTAGGGTGACAAGCAGGATCACTTCAACAATCATCATTATGACTTGCTAATGGCAAGAGAGAATGGCACTCATTTCATTTCTCACCATTTGTCACACTAGTGTGAATTGATTAATTTTGGTTGGAACACCACAGTAAGAAATTCTGTAAAAAGACATCTTATGCTGTCTATTACCAGCTGTATTGGTTAATAACGTGTGACTGAAACATTTGCAAACTAATCATTGTAGTTCTTGATCAGCCCAAAGAGTTTGTCTGATCATGATGGTAACATCCTGCATAACAAAAATTAAATTTATTTTACATAACAGGATAAAAGCACAAAATTCACTATGGTAATTTGAGTAAGTGCAGCCAGAGTTGACTATAACATCTGAGCATAGCAGACAATGCCATTCTCACACGATTCTGATCATGTGCTCCATTCAGCACACTCAGGATTTTAGACCTCTATACCTGGCATAACCCATTGTTCATTAATGTCAACAATTCATTCCCAACATTGTTGGTGGGTGATTTAAACAGGGAGATGTGACATTCCCCCACCGATGATGTAGAGCAGGAAATTACTCTTGTGAAGCAGGTCTTACAATGTGAGCAATGTGTTAGGGGCAGACACGATAAAAAAGTCATGAATAAAATTGATCACACGCTTCAGTGGAATGTAATTGGGCTCAGGGCTTAGTGAAGGACTTGACAATCATAGTACAGGGAAGACCACCCTACATGTCTTCAACGCACATCTAAAAGAATGTCACCTACGTTGTGGGGTTACAGCCTCTGCAGAAATAACAGCCTTAGTGGGACGAGGTCATACATGCTATTGCCTGTCGCTGTAATGATTTTAATGTAGAGTCATGCTGTGCAAATACTCCATACATTCCTTTAATGTGCTACACAGTTCAATTACTATGCGCCCCTTAGACTGAGCAGTTGAGAGCATTGTCTCTTTGGTAACTTTAGGTCTTATGAACACAGGACAGAGCACACACACTAGTATTGCTCTAGGATTATTCTGTCACTAATCTGTAAAATTTCTTTCCTGCCCTTGCAGTTGCTGCTCAGTGGGAAGTGTTTCATGATTTGCATGTCACTTATCACTTTCCTAATGACGCAATGATCAGTTTGGGTGGTACCTAACATGATTGCTGAAAACGTTACAGTGAAAGCAAAATGGATACTGCACAGCTGACCTTCCATTTTTCAACATTGTCAGAGTATCTAGTAATGAGTAGACTGTATTACAACCATGAGCCACAAAAACACTGATGCATTTATTCCAAACTTCATGCTGCTTGTAAAGACTGCCTGTCCTTTGGTGGAATGAACAGTGGCCCTCTGCAGTCAAGGGCAGAATGTTGAGCAATGTGGTTATCCTGAAGGAAGTCATTCACAAGATGTGCATGATGGGGGCGCAAATTGTCGTCCATGAGGATGAGTGCCTTGCCAGTATGCTGCCAATATGGCTCCACTATCAGTCGGAAGATGGCTTTCACGTTTCGTACAGCCGTTACGGCGCCTTCCATGTCCACCAGTGGCGTACGATGGCCCCACGTAATGCCACCCCAAAACAGCAGGGAACCCCCACCTTGCTGCACTTGCTAGACAGTGTGTGTAAAGCATTCAGCCTGACTGGGTTGCCTCCAAACACGTCTCTGATGATTGTCTGGTTGAAGGCATATGCGACACTCATCAGTGAAGAGAACGTGATGCCAATCCTGAACGGTCCATTTGACATGTTTTTGAGCCCCTCTTTACTGTTCTGCATGGTGTTGTGGTCGCAAAGATGCAGCTCACCATGGATGTCAGGAGTGAAGTTGCGCACCATGCAGCCTATGGCGCACAGTTTGAGTCATATCACGACATCCTGTGGCTGCACATAAAGCATTATTTAATATGGTGGCATTGCTGTCAGGGTTCCTCCGAGCCATAATCCGTAGGTAGCGGTCATCTGCTGCAGTAGTTGCCCTCGGGCGGCCTGAGCTAGGCATGTCATCGACAGTTCCTGTCTCTCTGTATCCCCTCCATGTCCAAACAACATTGCTTTGGTTCATTCTGAGACACCTGGGCTCCTCCCTTGTTGAGAGGCCTTCCTGCCACTGAGTAGCAATGTCGACGCAATCGAACCGCGGTATTGACCGTCCAGACATGGTTGAACTACAGACAACATGAGCCATGTACCTCCTTCCTGGTGGAATGACTGGAACTGATCAGTTGTCAGAACCCCTCCGTCTAATAGGTGCTGCTCGTGCATGGTTGTTTACATCTATGGGTGAGGTTAATGACATCTCTGAACAGTCAAAGGGGCTGTGTCTGTGATACAATATCCACAGTCAACGTCTATCTTCCGGAGTTCTGGAAACCGGGGTGATGCAAAACTTTTTTTGATGTGTGTAGAAATTAAAATCTCCATATCAGCCAGAGGAACACACTTCTCTGGAGTGGCTGCCACTAGCTGCACCCCAGAGCTACTGGTGAAAGGGGCAGTTGAGGCTTTGGTTTTGAATACTTTGTACTGAACCAATGCCCATTCTCCATTTATGAATTGGATTTTGTGTTATATGCGGCTTGGAACACAACACCTGTTCAGGAAGAAAATCTGTTATAGATTATACCATCGCATGGCATCTCCCAGGTACAGCTCATGTCTTTCTATATAACCATTTCCACAATCCTTTGAGGGATCTGATAATAGTAACTCTCCTGAAAACGAGGCAAGAGTTGTACTTGGCCAAGTGACTATTTCACTCATTATGTAGGAAAAATCATGGTATGGGAGGTAAAGCCATGCCTTGTCTGAGTGAGGCTAAACAGTTCCCCCCTGGAGCTGACTAGATCCAATGTGCTATCCTACACAAGCAACACTTCAGTGTTATGTTTTTGGACCTTGAAGGCTTTAAATATCACTTGGAAACCCAATAACTTTGAGCATTTCTATGAATGTAACCACCTACCCATATTTCTTCGATCTTTCCTTTCGTGTATCTTCAGGTATCACATTGGCAGAGTCCCTTTAAATTGGTCCTTGAATGTTGTGTTCTAAGTATTATCATCTTTGCTGTTACTAACAGTAGCATTAGCTGCACTGTTAAGAGACTAGTGCCCTAATGCAACAGTAGTGAAAGACTAATCAGCCTACACATTAGTGTCAGCCGTTCTGTGTGTGTTTTAGTCAACTTCTTGGACTTCCGAGGGACACTGTTTTGAGTGTGTAAGAGTCAGTAAGATTACAGGTTTTTTTCTTATCATAAACTAATACACCTTATGGAAATGATAACCAGGTCCTTTACAGCACTTAGTATCCTGAAGTGCGTCAGTCAAAATTTTTGGGTCATAGGCAGAACACGTCTGCTCTAGTTTTATAACACTGTTGCAAAGTCTGGTTTGGGTGTCAGGCATATGGATCAACAAGACTTGTGCATTTGAAGACTCCTACATGAGGTCTTAATACATGTTCCAAGTGGGTACAGGACTCACCCCATGCTCATCCTCTGTTCTGAGGATGGTTAGCTCACTTTACCCAAATAGATGCAACTCCTCATGGTGCATTAGCTATAAGCATTTATTTGATGCACAGTTACCAGTATTACACCTGCTGTGGCCACTACTCTAATAAATTGCATTAGCAAATTGCCTATGAGCAACAAAACTAATTGGGGTTCACACAGAAGCATATTAAATGTCTTTTGTTGAGAAATTCACTCCACTTCCTGCCCAGGCTTTGCAGCTGGCTGTGACAACATAGTCTCGATAAAATCAACATTAATTTCAATGCCCTGGAATATGAGTAAGAACGTTCTGGTTATCTTTCATAAAACCAATTTTAAAACATCTTGTTCTAGCATAGCAGTTGTTTGCAAATTTCCATTGAAGGGTCTAGGCAATGGAAATTACTGTGATAGTGCCCTTGAGATCCAAAGTAAAAACTCATGGAATATCAAAACTTTGACACTAAACTACTATCAAAGCATTGATAGCAAAGTTACCAAATTTACTGCCTTCCAGAAAAGATGTCAGGCAGAAATTACACACAGAATTGAGATCTGGGTGAGACCCGAAGTAGAAAGCTCTGAAATATTTAGTGAGGCATAGAATTTATGTAGAAAAGACTGGTTAGTAAACCCCATTGCAAGGGTAATGTTCGGTGCAGTTGAGAAAAATGTTGTCTAGCATTGTTAAAATTTAGTCTGACAGTGAAGTTATCTAGATGTGAGTAACTTTCTTAAGTGAATTCAAATCAGTCATCAGATGGTTTTACCAGCCACTTGATTCCACCATAACAATTGTAGAGTCATTCAAAGTAAGTCCAAGCTCAGTAGTGAAGTAGTACCCCAACTACGCAGTATTAGTTGGAGACAACATTAATCTACCAAGTATGGTTTGGTAAGTGTATAGATTCATTGCAGATGGTACAGGCAGACAGTCTTCTGTTGTAGCTCTGAACACGTTTTCCGTAAAATGTATTGACAACCCACGCACAATAGAAATATTTCAGACCTTGTAGCTACAAAAAAAGCCTGAATCAGAACAGACACAAGAATCAGTGAACATGATGTCATCTCAGCGATGATGGTTACTAAAGTTAATAAATCCATCAAGAAGGCTAGTAGAATTTTTATCCTGGAAAGAGTAGGCAATGGATGGACATCATTTAGTCCCAATATGTTGGACATAATATGCACTATTAGGGCAGGAGTCTTTCATTATTAATCAAATCATCCTCAGTCCTGGATTCAAACCCTGCCACTGCTTAAATTTTGCATAAAAATAACCAGCAATGGTGGCCAAAACTTCCGGGATAAGAAGTCACCCTCACTCTGTCAGTGGTCTTGTCAAAAGAGGACAGAGGAGTGGACAGAGGTTCAAGGCATGCTCTTGCCCTCAGAGTGGGAAACTGCCCCTATAAGGCAGAGGAATCACCAATGATCAACAGCATGAGGATGCAGAAGGCAATGGAAACCACTGCATTGAAGACACACAATATGTATCCACAGAATATGTGGCCTCTAATTGGAAAAGTGTTGTGATGATCTCTCCATTGGCAAAAGATACCAGAATAGTTCCCCATGGGAAACTAGAAAATCTGAAAAGAGAAATGCTGAGGCACAATCCAGGTATAGTGGAAGTCAGTTAAGTGAAATGGAAAGAGGAAAAGAATTTCTGCTCGGATGAGTACAGAGTAATACCTACAGCAGCAGGAAATGGTATAATGGGAGTAGGATTTGTTATGAATGGGAAGTTAGGGCAGAGTGAGTTACTGTGGACAGTTCAGTGATAGGGTTGTGCTCATCAGAATCAACAGCAAACCAATGACGACAATGATAATTCAGGAATACATGCTGAAGTTGCAAGCCGAAGATGAAGAGGTAGCGAAAATGTATGAGAATATTGAGCAGGTAATTCAGTACATAAAGGGATATGAAAATATAACAGTCATGGGGAATTGTAATGCAGTTAAGGGGAAGGAGAAGAAGAAAGGTTATGGGAGAATATGGGAAAATCAGGTGATGCTGTAGGAATTAGATTAGGAAATGAGACACTTAAAGCAATAAATTAATTTTGCTATTTGGGGAGCAAAATAACTGACAATGGTCGATGTAGAGAGGATATAAAACGTAGACTGTATGGAAGTGAAACATGGACAATAAATAGCTTAGAAAGAAGAGAATAGAAGCTTTCGAAATGTGGTGCTACAGAAGAATGTTGAAGATTAGATGGGTAGATCACATAACTAATGAGGAGGTATTGAATAGAATTTGAGAGAAGAGCAATTTGTGGCACACCGTGACTAGAAGAAGGGATCAGTTGGTAGGACATGTTCTGAGGTGTCAAGGGATCATGAATTTAGTATTGGAGGGCAGCGTGGAGGGTAAAAATCATAAAGGGAGACCAAGAGATGAATACACTAAGCAGGAAGAAAATCTGAGAATATGTGTTTGGAGTGCAGCATTGTATGGTATTGAAACATGGACCGTGGGAAAACTAGAAGAGTCGGAGTATTTGAGATGTGGTTCTACAGAAGAATGTTGAAAATTGGGTGGACTGATAAGGTAAGGAATGAGGAGGTTCTCCAGAGAATTGGTGAGGAAGTGAATATATGGACATATGTTAAGACATCAAGAATAACTTCCATGGTGCTAGATGGTGCTGTAGAGGATAAAAACTGTAGAGGAAGACAGATTGGAATTCATCCAGCAGATAATTGGAGACGTAGGTTGCAAGTGCAACTCTGGGCTGAAGAGGTTGGGGCAAGAGAGGAATTCAGGGCAGACGTAAAGGAATTACGGGTAAAGTTTAAACTAATTCTAAATGGTGCTGTGGAGAAGTGTGTGCTGAGTAAGTGGATTGAGGACAGAAAAGACCCACCAAGGTTTAATAACAAAATTCGGAAAATATTAAGGAAGCAGACACTGGTGTGTTCTCAGTTCAAAAAGGAATGCAGAAATTTCAACAGGCAAAAGTTTGCAGTTTGTGTGCCTGTAAAAAGATTGATGTGGGAAACATACTACTACTTCCACTATATCATCTTAATCAATGATCTTGCCAAGAACCCAAGAAAATTCTGGTCCTATGTAAAATCACTAAATGCACCACAGGTTTATATCCAGTCACTCATTGATTAGTCTAGTGTATCAGTAGAAGACCAGTCTAGTGTAACAGTAGAAGACAGCAAAAGGGAAGTTAAAGTTTTAAATTTCACATTAAAAAAGTCTTTCATGCTGTATAATCATGCAGACATACCACTGTTTGACCATCCCATACAGAGGACATAGAAATAGGCATCTGTGACATTGAGAAGCAATTGAAAGAAGTCTCAGTTTTACAGAGAGTACTGTACAACATTGACTCCATACCTACCTTGAACTTATCATGGATCTCTCTCCTAGTTCCAAGTGACTGGGAAAAAGTGCAGGTGACTCATTTATATAAGAGTGGTATGAGAATGGACCTGCAAAAATACAGACCAGCATGCAGTTGTGTTCAGTGAGTTAGTGTTTATGTAGCAACTTACACTTTTCATTTTGTGATTTTGAATCACCCTCAGCGCCATCTAAGAGACATTAGAGATACTTTCTGTTTTCTTCCATATGCTTCTATGTTTACTGTAGTTTTAGTAGTGTCGTTTTACACCAACTGAAATTCCACAGTCAAGTAGTTGAACATTGAGAGAGCCAGTTTGTATTCTCACTTCATTGTCTCCTTGTGTGCTATGCAGTTGTGTTCAGTGAGTTGGCAGCTTGGGCTTTTCCCCTCAGAAGAATCACAGTCGGGTAATTTTCCCCTTTGCCTCTTTGCACTTTTACAGTTACTCCTCCCCACTGCTTTGTTTGTAATTTTGAGATTTTATTCAGTTTTTTACACAGCACAATATGGATGGGAACTGTACTTGTTTTGAGCATACAAGGAAAATTGACCACTGTGTGTAAACAACTGGGAGCTGCAATGGCAACTGACGAAAGGCTTCTGGCTGTTGCAAAAAAACAGCGGCACTATCAGAGCACTGGTGAGGAGACCTGCAACAGCCTTGGAGCTGTTGGAATCATCTGGTGACGTGGTTGGTACTGCGTCTTCCAATACACAATATCTGACCCATTCATCATCACTGGAGAGTGAGTGGCAGGCAGTGGTGGGTTCGCATATTACTGGACGGTGAAAGAGGGAATGGGCCACACAGCTAGCTTTCTTACATCTTAGCAACTTGGACGAGCAGCTATCCAGTGATGATACTACTTCTTAGTTAGCATGGGATGCCTCCCCTGATGGGCCAGTGACCGAATTTCCTGCCTAGTCTGGAAAAGTGCAGAGGGTGGGTATGCTAGTCAATGGAGCCCCTCAGGAAAATAACATGCAGGGCATGAAAGAATTGTGATGTGCACTCAGTAAATTTGCCAGGGGGCGGAGGGAGGGGGTGGCAGCCCCATCCATGACATGGAGGAGGCTTTCTGCTAACCGCTATTGAATATGCTGGGTGCAACTGGCTGCAAATAGTGGCACATACAAGATGTGACAATAAAGTAATGAGACGTGTTAAAAAAAATGTTGCTTACTGTTTTAGTCAAGTTTAGTGTTGTCTCCTTCAAAGTAGTTCCCTTCTGAGTCCACACATTTTTTCCAGCGCTTCTGCCATTGATTGTAACATTTCTGGAACTCTTCTTCTGTAATATCCTCAAAGACCCTTGTCACAGCTTTTTGGACACCTTGTGTTGTTTGAAAATGAAAATGGTGTCCCTTGACTCTTGGAAATAGAAAAAAGTCGCACGGAGTGATGTCTGTTGAATAAGGTGGCTGTGGTAGTACTGAAATTTGTTTTGAGGTTAAAAATTGCTGTACTGACAGAGCAGTACGGGATGGCGCATTATCATGATGCAGAATCCAGTTATCAGCAATGTTGGCACAGACACGAAGAACTCTTTTACGAAGCCTTTCTAAAATTTCTTTGTAGTAATATTGGTTAACTGTTTGCCCAGGAGGCACCCACTCTTTATGAACAATTCCCTTGGAATCAAAGAAGTGCACAAGCATGCACTTCACTTTTGACTTTGACATGCAAGGGGTTTTCTTTTTTTTTTTTTTTTTTTCCCAGGGTGGTCGCTTTGAGCACCATTCTGAACTTTGGCATTTTGTCTCTGGAACACACTGAAAAAACCAACTTTGACCACCTGTGATAACACGGCTAAACAATTCTGGATTGATTTCTGTTTTCTCTAACAGATCGGCTGCCACATTTTTTCGTGTTTCTTGCTGTTGTGGTGTGAGATTTTTGGAGAACATTTTTGCCCAAATCTTTCTCATACCAAGATCTTCAGTTATTATTAGATGAACCATTTCTTGATTGATGTTCAGTCCTTCTGCAATGATTTTCATGGATAATCTTCGATCACATCATACAAGTTCACGCACCCTGGCCAAGTTGACATCCGTCCGTGAGGTTGATGGTCGTCCACTGCGATCTTCATCTTCAACATTTGTTCTGCCTTCACTAAACATTTTATGCCAACGAAAAACTTGAGCTCTTGACATAACCTCCTCTCCAAAAGCCTTCTGAAGCTTACCGTAAGTTGTCGTCGCGTTTTCACCCAATTTAACGCAAAAAGAAATAGCATACTGTTGTGCAATATTATGCGGTTCCATTTCTGTGACGAGAGACACAAACAAGTGTTAACTTATTACAGCCCAACTCACGACTGAGCAGTTGCATCGAAGTGCCACTTGGACTAGAAGCAGCTTATAGACCAAGGTCAAAGATATTGTGCCTACACAAGCCTGCAGGGTTGCCATATCTTGCAAAGAAAATCAGTCTCATTACTTTATTGTTGCACCTTGTATTGACACTAATGACACCAGCTGCCTGGGTTCTTAGGCCATCCTCAGTTCATTTTGCCAGATGGCTGTCTTGGTGAAGGCAACTAGCATTGCATATGGGGTGCATGCTAAGCTGACTATGTAGAATCATACCCAGGATTGATCATGGTCCTCTGGTTTTGAGCAGAGTGAAAGGTCTAAACCAGAGCCTCAGATGACTCTGCAGTGGTATTGAATGTGAATTTCTTGACCTCCGCTATCGAGTGGAGAGTTGAAGGGCTCCACTTAATATAGGTTAGGCATGCACTACATAGAAAGAATGCTTGTTCACATAGATCAGGTACAGAAAAAGTTAATATTATGCAAACTGCAGGAGCATACCAGGAAAGGTCCCAGAATTATTGGGTTTGTGCCCAAGTTAGCAATGTTTTTCCATAATTTCAAAAAACACAACAGTGTCACATAACAGAGACTTCAGTCATCAATAATATATTCTCTTTCACTATTTACAACAGTCTGCCAATGCTGAGATAACTTTCTGATTCCGCGACTGTAAAAATAACATGGTTTTGAGGTAAAGAACTCGTCGAGCCATGTTCAGAGTGCATTTTCATCCAGAAAGGAAGTTCCTTGAAGCGTTTTTGTTAGAGTGTGGAAAAGATGAAAATCTGAGGGTGCAAGATCAGGTGAATAAGGTGGGTACAGCACGACTTCTTACCCCATTTCCTATATAGTGTTTTTTGTCAGTCTAGCAGAATGCAAGCAGGCATTATTGTGGAATAGCATCACTTCATGCAGTCTTCCTGGGAATTTTTCTTGGGTTTCGTTTGCAAGATGTCTCAATTATTGATAGTAAATGTCAGCAGTGATGGTTACACCTCGGGAAAGCAATTCACAATACACCACACCATCGCTGTTCCACCAGATGCATAACATTATCGTTTGTGGATGCATGCAAGTATTTGTATGGGGAGTTACTGCTTTGTTTGGCCTCAACCATTCTTGTCTTTCCCATATGTTAGCATAAAGACACCATTTCTCATCACCAGTAATGATACAGCATAGGAATGATTGGGGTTGTTCACAAGCCAGTTGATTATGAGCAAGCAGAGCTGGACCAGCTGATTTTTGTGTATCATTGTGGATTACTGTGTTTAAATGATCTTCATCAGACTTAAAAAGTCTTCGTGTATGTGGAGAGTCACCAATGTCAAAATGATCCTCCTTAAAATGAGAAAACCGTTTTATTGTCAAGCTCTATCCAATGACACTATCCCCATACAGGGTGCAAATGTTTCTGGCTGCTTCTGCCACTGTCACCCCTCCATTGAACTCAGATGCAAGAGTATGTCAGAAATGATCAGATTTTTCTACTGGGCACTCCATTTTTTAGCGTCCGCGGCCCCACTCACTTTCTCCAAGTGACAAGATGAAAATATGTGACCTCAGATAGCAACAGTGAACAACAAATAAAAATGACAATCAATAAATAAATCGATAGCAACTGAAATGCCAAGATGCAAAGCAAAAATGCTACAAACTTAGGCATCAACCTACTAATATCACTAATTGAAGATTATATAGTGGTAAGACAGAGATTTAGGAACCAGGTTTTAAATTGTAAGACATTTCCAGGGGCAGATGTGGACTCTGGCCACAATCTATTGGTTATGAACTGTAGATTAAAACTGAAAAAACTACAAAAAGCTGGGAATTTAAGCAGATGGGACCTGGATAAACTGACTGAATCAGAGGCTGTACAGAGCTTCAGGGAGAGCATAAGGAAACAATTGACAGGAATGAGGAAAAGAAATACAGTAGAAGAAGAATGGGTAGCTTTGAGGGATGAAGTAGTGAAGGCAGCAGAGGATCAAGTAGGTAAAAAGACAAGGGCTAGTAGAAATTCTTGGTTAATAGAAGAAATATTGAATTTAATTGATGAAAGGAGAAAATATAAAAATGCAGTAAATGAAGCAGGCAAAAAGGAATACAAATGTATCAAAAATGAGACCGACAGGAAGTGCAAAACAGCTAAGCAGGGATGGCTAGAGGTCAAGTGTAAGGATGTAGAGGCATATATCACTAGGGGGTAAGATAGATACTACCTACAGGAAAATGAGAGAGACCTTTGGAGAAAAGAGAACCACTTGTATGAATATCAAGAGCTCAGATGGAAACCCAGTTCTAAGCAAGGAAGGGAAAGCAGAAAGGTGGAAGGAGTATATAGAAGGTCTATACAAGGGCGATGTACTTGAGGACAATATTATGGAAATCGAAGAGGATGTAGATGAAGATGAAATGGGAGATATGATACTGTGTGAAGAGTTTGACAGAGCACTGAAAGACCTGAGTCGAAACAAGGCCCCGGGAGAAGACAACATTCCATTAGAACTACTGACAGCCTTGGGAGAGCCAGTCCTGACAAAACTCTACCATCTGGTGAGCAAGATATATGAGACAGGCGAAATACCCTCAGACTTCAAGAAGAATATAATAATTCCAATCCCAAATAAAGCAGGTGTTGACAGATGTGAAAATTACTGAACTATCAGTTTAATAAGTCACGGCTGCAAAATACTAACACGAATTCTTTACAGACGAATGGAAAAAATTGTAGAAGCCGACCTGAGGGAAGATCAATTTGGATTCTGTAGAAATACTGGAACACGTAAGGCAATACTGACCCTACGACTTATCTTAGAAGAAAGAGTAAGGAAAGCAAACCTACGTTTCTAGCATTTGTAGACTTAGAGAAAGCTTTTGACAATGTTGACTGGAATACTCTCTTTCAAATTCTAAAGGTGGCAGTGGTAAAATACAGGGAGTGAAAGGCTATTTACAATTTGTACAGAAAGCAGATGGCAGTTATAAGAGTCGAGGGACATGAAAGGGAAAGGGAGTGAGACAGGGTTGTAGCCTCTCCCCAGTGTTATTCAATCTGTACATTGAGCAAGCAGTAAAGGAAACAAAAGAAAAATTCGGAGTAGGTATTAAAATCCATGGAGAAGAAATAAAAACTTTGAGGTTCGCCGATGACATTGTAATTCTGTCAGAGACAGCAAAGGACTTGGAAGAGCAGTTGCGCAGAATGGACAGTGTCTTGAAAGGAGAATATAAGATGAAAATCAACAAAAGCAAAAAGATGATTTTGGAATGTAGTCAAATTAAGTCGGGTGACGCTGAGGGAATTAGATTAGAAAATGAGACACTTAAAGTAGTAAAGGAGTTTTACTATTTGGGGAGCAAAATGACTGGTGATGGTCAAAGTAGAGAGGATATAAAATGTAGACTGTCAATGCCAAGGAAAGCGTTTCTGAAGAAGAGAAATTTGCTAACATCAAGTATTGATTTAAATGTCAGGAAGTCATTTCTGAAAGTATTCGTATGGAGTGTAGCCATGTATGGAAGTGAAACATGGACGATAAATAGTTTGGACAAGAAGAGAATAGAAGCTTTCGAAATGTGGTGCTACAGAAGAATGCTGAAGATTAGATGGGTAGATCAGATAACTAATGAGGAGGTATTGAATAGTATTGGGGAGAACAGGAGTTTGTGGCACAACTTGACTAGAAGAAGGGATCAGTTGGTAGAACATGTTCTGAGGCATCAAGGGATCACGAATTTAGTATTGGAGGGCAGCGTGGAGGGTACAAATCGTAGAGGGAGACCAAGACATGAATACATTAAGCAGATTCAGAAGGATGTAGGTTGCAGTAGGTACTGGGAGATGAAGCTTGCAGAGGATAGAGTAGCATGGAGAGGTGCATCAAACCAGTCTCAGGACTGAAGACCACAACAACAACAAATGCTCAGATAATATTAAGAACAGAAATTTGGTTGAAAACCAGAAAAGAACAGCAATGAAATCCTATTTTCAGATTGGAATATTTATTGTAAGGATATTTTAGTCACCATTGATCGTGGCGTATTTATTGCAGCAAATAATTTGATAATATCTAGCAAGATTATCACAGATTCTAACTGTGAATTAATCTGGGTGAAGATAAACATCAAAGGTCGGTCAAAATGGTATTTGGATGCTTTTATAGATCTCTTAGATCAGGAGCTGTAGTAGTAGAGGTCTTCAGAGAGAATTTGCAGAATATTATTAGTAATTTTCTGGATCCTGCCATTCTAATAGGGGGCTACATCAACTTGCCATTTATAGCTTGGGACAGTCATGCTATCAGAACTGGTGCCAGAGACAGGGATTCATGTGACATTATTGTAGATGCCTTGTCTGATAATTTCTTCACGACCATAATGAAAGAACCAACTTGTGAACATAACGTCTTAGACCTCTTTGCAACAAACAGAAAGAAATGTGAAGAAAAGTAGGAGAATATTTTTGCTTAGCAAGAGTGACAAGATACAATATGCAGAGTAACTGAATAGTCAGCATCAAATATTCAGTGCTGAGAGCCACGATGTGGAATGCAAATGAGAAAAACTCAAAAGCACTGTGCAATATGCTGTAGACAAGTACGTTCCCAGCAAGATTTTACAGGGTGGGAAAGATCCACCATGGTTTAATAGCAGTGTTAGAAAACTGCTACGTAAACAAAGAGAACTTCATCACAGATTCAAGATAAGTGAAAACCTAGGTGGCAAACAAAAGCTGAATGATGGAAAAGTTAACACAAGGGGAGCAATGAGAGAAGCATTCAGTTATTTTGAAAGTAAAATTTTGCTAACCAATCTGAGTAAAACTGTAAGAGATTTTCATCTTACATAAAATCAGTAAGCGATTCTATTCATTCAGTGACCTTACTGGCTCCAAAGTGGAAGATAACATAGAGAACTCCAAAATCTTGAATTTAGTCTTCTGAGATTGTTTCACCATGGAAGATCATAACAATAACCTGGTCCCTCTTTTCAGTCATCATGAAATGTCGAAGTATAAGATTTTGAGATAACTGATAATGGAACAGAAAAGCAACTACAATTGCTTAATTATAGGAACACATCAGGAGATACCTATAAGATCCCACTAAGATTACACTGAAGAACTTGCTCTCTTTGTATCAGCAGTTTATCATGAGTCACTGGAACAGTGAAGGGTACCTAGCAACTGGGGGGGGGGGGGGGGGGGAAGCATAGGTCATTCCCATTTTCAAGAAGGGTTGAAGGAGAGATGCACTTAATTGTACGCCAATATCGTTGATCTTGATCTGTTGTAAAATTATGGAATATGTTTATATTCGAGAATTATGGAGGACAAAACTCTCCTCTATAAAAATCAACATGGGTTCTGCAAACAGAGATCTTGTGAAACTCAGCTCACTGTTCCTCCATGAGATCCACAGTGCTGTAGCCAAGGGCACTCAGGCTGATACCATGTTTCCTGACTTCAGGAAGGCATTTTCCGCTGTCTTGCTCTGCCATTTAGTGAAAAAAAGGGCTTACTGAGTATTGAACCAGATTTGCGACTGGATTCAAGACTGACTTATACATAGAACTCAACAATTCAATGTTAACAGAACAAAATTGACTGATGAAAAGATAATTTGCAGAGTACCCCCAGGATGTGTAATAGTGTCATTACTCTTTACAATGTACATAAATGATCTAGCAGAAAGTGTTGGAAGCTCCTCCAGTTTGTTCACAGGTTATGTGGCTGTCTGTAAGAAAAAGTAGCAATGTCAGAAGACCGTATCAATTTGCAGAACAACTTGCAGATGATTGATGAATGGTGCAGGGTCTGGCAGTTGACCCTGAACGTAAATAAATGTAATATATTGTGCATGCCGAGGAAAAGAAATGCACTACTGTACAGCTACACTATTGATGACTGACTGCTGGAAACAGTACGTACCATATAATATCTAGGAGTAACTATCAAGAGTGACCTCAAGTGTAAAGATCACATCAAACAAGTAGCAGGTAAAGCAGATTCCAGGCTGAGAGTCATAGGAAGAATCTTAAGTAAATGTAACTCAAGTGGCTTACAACGCTCTTGTTCGACTAATTCTTGAGTATTGTTCATCAGTATGGGTTCCTTATCAGATAGGGCTGATAAAAGAGAGAGAAAGAGAGAAGATACAATGAAGGGCAGCATGTTTCATCTGGGGTCATTTAGTCAACACAAGAGTGTTACAGAGATGCTTAACAAACTATGAGAGAGAAGTTGTGCAGCATGGAGAGGTTTAATATTGAAGTTTTGGGAGAGCACTTTCCGGGAGAGTCAGACAACAATTTATTCCTCTCACATACATCTCACAAAATGACCACAGTGAGAAAATTCGAGAAATTTGAGCTGTTGCTTAGTCTTACTGACAATCATTCTTCCCACACACTATTCGCAAGTGAAACAAGGAAGGGGGAATCTACTAGTGGCACAAGAAGTACCCTCTGCCACATATCATTAGGTAGCTTGCAGAATGTGATGTAGATGTGGATTAACATTGGTTTTCTGCAAAATTCTTGAGCATACTGTGAGTTTGAATATAATAATTTTCCTTAGCAGCTTTGAATATAATAATTTTCCTTAGCAGAAAAGCTGCTGTCCATAAATCAGCATGAATTAAGAAAGCATCACTCAGGCAAAACTCAGCTTGCCCTTTTCTCACACAATTTCCTGTGAATCATGGGGAGTGGCTGCCCCTAGATTCCATATTCCCATATGTCCAGAAAGCATTTGACACAGTGTCCCACTGCAGACTGTTAATAAAGGTCTGAGCATATAGAATATGTATCCAGATATGTGAATGACTTGAAGACTTCTTAAGTAACAGAACAGAGTACATTGTCCTGGATGGCGAGTGTTCGTTAAAACAGGGATATCACCAGGAGTGCTTGAGGGAAGTGTGATAGGACCACTATTGTACTCTATATACATCAGTGATCTGATTGATACAGTGAGCAGCAATCTGCAGCTGTTTGCTGATGGTGGAGTAGTGTATGAGAAAGTGTTGTCATTGAGTGAAAGAATTTCTACTTGGTGTGCTGAGTAGCATCTTGCTCTAAATGTACAAGATTTGTAAGTTAATACAAATGAGTAGGAAAAACATATCTAAGCTTAAGATTACAACACAATTGGAAACTGAACGAGAGGGTAACGTCAGTAGTAGGAAAGATGAATGATCGGCCTTGCTTTATTGGGGAAATTTTAGGGAAGAGTACTACCTCATCTGTAAGGAGTCTATACACAGAACACTAGCACAACCCATTCTTGAGTACTGCGCAAGTGTTTGTATCCACACCAGTTTGGATTAAGGGAAGACATCAAAACAGTTGAGAGGTATGCTTCTGGATTTGTTTCTGATAGGTCCGATTAACACAAATATATTATAGGGATACTTTGTTAACTCATACGGAGGCAGAGGGACAGTAATTTTTCCTCCACTTCATTTGCAAGTGGAACCAGAAAAGGAATCACTAGTAGTGGTACCATATACCCTCTGCCATTTACCATGTGGTGGCTTGTAGAGTATGTCTGTAGGTGTAGATGAGATATGATTTCTAAATTAGTTTACTGTCTATGAGATGAAGTACATGAAATGTGAAGGGCATTGGTACAAATGAAAAAAGTTCTAGTTACACACATTCTCATCTGCTCCAGTTCCCTGTTCAAGTGGTTGCTTCACTCAATATTCAAGAAAACGGGGTACGTGGGGTTCTGTACTGAGCAATCCTTCTGTTTCTGAGGGCCATCAATGGTCTAGTGGCAGCTGTGGGATCTTTGGTATCGGCCTTCTTACATGCTGACTACTTTTGCCTGTACTATTGCTACTCTAGTATAGGTGTTGCTGAGCATCGTCTACAGGTCCTCATACAAGCAGTCAGGGGCTCTCACTCTTGGCTTTCAGTTTTCAACTGCCAATACTCGTATTATGCATTTCTGTACCATCATACTGCCCACCCATACCCAGAGTTTTACCTAGATGATCAGTTACTTCTTGAAGTTGAGATGCACCACTTTTTGGGACTGGTCTTCAATTCCTGGCTTATATGGCTTTTCCACCTCCGCCAACTTAAGCGAAAGTGCTGGCAACACCTCAATACACTTCGCTGCCTCGGTGACAACACTAGCTGGAGTACATATCCCTCTACACTTTTGTAGCTCTACAAAGCCCTGATTTTGTCCCATCCTGATTATAGGAGTCTTGCGTATAGTTCACCATCGCCCTCAGCATTGCATATACTGGACCCCATTCATCATTGTGGGGATCCAACTTGCAACAGGAACCTTCTGAACTAGCCTTGTAAACAGCCTACTAGTCGAGGCTGGCGACCTCCATTGCCTATCAGGCACGAACAACACCTGCTGAGCTACACTGTATGCATTCGTAGCTTTCCTGAACATCCCAACTACTGTGTCCTTTTCCCTGGAAGGGAGCTCCACCTCCCACAACAGCGACACACAACTAGGTTTACAATTGCTGCACACCTGCATGGTCTCTGTTTGGAGCTGCAACTTCCTCCACTGTCGCCTCTGGTGGGCGAGACATCACGTCTGCCCCCATGACTTGTGTCCCAACCTCGGATTTGTCTCAGAAGTCTCCTTTGGTCCGAAAGATTCCACCGACCCCACAAGTTCTGCCACCTGTTCTTGGCTGCCCTCGAGATGTATCCAGTTTTGAAAATAGTATTCACCAGTGGCTCAACAGTCAATGGACACCACACATGCATGGTGCAGTGAACTCCACTCTCCCAGAGAGTGTATTCACTGCTGAATTGATGGCCAGTAAACTAACACTTTACCATGTTCGTTCTTGCACTGGCAAGAGTATCCTAATTTGTAGCAATCGCCTGAGCAGCCTCCAGGCTATAGAACAGTGCTAGGCGACTCACCCACTGGTTGCGGCTATCCAGGATCTTCTCTCTGATCTCCATCAAGCTGATGGCCAGTTATTATCATCTGGACCCCTGGTAATGCTGGGATTGCAGGAAATGAATGAGCTGACCAGTTGGCCAAGCTGGTCACCGATTCTGGAAATGGGGCTCTCGGTACCAGACCTTTGGTCATTTTTATGCCACAGATAGCATGAAGTCTGGAAATCAGAATGGTCTGTCCTGATCTCCCCAAACAAATTGAGAACAATGAAGGAGACCATGACCATGTGACAGTCTTCCCTGCGTGCTTCTCACAGGGAATCCTCCATCCGCTGTTGACTCAACATTGGCTGACGCATGGCCCCATTTTCCAACGTGAGGATCCCCCTCACTGCCCTAATTTGGCTCCTCCGAGGTGGCATCTAAATCTTCCTGACATGCTCCCTCTGGTGCTAGCCAAAGCAGCTGATCTGGTGCTAAGTTTTTGCCTGCAAAGGTGCATTGTATTCACCCTTGTAAGGTACGGCTTTTTGGTCTTATCGCCTGAGGGGTTGGGGGATGGTGGAGCACCTTTCTCCTCCTTCGGCCCCAGAGGCCCCTTGTCAGACTGCTTGGTGTCCAAGCCTGGCTTTTATCCTTTCCACCTTTTTATTCTCTTTATTTTCATATCTTGATTTTTAATGCTCTGTCTTGACTGATCTTTTGATGACTTGTCTGTGTTGTCTTTTTTTCTGGCTTTTATTCTGTTTCTTTTTATTGTGTTAGTTACACTTGGCTTTCCAAGATTTGCCTTTCCTTCCTTCCTTCCTTTGGTGACCACCCCTAGTTTGCCACGTAACAGATGAAGGGATTGATGATCTTGCAATTTAGTCCCTTTCACTCCAGACCAGCCAACCAACCAACATACGTACCAATCGAGTCCTGCTATGAAAAGAAATGCCACCTCAGACTATCACTCCTGGATGTTAGGCTGTACGGCGGGCAACAGTCAGGGTGGTATCCCACCACTCTCTGGAGCATCCCCAGACACGTCTACAGCCTGGAATCTCATTGACTGGGGTAGAATTATCTTCAGTGATAAGTCCCACTTCGAGCTGAGCCTCGATCACTAGTGTCTGGAGACACTCCAGACAGTGGTGCGATACCAACCGGACTGTCGCGCACCTCATGGCCTGATAACCAGAACTGAAGGGCTGGGTTGCCATGTCTTTGGTTGTTATCCACGGCACCTTTAACAGTGCAGTGGTACATCGGTGATATTCTATGGACCAATTTGTAGTCCTTCATGGTGAACCATCCTGGACTTACATTTCAGTAAGATAAGTCCCGCCAACACATGGCAAGGGTTTATGGTGCTTGTCTTTGTGCCTGCCAAACCCTATGTTGTCCAACAAGGTCACTGTATCTCTCTCCAGTTGAGAATGTGTGGGGCATTATGAGCAGGGGCCTCAACCAGCTTGGGATTTGGACAATCTAACGCACTAATTGGACAGAATTTGTAACAATATCCCTCTGGAGGACACCCAACAACTCTTATTAGTCAGTGCCAAGCTGAATTACTGCTTGCTTAAGGGGCAGAGGAGGACCAACATATTATTGACTTGCTCAATTTGTGAAACTCTTTCTCTTGAATAAAGCATTCAATTTTTCTGAAGTTGTAATGATTTGTTTGCCTGTGCAAGTAAATCACATCTACTGACTTCTGATTTCCACCCCATACAGATAATTCCTGTGTGGTGTGTCATATGCAGTTGCCCCCCCCCCCCCCCCCCCTATTCTTCTTTTCTTGGAGTATATATTGTGCTGTAAATCAGATGGTAAAGGAATTCAGGAGAACAAACAGGTGGCTACAGCAGTGATCAGTGTGCTGCCTACAGTGGTATGGCATAAAGTCCCTGTAAGTGCAGTGACAACCTCACTGCTGAGATAAGGGGTCAAAAATCAGTTGGAGAAAGGGATAATAAGGTGCTGTCATTGCTGTTCTTCATGTTGTAAAGGCAAAATGAAGTCATCCTACTTACTTCTGGATTTAGCTTTGGCCTTTGCTTCAGGGATACATTATTTAATGATATGTTCTGTGTGTGGAGCTTATGACGTACATATTGCAGCATGTTATGTTTCATTATGAGTGTGTTATTCAAGTTTATGGCTGCACCAGGTATACCACTGGATCGGCCCTCTTCTTTTCAGTGATGTGAATGTAATATCTTGTCAGAGGCTCTGTGTTATCTGATCTGCCTAAATTGTTGGCTACAAGATTTTACTTTGTTCCCTTGTTGGTGGAAGAGATTAGGGAATCATTTGAGGTACTAACAATCACACTGTCAAATACCTAAGCTCTCTAATAATATTAATTATCAAAATTACACTAACTTCCTTTTTCATTCTGTCCTGTCTTTCATCTTCTTCTTGCCATTCTCTCTGTGCTTTTACAATGCGTTCAAACTCTCTCTTCTCTCTGGCTATTTCAAGTGCTATAGTTCTCCTCCTGTCAAGCATTTGTTCTGCCCGTGCTTTCTTCAGATCATCCTCCTCTTTAGCTTTCCTACGAGCTGCTTCTAATTCCTTTCTGCGCCATTCTCGTTCGACCTATGGAGAAAAAGCAGTGGCCGTATTATGTTCAATATATAGCGCAACAATGAGAAAATTGTTTGAGATTATGTACAGTCTTAGACATAAAAACTGACCGCCGGCCGGCCGCCACAGAGACTAAATCCGAGTCGTTCACTTAAGCTGGCCAATAAAACTGACCGCCCCTGACAACTCTTAAGTCCGGCCATCTGCACAATTTGGCAACACTGTAAGATGCGGAAGTGTTAGGAGGAAGTGTTGTCTACTTCCTAGTTCAGATGGATGGAGTGAGCCTGTGGTCTTGTGGTAATCGTCATGCATTCTAAACTTAGAGTCGCATGTTCGCGTCCAACTGATTTTTTTTAACACATTTCGGTCTAAAGTTATGAGTCTGATTGAACATCGAAGACAATTCGCTTAACATTCTACCCACCCGCAATAACAAGTACTACAGAAACAATTCCACAGGACAGCTCGTGGCTGCGTCGCGATCATAATAGCTTACGCTCGAGCGTTTCCTCGCGCTGCAGCGGCTACCGGCCAGACGCCACCCGCCGCCTGAAATCCGGCGCCGCCCATGTGAAGGCAGCGCCACGCTGTCAGTGTATGTATCAATGCCATTTTCGAATTTGAAGTTCTAGTTACCATCTTGCAATTAAGCATTGGATTTTGCATACTTGAAAATCATGAACTACAGTTAAGCATTGTAAAATTGAGTCGCAAGTGGAAAAAGGTGTAACATCTGCAACACAACATTTACTTTTGGTATAACAGAGGGGAGAATGTAGAGGAGGCAGCTAGAAACATTTGAACTGTGCGTGGAGCGAGTGCTTTTGGGAAAAATACGCCAGAAAGAGATATTCTTGTTTCAACAAAGATCGTTCTGGCATGAATGATTTTCCACATTAATGAAGTCTCAACTACTGATATATGTGACATTTTACCATCATGTGACATTTGCATTCAACAGGCAAAGTTCAGAAGTCTGGTGTAGGAGTACTGCATGCTCTAATTCGAAACAACAAAAATCAACAGAGTGACTATTATTGAACGTCATCAGGCCGCTCATTGAGCATTCCTTTGCTGTACTGTTACTGGTGACGTGTTGTGATGCCTTTATCGTTAACTTCCAAAGAAGAAATGAAAGGCTAAGCCCCACCAAAAGACGTAGACTAGAGCAAAGAGAAGTGTGAATATAATATTTTACGTTTGATACACTCCTGGAAATTGAAATAAGAACACCGTGAATTCATTGTCTCAGGAAGGGGAAACTTTATTGACACATTCCTGGGGTCAGATACATCACATGATCACACTGACAGAACCACAGGCACATAGACACAGGCAACAGAGCATGCACAATGTCGGCATTAGTACAGTGTATATCCACTTTTCGCAGCAATGCAGGCTGCTATTCTCCCATGGAGACGATCGTAGAGATGCTGGATGTAGTCCTGTGGAACGGCTTGCCATGCCATTTCCACCTGGCGCCTCAGTTGGACCAGCGTTCGTGCTGGACGTGCAGACCGCGTGAGACGACGCTTCATCCAGTCCCAAACATGCTCAATGGGGGACAGATCCGGAGATCTTGCTGGCCAGGGTAGTTGACTTACACCTTCTAGAGCACGTGGGGTGGCAAGGGATACATGCGGACGTGCATTGTCCTGTTGGAACAGCAAGTTCCCTTGCCGGTCTAGGAATGGTAGAACGATGGGTTCGATGACGGTTTGGATGTACCGTGCACTATTCAGTGTCCCCTTGACGATCACCAGTGGTGTACGGCCAGTGTAGGAGATCACTCCCCACACCATGATGCCGGGTGTTGGCCCAGTGTGCTTCGGTCGTATGCAGTCCTGATTGTGGCGCTCACCTGCACGGCGCCAAACACGCATACGACCATCATTGGCACCAAGGCAGAAGCGACTCTCATCGCTGAAGACGACACGTCTCCATTCGTCCCTCCATTCATGCCTGTCGCGACACCACTGGAGGCGGGCTGCACGATGTTGGGGCGTGAGCGGAAGACGGCCTAACGGTGTGCGGGACCGTAGCCCAGCTTCATGGAGACGGTTGCGAATGGTCCTCGCCGATACCCCAGGAGCAACAGTGTCCCTAATTTGCTGGGAAGTGGCGGTGCGGTCCCCTACGGCACTGCGTAGGATCCTACGGTCTTGGCGTGCATCCGTGCGTCGCTGCGGTCCGGTCCCAGGTCGACGGGCACGTGCACCTTCCGCCGACCACTGGCGACAACATCGATGTACTGTGGAGACCTCACGCCCCACGTGTTGAGCAATTTGGCGGTACGTCCACCCGGCCTCCAGCATGCCCACTATACGCCCTCGCTCAAAGTCCGTCAACTGCACATACGGTTCACGTCCACACTGTCGCGGCGTGCTACCAGTGTTAAAGACTGTGATGGAGCTCCGTATGCCACGGCAAAGTGGCTGACACTGACGGCGGCGGTGCACAAATGCTGCGCAGCTAGCGCCATTCAACGGCCAACACCGCGGTTCGTGGTGTGTCCGCTGTGCCGTGCGTGTGATCATTGCTTGTACAGCCCTCTCGCAGTGTCCGGAGCAAGTTTGGTGGGTCTGACACACCGGTGTCAATGTGTTCTTTTTTCCATTTCCAGGAGTGTAGTTCCATAAGTGTGTTTTGGACTACGAATTCTGCCCCAAGGGGTGTGTGCAACACAGCTGGAATTTGTTGTCAACAACTGAGACACCTTTCGGTCGCAGTGTAAGAAAGTCGAGCAACAAAACTACATCACCTGTGCTACTGCATGATAACTCACTCTATTGATTTGAGAAACAAAGCTATCCAGGAAATTGATAGGAAAGTCGTCTCTCAGGCACTTGTATTGATAGGGAAGTCCTCTCTCAAAGCACTTGCCCCTCTCGTCATATATTCGTAAAATTTTACCTTTCCCGCTCTTGATCGATCAACCGTCAAGGCAATTCATTTCTTGACGAAAATACTCTTAAAACTACATTGGTTTAATGACATCGTTAGAACCAGTGGTTTTCTGCAAACGTAGAATTTGCAAACAACTTAGGCATAGTCAGATTGTTGTAGACATCGTGAAAGAAAATTCAGCGGCTGATTAATTTCTCTTTGATGATTAATGTTACGATTAGAAAACTAATGGAAAATGCAATTAAAATATTCACTGTGCCAATACAAATTAAATTCAGCTTACTACAGAAACATCACGATGGCAATCTATCTTAATGAAGTATTATGTGTCTTTAAGACGATTGAGCCTATTTTAACACTACTTTTGACTTCGAAAAGATCTGTATTTACTTCATTTCCTGTATCATTCGCAAGTATTATAAAAATGTGGCATTTCATAGATAAAATTATGTATTCACAACAACAAAAAATATGTCGGCAGAAAACAAAAGTGGCATTATGAAATTGGCAGTAGCGTAAGGTTTTCGCTCTGACAGTAAGGGTTACTGAAAGTACCAAGACGAATTTTGCTCGAGCGCTGTCTTACGATTCCCTCACTGAGTTTGTATCTGCCTGCTTGTAGCTCTACTACAAAAGAATAGAAAATCTGGCTTTCAGTGAGTCTCGAAAGGCGAACGACAGCAGCTTGCACCTGGTAGCCAAGCATGTTACCTGAGAAATGGTATTTTCCTGTAGTGGGAAGACATCGTTTTGTGGTTGAATTGTTGGCAAATGTCAGTCAGACGTGTGCCGTTGGTCTAAGCGTTTCGGTGTGTTGAATTTCTACCAATGATTTTTCTACAGGTTTTTTCTGTCCCAAATAGAGTGTTGAAGTCTCCCTTTAGTATTTTCACATCATCTTGGTGAATTTTGCTCATAGTATTTTCGAGTGTGTTCCAGAATTTTTCGACATTTTTGGTGTTTTCTTATCTTCGATGTTGGTGGGGGCATGTGCATTGATCAGTGTTTATTTTTTACTGGGGCTCTGAATGAGCATAGTCACAAGTCGATTGTTGACGGATGTGATTTCTTTGACAGAACTGATGATAGATCTGTGTTCGAGAAATGCCATGACCAAGATTGGTACGCCTTTCGCTACCTTTTGATGCATTTTGCTCTTGAAGATGCAATGATTTCCGTACTCCAAGGTTTCACTGACAGTTACTCTTGGTTCTTCAAGAACAATGATGAGAATTTTTTGTCCGTCGATTTATTATGTGGGATTATTTAGTTTCCGTATTTGGATCAATGTATCGATGTATTGTTATATAAAAAAAAAGTCCTTATGTGTGTGAAATCTTATGAGACTTAACTGCTAAGGTCATCAGTCACTAAGTTTACACACTACTTGACCTAAATTATCCTAAGGACAAACACACACACACACACACACACACACACACACACGCCCGAGGGAGGACGCGAACCTCCGCCGGGACCAGCCGAACAGTCCATGACTGCTGCGCCTTAGACCGCCGGCTAATCCCACGCAGCGTGTAGTTTTCAGATGCATGTTTTCTGCTTGTAGGGAAATTTACAAGAGATCTGCAATATTCTCTGACGTGCTAACCTGACCTCCCCAGAATCCGAAATTGCAAATGCTGCCTGTCGACAGTTTGCACAGTTCATGTTTGCTTGTGTTTCATTGGTTTGGCCTGGGTGATTCCAGGACCGGACAGGGCCGGAGGGTGTTGAAGCTTTTGGAAGCAAATATTTTCAGCCGATCTCATTGAGCTAATAGACGGTGACCAGAGTAGCGGTGATTTTCTCTAAGACGTGCGTGGATTTTGGGTTCAACATATTGAGTAGTCGTTGAGGATTGTGTTGGTATTTGTTTCACCCCAAGTATTTGATTTCCTCTGTACCACCCATATGGGGGAGGGTTTCCCCTATCGGCCCCACGGGATTATTATTATTATTATTATTATTATTATTATTATTATTATTATTATTATTATTGTTATGTCATCAGCAAATCCGATAAGGATTCAGCCAGTCAGGCTTAGTGTGGATATCCTAATACGACTCTCATCGTTTGATAGACTGGGTAAACCACATTCTTAATCGGACGGTTAAATCTAGATCACTTGTTTATGACAGGGCCTGAATTCTTAAACACTGTGGAAAATAATAATACAATGTGCTTATTACTAAAATGTTGTTTAAATATAAATATATGAACGAACGAGATAACAGTTTATTTACAGGAGCAGAGCCCCATCAATCATAGCAGAGCAGTGCGAGATTGGTTTCAGGGCCAAGAGAGGATAAAGCTGTTGCCGTTTGTTCCACGATCACCGTACATCAACCAGATAGAGAATATGTGGGCAGAGGTAACAAGGTCATTGCCATGTGCACCTACAAATGCAAGCGACTTTTGGACGAATATAGAAATCGTATGGTGGGAAGTAAACCATCACGCTACACTGTCGACGACTTAATGAAATCAATGCCCCTACGCCTTCGAGAAATCTTACGTAATGATGGTGGGTGGGTTGGTTACTAAAAGTATACTCGTCCACAAAACCCATGTGGACAATTATCAGATAGACGGTCAAGCTTTGCTTTGTCGCATCTGTTTAGATACAAGTCCATTTACTTTCAGTCTCCTCCTTACATTTCTTACAATGCAAGGTGATTGAAAAATCTCATCCACTCGACGCCAACTGAGGAATTGACTGGTGCATGTGTTGTTCAACACACAGTAGTTGTCACCCTCACTGGAATCAATGACTGACTGTGTGTGTTTGTGTGTGTGTGTGTGTGTGTGTGTGTGTGTGTGTGTGTGTGTGTGTGACAATAAATATTGCATGAAATATGATTGTAAAGTATTTTAATGCAATGGGAAGTTACAAACTGAATTTTTACCCAACCCACGACCTACATATTACGTTACGTTAAGTAAGATGTATTAACTCCATAGTACCGTTAGCAGAGACAGTGCGCTCTTGTTGTCGAGGCTCGCGACAAGTGCAGCGATCAGCAGTGCCCAATGCCGCCGCGATTTGTTTATGTTTGTTGAGCGTGGACACTGCAGCAGACGCTTCGCCATAAACAGAAAGAAATCACCTTGGCTCTGACTGCAGTGAGCGGATATCACTGCCTGCGTGTTCTTATAGTAACCAACGAGAGACTCTACTCACAGGTGCCATGGAGCAATTGCAACGGGTATCATGTCATTAGTCATCAGAATATTAACCAGTGATGAAATGTCCACTCTATTTGAATCCAAATAAAATAGGAACCTTCTCACAAAGGAATGTGAGGTGATATCTAAATTTATCCAACATACAAAAATTAACTGCAGGGCTTTCATGTATGCAGTAGTAGCACACAAGGAAATAGTATGTCTTGGAAGCGTATATTTCATTTCCTCTTCTCATATTAACGCCCTTATTTTAGTATGAAGTGAGAAAAAACACGAAAATCTAAAGTTTCTGAGAAGCATATCAGTCATTTCCTCTTCTCATATCATAACTTTTATTATAGTATGAAGTAAAAAAACCAACAGTTTAAGGTTGTGAAGCATAATATGACACCAGATTCTTATCGTAGGCGCTATTGGAAACGTAAAAAGCAGGGAGCTGTCCATTCTTTTGCCCAATAGTCTGTCTCCTTTCATGCATTACTCGCGCTAGGAGATTCTTATTTAAGGATTTGTGGGCATCAAGTTCTTCATGAGAACAAGCCTTATGTTATTGTGCTAATTACGGTATGGAAAAAATGCAACAAAGATGATTACCCCTAAAGCAGTGGGGATATTTGCAAATGTCTGTATTCAGCAATGACTGCCAGCTGCCACAACACTTTACAGAATCCATGCGGCAGGCAACACAACTGTGCGTGCACTTCAGAATAGAAGAGCTCGGCCACCCCCGCCGGCGTACCTGTATACTGACCATTCGTTATTTGACTAAATATGACCTACAATCTGATTCGCATATATATGACATGGATTAGCGCCAACACAAAGCAATGACTAAGGGTTCGATACCGTTGAAGTCCCGTTACACTGATGGCAAGACAAATGTTCGCAAATCACCTCTATTGCCTCGCAAACCAATTGCATCTTAAATATCGAAGGACCGACGTCCACACTGTCACAGTGCGTTGAAATACAGCTAAGACGGCAGATGAATATTTGTGACCGACTGGGCTTCGAACCTGGACCTCCTGGTTACTAGACAGACATGCTGATCACTGCACTATTATTTATTTATTTATTTTTTTTGAAGTTTGAGAAGACTTTGAGCACCAGGTAGGCAGAGGCCAAGAGGGAAGGGGTCGAAGATCCGAGGCCTGGCCTCAATGCCTCCCCCATACCTGTCACTGAGCATCTGCATTATTCCCATGTATTCCATGTTTGCATCCATATATACCTTTAAATTGTGGAAAAAAATTGACGTAGTAATTAAGGTAAAATAAATTACAGATTGCTGCCTCCAATGGCGTGCGTTCCTTGTAGAACATAACTTATAACAGTGAAAAGGGTGACGGAAAAATACATAACAAACATTCATTCAGAAATATATTCACAATTTAAGTTATCATGCTCTTAACCACAATCCGAGTTGGAGTCTCTCTTCAGTTACAGCTAACCAGTGCGCACCTATTGCACTACTGTAAGAACCGAGATGCAGTATTTTAGATTTAAAATTTTGTAAATTCGTTGTCAGAACTTATGAGACCAAGCTGCTTAGGTCATCGGTCCCTAAGCTTACACACTACTTAATCTAACTTAAACTAACTTACGCTATGGACAACACACACACCCATGCCGGAGGGAGGACTCGAACCTCCGACGGTGGGCACTGTCGGGACGCAGCAGCCAGCCTCTTTTCAGCACCTATCTACATACGCTCCTCGTCAGACGCGAATTCCCATCTTTGCCAAATACCACATGCGCGGTTCTTTCGGGAATGTCCGAAAGGAAAGACACTACGAATCCGGGTTCGAACCTGGTCAGGCACAAATTTTCATCTGACGCCGTTGTTCTATATTAATGCGCATGGCAGCCTGGACATCCGTCCTTCAATCTTTAATTGATTAACAAGGCTGTCTATTTCGATTCGTAGTGTGTGTTCTTTCGGAAATGTCCGAAAGAACAGACACACACACACACACACACACACACACACACACACACACACACACATATACACATTTTGTATTAAGTGCTATTCGGAAAATGTTTGGCAACTCAGTGATAGTGCCGGACTGGAGCTGCATCAACCTACTCATTTCACTAGATATATTTGTAATTTTCTGAACAATTCCTGTTTAGTAAGTGACAGCGACAGCGTCTCTCGTCGTTTACTTTGTTGGAAACCAGCTTCTCTCTGCCCTAGCCTATAATATAGCAGTGAGTGATTGCTCACATTCTTGATACCTCACTGGACGTGCTACTGCAACTGTAGCCAAAGATTCAAATCCCGCTGGAAAACTATGTTTCAAGTCAGATGTTTTTGCTCCTCCCGTACTGACATTGAAAACGATCACAACGAAATTAAGTATAGGTATCCTATGAAACCCTTGAGTTCATACTATGGTGCTGTGAAGATGAAAAAAGCAGTTTTTCACAATTATGTGATGACAGATGGAATTTGTCAGATTCCACTAATTATGATTGCATTATTAACTGTTGATTCACAGGCGCTTTTCTGCCGCGTATTGTAACTGTTATTTGAATGTTAGAGCTGGAAGAATAGAAACATCAAATTTTCGCCATATGGAATGTTCGAATTCACCCTAAGTCTTCACGTTTCGAACAAAGGCAGAATATCCGTCAGGAAAGCTGACAACAATAAGCCAGGCCATGCCTGTCTTCTGGTGGATGTGCCAATGAAAGTGCTCTCAATAACAATATTGTACAGCAAATATACATTGCCACTCAACCACTGGAGAAGTTCCAAAACTGTGAATCGCGTCTGGTGAATACGCTGCTCTCAATAACAATATTGTACAGCAAATATACATTGCCAACTCAACCACTGGAGAAGTTCCAAAACTGTGAATCGCGTCTGGTGAATACGCTTTCAAGGTTTCTGTCTGATTAAGTCAGTAAAACACAAATAATTGCCGCAGTTATTAATTTATGACAGTTTGCATTCAGTGCATCGATGTATTACAAGTAATTGCACTATAGCCCCTAAACCTAGTTACAGAAATGCGAATAAGACTCATTGACATATAATGAGGATCTTGCTGCCTTTGCCACCCGCAACTTCTGAAACGAAGCAATAGTCACTTCCGAGGTCTCTCACAGAACACATCAGCTGGTATCCTTCCTGGCGGTATAAGTGAAACTTGGCAACATCGCAGAATATGTTTGGCAACTCTGTGACCGACGAGTCACTTCCTTGATGGCACAGAACTATCCTGCTAAATTCACTTTTCACTTGATATTATCGTGTCATTTCAATTTAATACTGAGTGATTTTCGCTTGAGACGTGACATAAGGATATCAGTTAATCCTTTTGAGTCCACGAAAGTCGTTCCACATGAGAAATACAACTACTGTCGCCTCTTATGTTGTGGTTCATCTGCCATAGCGCTTACTGGGTCAATATGTAAGTGGAATACACCGCGCCTATTCGCTAGCTCGTAGGTAACGTGCTTGCCTGTCAAGTGCATGCTGCCTCTGTTCGCCTTTCGAGCTTCGCCGAAAGCTAGATTTTTAATTGTTTTGTGGCGGAGCTACAAGCAGTCAGATAAAAATTCAATGAGGGAATCGTAAGACAACGCCCTAGCAAAATTTGTCTTGCTTCTTTTAATAACCGTTAGTGTCAAAGCGAAAACCGTGAGGTACTGCTAAATTAATAATGCCACGTTTTTGTTTTCTGCCGACATATTTTTTGTTGTTGTGAATACATAACTTTATCTATGAACTGCCACATTTTCATAATACTTGCGAAGCAAATCATGTGAAGTAACACTTCACCAACTTGTTGGGAAGGTGGAAAAAGCACTACCCTTTCTGGATGCTCTCTGTCTCTTCCTGGATGTCGGGTAATACGACCTTCGAGTAAATGGTTAGAGATGAAGAACCTAGTGGTGAATGAACTCATAGATGAGCTGAATGTAGGAGACTACTCTTGAAAAGAATAAGTAGACGATCTATTCACAGTAAGACTTAGAAAATTTGCTAGTACTGTTAAACCTATGTGCACTGAACACTGTGAAAAAGTATTTAAAGACAAGCCCCACGAAAATTGGTGTAGTATTATTTATGGAGAAGCATGTCCACCACACATACTGAAAAATTACGTTTCTCGATGAAACTTTAGAGGGGCTGTAGTGTATCTAGAGGTAGCCCTGGATGGAAAACTATTATGAACACCTCACATAAAGAATATGTTCCACTGTGAAAGATAATCTTATAAGCACTAGAAGCTGCTTTAGGGTAAACTGGGGTCTAAACCCAGTACGTACTGGATATACATCCCTGCAAAAAGACCAATGATAATTTATTGACCTATAATATGAACAGAGTCGAACAGAAGGTGGCTGCTAGGGAGTCTGGCAAAGTGCAGAGACTGGCCTGCTTTCACAAACAGATGGAATTAGCAGGACATCCACTCATGGAATGGATATTATGCTAGACATGCCCGCCTTGCACCTGTGGCTTAAAATGGAGGCAGCGGCAGGGACAAATAGGCTAAAAATTGGAAATAACTGGATATAGTTAGAATATACGGAATCCCAAATCAGTAAGGCGATGGCTGGGGAAATGCCGACTAACTACACAATAACTTCTAGCTGTTTCAATAAACTTTGCCATGTAACAGTTGGAAGCAGGTAGCAGTGGAAAAACGAACCACAACACCGTGCAGGAGACATAATATAGTGGTTTACTGACAGGTCGAAAACAGATGAAAGTACCAGGTCTGGTGTACTGCTTAGAATCTCTTTAGAGAAGATGGCCACAGTATTACACTTTTTTTCTGTCAGCATGTGCACGGAGGAAAATTAGAGTAGACCCTACAAAAATTGTAGCATCAACTTTTATTCAGACAGCCAAGCAGCTCTGAAATCTGTATCAGCCCCTGCAACTAGATCGAAGGTCGTTGCAGAATGCCTTGAAGCATTTTCTTTTGGACATGTCCGAAAGAACAGACACCACACATATTTCAATATACAGGGTGTTTCAGGAGGAATAGTACATGTTTTAGCAGGTGGTAGTACAGACGAAAAAAATTCTGTATAAATGCGTCCACTTTTTATTGAGTACAGAGATACAGCTGTTAGTACGTAACGCTAACAAACTCAAAGCAAAGGCAAATGAGGACATTCAAAGTTTATTTTCAAAAATTCACCAACCAACTTCAATGTACATTTGACTTCTCTTGATAACACCACGTGTAGCCTTACTGAGGTCGTCTTTGCGTTCTTTTATGAGGGCTGCACTATTCGTAACCCGAACGATCAAATCGGCTCTTGGGTTTACTTCTTATTTGTAGACTTCGCCTTTAACCATCCCCGCAGGCAAAAATCCAAAGAGATATGGTCCGAGGACATTGAAGGGCAAGAAAAGTGCCCATATCTAATGATCCACCTTCCGGGAAATGTTAGGTTTGGATAATGTCACCTGACGAGTAGAATGTGCAGGAGCCCCGTCATGCTGGAGGAACATACGCATTCTTGTAGCCAAATGAACTTGCATCTCGGTTCTTACAATAGTGCAACAGGTGCACACTGGTTGGATGTAACTGAAGAGAGACTCCAACTCGGCTTGAGGTTAAGGGCAAATCCAAGAATTGGGAGCGGAAACTTAATGTCATCGGAACCTTGTTGAAGGACCATGACATGCGATTGTTAGACCGACTGCAGAAAGTTCACTTTATAAATACATACACACTTAGCAAAATATATCATGTCGCAGCAGTCTTGCCGATACTGCAGGTCACTGCACGTAAAATATTAGCTGTAGCCTCTTGGTATGTGTGGAAACAAAATATCTTTAAAGTATCCCTCCACACGGCGACTTTGCAGAGGCAAAATGGAGGACTTGGTATTAAAGACGTGCTTTTAAACTACTACATGCCACTAAGACAGGCATCACGAAACTTCTGTTCCTCTCGTTAGATCCTGGGGATAGGAACGCTCCTGTTGATGTACCATGCCAGCCTAGATTACGTCCGAAAGCACAATGGCGATTGGAGCTGTATAAGACTTCCACCAGCACAAACCAACACTAGAACTGTCTATGATTATATTATCACACGTTGTCTTCACAAGCCAATTCCGGTAAATTAATCTACAAAAAACTGGAGGAACTTCTGGAAAAATATCAACAATAAAATTCTACCAACTAGTCAGTGCCGTATGGTGCGACGTTGTAAACGAAACCATACCCTCAGCGGAACGATTATGGAAAATCAAATTGAGACCATCTCCGTACTGCGACAAATGTCGGCTTGTAGAAACTGTAGCGCACATCTTCTTATGTAAAAATAGAATCCGAATTTGGAACTGGACTAGGAAGAAATTAGCACCATCAACAGAACCGCAGAAAGTCATATACCGATAACTGAAGCTTTACAACCCGACTGGAAATGTTACCCGTCCGCAAAGAATAACAGTTATTCGTGGCTTCTGGGACAGTTTGTGTTTTACGTCGTAACAAACAGAACTTGAAAAGTACATGTTTTATATTGCAGAAGAACATTTTACGCTGAAGAAGAATAACAAGTATAAGGAATGGTTTCAATTTTTTTATCTATTGCTTTATATGGACTACGAAGAGGTGGACAGTTTTTTTTATTAGAAGCACAATACTGTTCTTTCACTTTTTTTTTATTCCTGGAATATTCTTTTACGTTGGTTCTAAAATCAGAACTATTCTAATTTGGCAAAACCCCTCTGGCTCCGAATTTTTTTTTCATTTGTGGAAAAATATATGGCTTCCTTACAGACCTCATATGCATCCAGTGCTAAATAACTTAAATTGTGAATATATTTCTGAAAGAATGTTTGTTATGTATTTTTCCGTCACCTTTTTCACTGTTACAAGTTATGTTCTACAAGGAACGCACGCAATCTGTAATTTATTTTACCTTAATTACTACTTCAATTATTTTCCACAATTTAAAGGTATATATGGGTGCAAACATGGAATACATGGGAGTAATGCAGCTACTCAGTGACAGGTATGGGGAAGGCATTGAGGTCAGGCCTCGGATCTTCGACCCCTTCCCTCTTGGCCTCTGCCTACCTGGTGCTGAAAGTCTTCTCAAACTTCAAAAAATAAAATAAAATAAAATAAAATAAAATAAAATAAATAAATAAATAATAGTGCAGTGATCAGCATGTCTGTCTAGTAAGCAGGAGGTCCAGGTTCGAAGCCCAGTCGGTCACAAATATTCATCTGCCGTCTTAGCTGTATTTCAATGCGCTGTGACAATGTGGACGTCGGTCCTTCGATATTTAAGATGCAATTGGTTTGCGAGGCAATAGAGGTGATTTGCGAACATTAGTCTTGCCATCAGTGTAACGGGACTTCAACAGCATCCAACCCTTAGTCATTGCTTTGTGCTGGCGCTAACCCATGTCATATGTATGCGAATCAGATTGTAGTTCATATTTAGTCAAATAACGAATGGTGAGTAATAAGTATGCCGTCCGTTTTGGCCGAGCTGTTCTAGGCGCTACAGTCTGGAACCGCGCGACCGCTACGGTCACAGGTTCGAATCCTGTCTCGGGCATGGATGTGTCTGATGTCATTAGGTTAGTTAGGTTTAATTAGTTCTAAGTTCTAGTGGACAGATAACCTTGGAAGTTATGTCCCATAGTGCTCAGAGCCATTTGAACCATTTATGAAGTATACGAGTGTTTACGAACAGTAGAAGCTGGATTGCAGCGAACTGATCCCTTAATCAAGTGCAACAGAGAGTACCTATGTAAGGTTGGTTGGTTGGTTTGGGGTAGGAGACCAGACAGCGTGGTCATCGGTCTCATCGGATTAGGGAAGGATTGGGGAGGAAGTCGGCCATGCCCTTTCAGAGGAACCATCCCGGCATTTGCCTGGAGTCATTTAGGGAAATCACGGAAAACCTAAATCAGGATGGCCGGACGCGGGATTGAACCGTCGTCCTATGTAAGGGGTCATTCCAGCTGCATAGCTGAGGGTAATATTTATTAAGCAATTCATTGGAGAATTAATGTAATACCCGCAATGATTTCTGTAGTCATACTGTATCATTAGCAGCCCGCGAATGGAGTGCTATGATCGTTAGATCGGATTACTCAAGCTGAGGCCAAATAAAGAGAAGCGACGACGCCACAACACTATCTTTACTTAAGTAGGTAGTCAGCGCTAAATTATTTGTGCCACCATTAACGTTAATGTAAGCAGTTTGACAGCATAACACCACCACAACTACTGACAACCTGAGCCATATCATCACGCAGTTGTAATTCGCAGTGATTACAAGTTGCTGATGTTTGTGAAGAATAGCGGAAAGCGCCTCTGAAGTTCCGTTTGCATTACGCCTAGGACGGAGAGAATTCTAAATAACAGTAATAGGTCACCCAGCGAAGAGAAGAGTCCATGTATTGTCTCAAGTTCTTGCAGTTTGATATTAATGCAGTTCCCGATAGTTTCACACTAACGGCTTCTTTTGGCTATCGGAATACTCATATGGGAATTATAAAAGTGTAATTGCTAGACGTTTCCATCCATCTCCTGACGTCTTACTGAATGAAGTCTGAAGTGCACGCGCAGTTGTGTTGCCTGCCGCATGGATTCTGTCAAGTGTTATGGTGGCTGGCAGTCATTGCTGAATTCAGAGTTTTGCAAATATCCCCACTGCTTTAGGGGAAATCGTCTTTGTTGCATTTTTTCCATACCGTAATTAGCACAATAACATAAGGCTTGTTCTGATGAAGAACTTGATGCCAACAAGTCCTTAAATAAGAATCTCCCAGCGGGAGTAATGCATGAAAGGAGACAGACTGTTGGACAAAAGAATGGACAGCTCCCTGCTTTTTGCGTTTCCGATAGCGCCTACGATAACCATCTTGTGTCATATTACGCTTCACAAACTTAAACTGTTTGTTTTTTTACATCATACTAAAATAAAAGTTATGATATGAGAAGAGGAAATGACTGATATGCTTCTCAGGAACTTTAGTTTTTCATGTTTTTTTCTCACTTCATACTAAAACAAGGGCGTTAATATGAGAAGAGGAAATGAAATATACGCTTCCGAGACATAATATTTCCTTGTGTGCTACTACTGCATACATGAAAGCCCTGCAGTTAATTTTTGTATGTTGAATAAATTTAGATATCACCTCACATTCCTTTGTGAGAAGGTTCCTATCTTCTTGGGATTCAAATAGAGTGGACATTTCATCGCTGCTTAATATTCTGATGACTAATGACATGATACCCGTTGCAATTGCTCCATGGCACCTGTGAGTAGAGTCTCACGTTGGTTACTATAAGAACACGCAGGCAGTGATATCCGCTCACTGCAGTCAGAGCCAAGGTGATTTCTTTCTATTTATGGCGAAGCGTCTGCTGCAGTGTCCACGCTCAACCAACATAAACAAATCGCGGCGGCATTGGGCACTGCTAATCGCTGCACTTGTCGCGAGCCTCGACAACAAGAGCGCACTGTCTCTGCTAACGATACTATAAAGTTAATACATCTTACTTAACGTAACGTAATATGCAGGTCGTGGGTTGGGTAAAAATTCAGTTTCTAACTTCCCATCGCATTAAAATACTTTACAGTCATATTTCATACAATATTTATTGTTGCTTGTCTCTCTAATGTTAATAGTTTGATTCAGATCGTGCGTGAACACGAAAACACACACACACACACACACACACACACACACACACACACACAGTCAGTCATTGATTCCAGTGAGGGTGACAACTAGTGTGTGTTGAGCAACACATGCACTAGTCAATTCCTCAGTTGGCGTCGAGTGGATGAGATTTTTCAATCACCTTGCATTGTAAGAATTGTAAGGAGGAGACTGAAAGTAAATGGACTTGTATCTAAACAGATGCGACAAAGCAAAGCTTGACCGACTATCAGATAATTGTCCACATGGGTTTTGTGGACGAGTATACTTTTAGTAACCAACCCACCCACCATCATTACGTAAGATTTCTCGAAGGCGTAGGGGCATTGACTTCATTAAGTCGTCGGCAGTGTAGTGTAATGGTTTACTTCCCACCATACGATTTCTATATTCGTCCAAAAGTCGCTTGCATTTGTAGGTGCACATGGCAATGACCTTGTTACCTCTGCCCACATATTCTCTATCTGGTTGATGTACGATGATCGTGGAACAAACGGCAACAGCTTTATCCTCTCTTGGCCCTGAAACCAATCTCGCACTGCTCTGCTATGATTGATGGGGCTCTGCTTCTGTAAATAAACTTATCTCGTTCGTTCATACATTTATATTTAAATAACATTTTAGTAATAAGCACATTGTGTTATTATTTTCCACAGTGTTTAAGAATTCAGGCCCTGTCATAAACGAGTGATCTACATTTAACCGTCCGATTAAGAATGTGGTTTACCCAGTCTATCAAACGATGAGAGTCGTATTCAGATATCCACAATAAGCCTGACTGGCTTAATCCGATTAGAGCGATCTGGTATCGAAATGAAATTACAGAAATCGGATAATTTGAACGCCTGTATTGCAACAATGCAACAATAGCATAAATTCATATGATGGAGTAACAGGTAGCAACTGCCTAAGAAAAACTGAGAAATATGTCTACTAGCAGCAATGTAACGTAATTATAACCCATATTTATGTGATGGAAATACTGAATCTATCAATGCACATCTATTTCAGTGGTGGGAAGATGCACCCTATCAGATTTGCTGATGACATAATGACAATAATAATAATAAAAATCCCGTGGGGCCGATAGGGGAAACCCTCCGCCGTACGGGTGGTACCGAGGAAATCAAATACTTGGGGTGAACCAAACACTTAACACAATCCTTAACGGCTACTCAATCTGTTGAACCCAAAATTCACGCACGTCTGAGTGAAAATCACCGCTACTCTGGTCACCGTTTGTTAGCTCAATGAGCTCGGCTGAAAATATTTGCTTCAAAAGGCTTCAACACCCTCTGGTCCTGTCCGGTCCTGGTATCACCCAAGCCAAACCAACGGAACACAAGCAAACATGAACTGTGCAAGCAAAGTCAACTTTACCCCAGGTGGTACACAACCCGGCTGTCGACAGGCGGCAGTTGGATTTTTGGATTCTGGGGAGTCCAGGTTAGCACGGCATAGAATATCAAAGATCTCTGGTAAATTTCCCTACAAGCAGAAAACATGAATTTGAAAACTAAACATCGGTACATTGATCCAAGCACGAAAACTAAATAATCTCACAAAAGAAATCGACCAACAAAAAATTCTCATCCTTGCTCTTCATGAACAACGACTAACTGACAGTGAAACCTTGCATTACGGAAACCATTGCATCTTCAAGAGCAAAATACAACTAAAGGTAGTGAAAGGCGTACCAAACTTCGGCATTGCTTTTCTCGAACACAGATCTATCATCAACTCTGTCAAAGAAATCACACCCATCAACAATCGACTTATGACTGTGCTCGTTCAGAGCCCCAGTAAAAAATATACTCTCATCAATGCATATGCCCCCACCAACATTGAAAATAAGAGAAACACCAAAAATGTCGGAAAATTCTGGAACACACACGAAAATACTATGAGCAAAATTCACCAAGATGACGTGAAAATCCCCCCCATGAACCATGGACTTTGCCGTTGGTGGGGAGGCTTGCGTGCCTCAGCGATACAGATGGCCGTACCGTAGGTGCAACCACAACGGAGGGGTATCTGTTGAGAGGCCAGACAAACATGTGGTTTTTGAAGAGGGGCAACAGCCTTTTCAGTAGTTGCAGGGGTAACAGTCTGGATGACTGACTGATCTGGCCTTGTAACAATAACCAAAACGGCCTTGCTGTTCTGGTACTGCGAACTGCTGAAAGCAGGGGAAACTACAGCCGTAATTTTGTCCGACGGCATGCAGCTTTACTGTATCGTTAAATGATGATGGCATCCTCCTGGGTAAAATATTCCGGAGGTAAAATAGTCCCCCATTCAGATCTCCGGGCGGGGACTACTCAAGAGGAAGTCGTTATCAGGAGAAAGAAAACTGACATTCTATGGATCGGAGCGTGGAATGTCAGATCCCTTAATCGGGCAGGTAGGTTAGAAAATTTAAAAAGGGAAATGGATAGGTTAAAGTTAGATACAGTGGGAATTAGTGAAGTTCGGTGGCAGGAGGAACAAGACTTTTGGTCAGCTGATTACAGGGTTATAAATACAAAATCAAATAGGGGTAATGCAGGAGTAGGTTTAATACTGAATAAAAAAATAGGAGTGCGGGTAAGCTACTACAAACAGCATAGTGAACGCATTATTGTGGCCAAGATAGACACAAAGCCCATGCCTACTACAGTAGTACAAGTTTATATACCAACTAGCTCTGCAGATGATGAAGAAATAGATGAAATGTATGATGAGATAAAAGAAATTATTCAGGTAGTGAAGGGAGACGAAAATTTAATAGTTATGGGTGACTGGAATTCGTCAGTAGGAAAAGGGAGAGAAGGAAACACAGTAGGTGAATATCGATTGGGGGGAAGAAATGAAAGAGGAAGCCGCCTTGTAGAATTTTGCACAGAGCATAACTTAATCATAGCTAACACTTGGTTCAAGAATCATGAAAGAAGGTTGTATACCTGGAAGAATCCTGGAGATACTGAAAGGTATCAGATAGATTATATAATGGTAAGACAGAGATTTAGGAACCAGGTTTTAAATTGTAAGACATTTCCAGGGGCAGATGTGGATTCTGACCACAATCTGTTGGTTGTGAACTGCAGATTGAAACTGAAGAAACTGCAAAAAGGTGGGAATTTAAGGAGATGGGGACTGGATAAACTGAAAGAACCAGAGGTTGTACAGAGTTTCAGGGAGAGCATAATGGAACAATTGACAGTAATGGGGGAAAGAAATACAGTAGAAGAAGAATGGGCAGCTCTGAGAGATGAAGTAGTGAAGGCAGCAGACGATCAAGTAGGTAAAAAGACGAGGGCTAATAGAAATCCTTGGGTAACAGAAGAAATATTGAATTTAATTGATGAAAGGAGAAAATATAAAAATGCAGTAAATGAGGCAGGCAAAAAGGAATACAAACGTCTCAAAAATGATATCGACAGGAAGTGCAAAATGGCTAAGCAGGGATGGCTAGAGGACAAATGTAAGGATGTAGAGGCTTGTCTCACTAGGGGTAAGATAGATACTACCTACAGGAAAATTAAAGAGACCTTTGGAGAGAAGAGAACCACTTGTATGAATATCAAGAGCTCAGATGGCAACCCAGTTCTAAGCAAAGAAGGGAAGGCAGAAAAGTGGAAGGAGTATATAGAGGGTTTATACAAGGGCGATGTCGAAACAAGGCCCCCGGAGTAGACAACATTCCATTAGAACTACTGATGGCCTTGGGAGAGCCATTCAAGACAAAACTCTACCATCTGGTGAGCAAGATGTATGAGACAGGCGAAATACCCTCAGACTTCAAGAAGAATATAATAATTCCAATCCCAAAGAAAGCAGGTGTTGACAGATGTGAAAATTACCGAACTATCAGTTTAATAAGTCACAGCTGCAAAATACTAATGCGAATTCTTTACAGACGAATGGAAAAACTGGTAGAAGCGGACCTTGGGGAAGATCAGTTTGGATTCCGTAGAAATGTTGGAACACGTGAGGCAATACTAACCTTACGACTTATCTTAGAAGAAAGATTAAGGAAAGGCAAACCTACGTTTCTAGCATTGTTAGACTTAGAGAAAGCTTTTGACAATGTTAACTGGAATACTCTCTTTCAAATTCTGAAGGTGGCAGGGGTAAAATACAGGGAGCGAAAGGCTATTTACAATTTGTACAGAAAACAGATGGCAGTTATAAGAGTCGAGGGGCATGAAAGGGAAGCAGTGGTTAGGAAAGGAGTGAGACAGGGTTGTAGCCTCTCCCCGATGTTATTCAATCTGTATATTGAGCAAGCAGCAAAGGAAACAAAAGAAAAATTCGGAGTAGGTATTAAAATTCATGGAGAAGAAGTAAAAACTTTGAGGTTCGCCGATGACATTGTAATTCTGTCAGAGACAGCAAAGGACTTGGAAGAGCAGTTGAACGGAATGGACAGTGTCTTGAAAGGAGGATATAAGATGAACATCAACAAAAGCAAAACGAGGATAATGGAATGTAGTCAAATTAAATCGGGTGATCCTGAGGGAATTAGATTATGAAATGAGACACTTAAAGTAGTAAAGGAGTTTTGCTATTTAGGGAGTAAAATAACTGATGATGGTCGAAGTAGAGAGGATATAAAATGTAGACTGGCAATGGCAGGGAAATCGTTTCTGAAGAAGAGAAATTTGTTAACATCGAGTATAGATTTAAGTGTCAGGAAGTCGTTTCTGAAAGTATTTGTATGGAGTGTAGCCATGTATGGAAGTGAAACATGGACCATAACTAGTTTGGACAAGAAGAGAATATAAGCTTTCGAAATGTGGTGCTACAGAAGAATGCTGAAAATAAGCTGGGTAGATCACGTAACTAATGAGGAGGTATTGAATAGAATTGGGGAGAAGAGAAGTTTGTGGCACAACTTGACTAGAAGAAGGGATCGGTTGGTAGGACATGTTTTGAGGCATCAAGGGATCACAAATTTAGCATTGGAGGGCAGCGTGGAGGTTAAAAATCGTAGAGGGAGACCAAGAGATCAATACACTAAGCAGATTCAGAAGGATGTAGGTTGCAGTAGGTACTGGGAGATGAAGAAGCTTGCACAGGATACAGTAGCATGGAGAGCTGCATCAAACCAGTCTCAGGTATGAAGACCACAACAACAACAACAACGTGAAAATACTAATGGGAGACTTCAACACTCTATTTGGAACAGAAAAAACCTGTAGAAAAATCATTGATACAAATTCAACATACCGAAACACTTAGACCAACGGCACATGTCTGACTGACATTTGCTAACAATTCAACTACAAAAGGATGTCTTTCCACTTTAGAAAAAAACGAGTTCCCAGGTAACATGCTTGGCTACCAGGTGCAAGCTGCTTTCGTTCGCCTTTCGAGACTCACTGAAAGCCAGATTTTCTATTCTTTTGTAGCTGAGCTACAAGCAGGCAGATACAAACTCAGTAACGGAATCGTAAGATAACGCTCGAGCAAAATTCGGCTTGCTACTTACAGTAACCCTTAGTGTCAGAGCGGCAAACTGACGGTACTGCCAATTTCATAATGCCACTTTTGTTATCTGCCGACATATTTTTTGTTGTTGTGAATACATAATTTTATCTATGAAATGCCACATTTTCATAATACTTGCGAATGATACAGGAAATGAAGTAAATACAGATCTTTTCGAAGTCAAAAGTCGTGTTAAAATAGGCTCAATCGTCTTACAGACACACAATACTTTATTAAGATAGATTGCCGTCGTAATGTTTCTGTAGTAAGCTGAATTTAATTTGTATTGGCACAGTGAATAATTTAATTGCATTTTCCATTAGTTTTCTAATCGTAACATTAATCATCAAAGAGAAATTAATCAGCAGCTGAATTTTCTTTCACGATGTCTACAACAATCTGACTATGCCTAAGTTGTTTGCAAATTCTACGTTTGCAGAAGACCACTGGTTCTAACGATGTCATTAAACCAGTGTAGTTTTAAGAGTATTTTCGTCGAGAAATGAATTGCCTTGACGGTTGATCGATCAAGAGCGGGAAAGGTAAAATTTTACGAATATATGACGAGAGGGGCAAGTGCTTTGAGAGAGGACTTCCCTATCTCCTGGATAGTTTTGTTTCTCAAATCAATAGAGTGAGTTATCATGCAGTAGCACAGGTGATGTAGTTTTGTTGATCGACTTTCTTACACTGTGACCGAAAGGTCTCTCAGTTGTTGACAACAAATTCCAGCTGTGTTGCACACACCCCTTTGGGGCAGAATTCGTAGTCCAAAACACACTTATGGAGCTATCAAACATAAAATATTATATTCACACTACTCTTTGCTCTAGTCTACGTTTTTTGGTGTGGCTTTGCCTTTCATTACTTCTTAGGAAGTTAACGATCACGTCACCAGTAACAGTACTGCAAAGGAATGCTCAGTGAGCGACCTGATGACGTTCAATAATAGTCACTCCGTTGATTTTTGTTGTTTCGAATTAGAGCATGCGGTACTCCTACACCAGACCTCTGAACTTTGCCTGTTGAATGCAAATGTCGCGTGATGGTAAAATGGTAAAATGTCACATATATCAGTAGTTGAGACTTCATTAATGTGGAAAATCATTCATGCCAGAACGATCTTTGTTGAAACAAGAATATCTCTTTCTGGCATATTTTTCCCAAAAGCACTCGCTCCACGCACAGTTCAAATGTTTCTAGCTGCCTCCTCTACATTCTCCCCTCTGTTATACCAAAAGTAAACGTTGTGTTGCAGATGTTACACCTTTTTCCACTTGCGACTCAATTTTACAATGCTTAACTGTAGTTCATGATTTTCAAGTATGCAAAATCCAATGCTTAACTGCAAGATGATAACTAGAACTTCAAATTCGAAAATGGCATTGATACGTACACTGACAGCGTGGCGCCGCCTTCACATGGGCAGCGCCGGATTTCAGGCGGCGTGTGGCGTCTGGCCGGTGGCCGGTAGCCGCTGCAGCGCGAGGAAACGCTCGAGCGTAAGCTATTATGATCGCGACGCAGCCACGAGCTGTCCTGTGGAATTGTTTCTGTAATACTTGTTATTGCGGGTGGGTAGAATGTTAAGCGAATTGTCTTCGATGTTCAATCAGACTCATAACTTTAGACCGAAATGTGTTAAAAAAAAATCAGTTGGATGCGAACATGCGACTCTAAGTTTAGAATGCATGACGATTACCGCAAGACCATGGGCTCACTCCATCCATCTGAACTAGGAAGTAGACAACACTTCCTTCTAACACTTCCGTATCTTTACAGTGTTGCCAGATTGTGCAGATGGCCGGACTTAAGAGTTGTCAGGGGCGGTCAGTTTTATTGGCCACCTTAAGTGAACGACTCGGATTTAGTCTCTGTGGCGGCCGGCCGGCGGTCAGTTTTTATGTCTAAGACTGTACATTTGAAAGTGGCTAGCAAATATATATCTGATTGCTGGTAATTAAAATCTGTTTTTGTTAAGGTTTGATAATGCATGTTCTTCGCCTTAATATTTTTACATTTTCACACCTATAATATTCACTTAGTAGTTAGACAAATCTGAGGCTTGTTCTTTGGGAGTGGAAGTGGAAGTGGAAGTTGAAGTTGAAGTGGAATTTGAAAAAAGAAGAAGAAGAAGAAGAAGAAGAAGAAGAAGAAGAATAAAATAAGAGAAGTTTCCAAAATATAGTAGCACAAAAACTGAAAGGGGTTGTGCAGAGGAAGAGTGGAACCTACTTAAAACATCAATAGTTAACAGTGCTGTGCAGATATGCGGCAATATAAAGGGTAAAGTGAAAGACAAAGAAACCAGTTGGTGGAATAATAGAGTAAAAGATGCAATTAAAAAACGTAATATGACAAAGAAAAACATTTTTGAAAAAAGAAATCGGAACCAGCAGCTGGTACCAAAAGATCAGCACAAGGTAACAACACTGGAGAAGGAATATTGACAAAAGAAACTCCAAGCAAAGAGAATTGTGAAAGAAGAAAAGGAAAAGATTAGGGAAATATTCACCCAGAAACTAGAGCAGGATAGCAAAGGGAACCAGAAACTGCTATATGGGTTATTGAAAAGTAAAAGATCTGATAGAGAAGACATAAAAGCGATTGAAATAGAGGATGGGGACATTATTAGGGACATGGAAGGTATCAGAGAAGAGATGAAGAATTATTTTGAAATCTTACTGAATGGGGAAGGTGCACAAGAAAGTGACACCGAAGTCATTGAATTAGAGGAAGAGCAGGATCCAATCTCTTGGTTAGAAACTGAGAATTCCCTGAAACAGGTGAAAAGTGGGAAGGCAGCTGGAGTAGATGAGCTGACAGCCGATATGACTAAAGACGCAAGAGTCCATGGAATACAATGGTTGCACCAGGTGCTGGGAGTGATATGGAAAGAAAACAGTGCCAGATGAATGGAAAAAAGGAATTATAATAACATTATAATACCATTGTTCAAGAAAGGTAGTAGAAAGAAATGCACCTACTACCGAGGAATCACATTGCCTTAAGATAATGAAAAAGGTCATAGAAAAAAGATTGCAGAAAATTCTAGAACATCAGTTAGAGGAACAACAGCGTGGGTTCAGAAGTAATAGGGGAACAATAGAGCTCATTTTCTCCCTTATTGGGAAAAAGAAAAGGACTTGATAGTAGTATTCATGGAGTTGGAGAAAAGCATATGACAGTGTACCAAGGGATAAGATATGGGAATGCTTGAGAAAACTTAATGTTCCTGATTCATTAATTAAAAAAGTCCGGATGCTGTACAATGGTTGTGAGTGCAGCGTACAAGTAGGAGGTGGAACATCAAAATGGTTTAAGACAAAAGAGATGTTCATCAAGGCAGCGAAATCTCTCCTTTACTCTTCCTTACACTTATGGACACAATCATGAAAGAAATCAAGGAAGAAGAAAATGAAGATCTAAACACTTTTGTTTTTGCTGATGACATCGCCATTTGGGGAGAGATGGAAATGGAGGTTCAGAGGAGACGAGATTACTGGAACAAAAAATTTAAAAAATTCAAGTTAACTATGAGTAGGAACAAGACAGTGGCAGTGAAGATGAGCAGGACACCCACACCCTGTCACATCATACTAGAGGGGGAGAAGGTTGAATATGTGAAAAGCTTCAATTATCTGGGTAGCATCATGTCATGCGATGGAAGTTCAAAACTAGAGGTCTTAAACAGAATAACAAAAGGATCTAGCTTCTTGCACCAAGTACGAAATCTAATCTGGGGCAAGGAAATCCCTCAAAAAGCCAAACAGACCATGTATAAAACTTATCTCCTGCCAGTGATGATGTATAATCTAAAGGCCTGTTTCATAAATAAGAGAGAAGAGAGTCAAATACAAGAATGTGAAATGAAGATCCTTAGGTCAGCTCTACAAAAAAACTAGGAGAGACAGAGTCAGTAATGATTATGTAGGGAGAGACCTGCAGGTGACATTCACTACAGAGGAGAGAATGAGTGCTTTGCAATTGAAGTAGTTCGGTCATGTGAAGAGAATGCACCCAATTCGAACTCCATGCCAGTGTTTGGAGATGGAGGTACCAGGAAGAACACCAGTTGGGTGCCCTAGAAAGAGATGGACAGACCAGGTTAAGTAAGATCACAAGAAGAGAAGAGTAACATGGGATGTAGTGGAGAGGGAAAAGCTATACCAGGACAGAAACCAATGGAGGCATATCGTTCACAAAGTACCTACCCACTTGCTGGAAGGAAATCATGATGATGATGATGAGTTAGATAAATGACACCACATTCACCAAAACGTATGGTCAGTGCCTGAGTATGCCAAGTAATACCAGATCAGCAAAAGAAATAGAATGGTAAACCAAAATATCACAAGAACAGAAATAAACTGAGAAAATACAAAGTAATCGACTGTTATGACAGTAGTGCGCCAAAACACTAAAATCTAAATTGCTTAATATTATAGTTTATTTATCGTCTATATCAGATGTAAACAACTGAACAAAAAGTCTTTTAAATATGATCTAATGAAATGCAGCATCTTTAGCCATATTTTCATTGAAATTAAGTCAGACTGAATGTATCTCAACAGCTTTTATGTTGGGAATATTTGAGGTTCAGAAGATCATTGGGTCAGGAAACAACTACACAGAAAACTGATAAATGTTTGCACATAATAGTAGCTCAGAAGCTATTGCATACAATAGAAGTGTTATTTAGATGTATAAAATACAGTTAACGTGTAACTTTGAAATTTTTGTAAAATGAACACTCTAAAACAGAAAACATTTCACAGAGACCATGAGAAACTAAGATATTCTAGAAGAAAAAGAAGCCACACATAGTGAGTTTATTTAACACGTAATGGTTGGCTTACATTGAGTGTGGCTTGTTTTGTGTTACCTGTACTATCTCATCTTCCATATCGAAAGTAAAAAACCCCTTCTATGCTCTTTTCATATTTGACCCCTGTAGTTGTAAAACATGTTCTGAAACTTGAGAATCATTGCTTATTCTACGGTTTGTGTTTGCTTCAATAGGGTTTCAATAGTGTGGTGAGTAGGCTAATAAACATCTCATCTGAATGCAAACCAGTGTTCTTCCTCCTCACCTTAATAAAGCCTGTACTTTCTATTAACTATTTTACTTTCATGGACTAGAAAAATGGTAAGGAAACCAGTCCACACTGGGACAGCTCTCATATGGGTCATTCCATGTCAAATCATCCAGAAATTTTAGGAAATGACACCCATTGTCACGCAAATCCTTGAAATTTTGGGTAGTGGAAGTTTACCCAGATATATTCACATTTCCAAAATGTTGGTGTTGCAGGTCAATTACCTTTTCACTTATGATAAAACCAAGTTTATAGATTCAGGAATTCAGACTTTCGTAGACAAGCTCCTTTATAATTTAAAAATACAATAGTCCTCACAGTTTCTGCAGTGGAAGCTTGAATTTTTAGTTAAAGAGCAAGATTTATATTTGTATAATCATGCTTCTTGTAGTGAATATCCATCATGTACATCTCATAAAAAATTGCAAATAATTTCTTTTAAACAAAAATATTGAAGTTGCTAATTCATGACTACCATGTAACCACCAAATTGCTGAAGTTGGCTACACTGGATTTCCCTAGGAACAAATCATATCTGAGAACATTGTTTTATTGACATTACAACCATTTACATCATTCAGTTCCTTTGTTTTGAGTCATGTTCATTGAGCATGCAGTCCTGAGCTCTTGTACTGAGTTGTACTCAGTCAGTTATTAGTTAAAAATTCAATTGTTGCAGTTTTTAACTGTTCATTCCAAAACAAAAGTAAATCCCCTAATTTTACAATAATAACATGAAATAATTTTGTAATGAAACAATGGAATAGAATGATTTTTAATTATTTAATTACTTTTTAGGTTACACCAATCATCTTTCGAATTTTTTATGACAGACATTGGTTTTATGGCTGAAGCAGTATGGAAAGTACAAGTAAGCAGTGTTTTCTTGGACAGTATCTGCAAGATATACGTGGTGAAATTAGTTTAGAAAAGGCAGAGACCTTCAAAATGAGAGGCTTTAGCATTATTCCTGGGGAGAAAATGTGCCCAACATATATTGAACTTATTAATGAAAAACAAGCAAGTGACGACTCATCACCAGACTATATAAATGACAGTAACGTGAAGATCCAGAATCCTGAAAAATCTGTGCTCAGTACTAGCTTAACTAGCTTAGGAGTATCTCCTGCAAAGCTGCATTCAGTTGCTCAGCTGGAACTCTGAAAACTAAAATTTCACATACATATCAAGTTGAGCTGGCTTCTGATACAAGCACTATCCCTGACAGTGATTTAACAGAACTGGAAGAAAAGGCAAAACATCATGATGAACTCACGGACAAAATCAAACAGAAAATTGAGTATACAAATAATCGTGAAAAAATTCAGTTACTTACTCTTGTGCCACCAACTTGGTCTCTGAGCAGCCCACCTGTTATGTTGAATGTGCATATGAGTCTTCTTGGTGTTTGGGAATTGTTGAGAAGGTGAATTGTGAAGAAGGAGACGTTACAGTGGGGTTCATGCATCCTCATGGACCATCCCCATCCTATTGGCTTGATAATGATGTTTGTGATGTTACTTTCTCTCACATTCTGTGTCAAGTTGATGTCAACATGGCAACAGGCCATACTTACTCTCTAAGCAAAGAGTCCTCAAAGTTGGTGAAAGAAAAGTGGTTCTCATACAAAAATATATTACCTAAGGATCAAAGTGTCTCATCACGTAGCACAGCATTTTGTGCAGTGTTGATAATATTGCCTTTTGACAAAATGCTTAATTATTATAAACAAAATGCTATGTGTTTTTACATTGAGTTGATTTGGGAATGGTCCCCCTCCCCAGTGCCATTCATTTCTCAAAACTGATTCTTTGTGTGATGAAACTTTATTATTTGTAGATCACTTCCCAATATTTTCACTGTTTTCCGGGGCGGGAGGGGGGGGGGGGGGGCGGCAACTGTCCAAAATTTTTTTCTGATTTAAAAATAAAATTAATTCACAAAAATTTAATTGGACAATTCTAATGTGTTTTCTGAAATTACATGCCTGGAAGGATATTCAGGGAAAAAACTGCCAGCATACTATTTTTTGTTTAAAAACTGCAGCCACTTTTCAAATTTTTACAGTTTGCTTTGAAGTAACGCATTGCATCAAACTTTCAGCAGTTGCTACCAACAAAATGTACATAAAGCAATAAAAATGGGCAAAAGTACATGAAATTAGATAGAAAATCAGTACACAAAATCTCAGTTCACAACTAGATAATGGGTACGATGGCCTGGATGACTTGACACGGAATGACCCATATGTCAACCAGCACACAAGGTGAGAAAAGGGTTAAAACACTAGAATAGTACTTGGGAGGCCCAGGATCCAAATTACTGGCCAAGCATTCTGATTCAGGCAAAAGCGGAGGAGGAATTATTCTATTCCTTCTCCATCTTTATGTAACAGAGCACTAGTGCTCTGTGCCTAATAATGCCACTACCATCGCTTATTTAATTATAACCAACTTTCTTCTGTTTCTTAAGCCAGTTTGTCCGTGTTTTTCAGAGAGTGGTTGCTGGAGTCCAGTATACAGTCATTCTCTATCCAGTCCTTACACCCAACCTTTTTTTATGTCATCAGTCTACTGAGTGATTTGATGCAGCCCGTTCTTGGGCCAATATCTTCATCTCAGGGCAGAACTTGCAACCTACATTCTCAATTATTGGTTGGCTAATTGCAATCTCTGCCTTCCTCTACAGTTTTTTACCCTGTTGTACCATAGACATTATTTGCTGCTGTGTAAACACGTCCTATTATTCTGGCCTTCTCGTTGTCAATGTTTTCCATATATTCTTTTCCTTGCCCATTGTATGGAGAGCCTCCTCGTTCCTTACCTTATCAGTCCTTCAACATTCTTTTGTAGCACCACATCTCAAATGCTTCAATTTTCTACTTTTCTGTTCTTCAATAGTCCATGATTCACTACCATACAATGCTGTGCTCCAAACTGACATTCCCAGAAGTTTTTTCTTCAAATTACGGCCAATGCTCGATACTAGTAGACTTCTCATCCTGTCTGGTAAGTCCCTGGGGCTTTGGGCAACTTTTCTGAACTGTACCACTTTCCCTAAACCTCTCCAGTCCTTTTCATTCACCCCTCTTCCTTCCCCTTCAACTCTTCTGCCAGAAGAAAGAGCCACGGGCTCCAAAAGCTTGTAAACATTAAATCCTTTTGTGTGTGTGTGTGTTCCCGTGCTGCTGTTTGTGAGTAGATTTTTTATCTACCCATTTATATTGTATTATCAGTAATTGATTATTTTCATTGAGGTATTGTTTTTGACGTTAGTTTGCCTCGCTTCTGATGTGAACAACCATACTACTGAACTGTTCACAGTAACTCACTCTCTGCCCCACTTTCCTATTTGTAACAAAATGTATTGTCATTACACCATTGTTTGCTACTGTTTACATAATTCTGTGTTCATCTAACCAGAAACCTTTTCTTCTTTCCATTTCATTTCATGATTTCTAAATTGTGCCTTTGCATTTTCCTTTTCAACCTTTTTTTAGCTTCCTATCACATTCAGACTTCTAACATTCTATGCTTCGACTCATGGAGTGCTCCCCTTTCATTGGTTATTCAATTTTTTTATAGATCATGGTTACCTCCCCATAGGCGATCTCCTCTCAGAGATCCAAATAGAGAACTAATTGCTTTATCTTCTCCATGAGGAGAGATTATTATGACACTTTTTCAATTACAGACCACGTGTTATGTGGATACACATCATGTAGTGATTTTCATTGCCTTGCATTACCATGCTGTTGATGATAGATGATTTTTCTGGGTTTTGTGGCAGTTTGACATCTCCAGTGCAAGAGGATGCCCCAGACCTCTTGCCCTGTTCTCTTTGACAAGGTCTGTGGCGGAACAAGGGTGACACTCAAACCCAGAAATGTTTGGCCACCATTGCTGAAGGTTTTTATTCAGAATTTAAACCGTTGCTGGTTTTGATTTTGGTTCGTAGAAATTTTGATTACTAGTCAGAGGCACTACTCCTAGACCATAGGTTACATGCAACTCAGCCAGTGTTGTTTAAACTATATTAGCCAGTCAAGAACTGTTAATTCATCTAAAAGCAACAAATGATTGTAACTCTTTATCATACAGTATCAGCATGTTACGTAAATATGAACCGGTTTTCCCCCTGAGGTTTTAAATTCTTGCCATGGCTAAAATGAAGCCTTCCTGTTCATTCCTCCTGATATAACACTTGTAACAACTTTACATTATCCTTGCAATCAATGCAACATGGTACAGTGATCAGATAGTGGACTCTCCTTTAGGGCTATAGTAGTTCAAATCACTGCCCACTCATTCAGATTTAGATTTTCTGTGGTTTTTATGGGAGAAACACTGGGATTATTCTAAATGCTGCAGGCGATTTCATTCCCCAATCTGAGCTTGTTATCCATATCACATGACATCATCAGTAGGATGCAAATAACTGATTTTCTTCTTCTCATCTGTTGACTTAATACCTTGGCCAAACCATACGTCATTTTTCAACTCTTTTTCTTTCATTTTGATTCATACTTTGTTACTGTCCCTGCTATAAAAATCGGTTTTACATACCTTCATTCAGTTGCCCCACCAAACCCTTAGTCACTGCCAAGAATTGCTTTGTCAGAGGAAGGGCCAGTTGTGAGATATACCATATGTGGCAAATAGAGTATTCTGAACAGTCAATTTAAATAAAAACAATGAGACCATTCTAAGATCCAGTTTAGAGAGCAAAACGTGCGTAAATAGAGGTAAACAGAAACAGAATATTATGATTGCCCAGAAGCAGATTATTGCAATAAATGGAGACAATGGTAGACTTACGTATAGAGAGGAAATTTTAAATTTCATCAGGAGTTTTTATAGTAATCTGTATACAAAACAAAAGGTAATTACAACATTACCTGACTTCACCTTTGCACCCAAAATTCCAAACACTTCCTTCGGAAGTCAGATATGCTTTTGATACCTTGAAAAAGGTCACTGCTGCTTGTTCTGATGAGTTGTCCTTTGATATTCTGAAGTTTGCTAGTGAGGAATCTCATGAGCATGTGGCAGAAATATTTACTTCTTCTATTGCCCATGCATCAATCCTGGCCTCATATAATGAAGAAATAACAACACTGCTCCACAAAAAAATCATGACGTAAAAGCTGTTATCCCATAAGCCTAACTTGCATTTAGTTCAAAGTTTTTACGTGAATATTGTTAAATCGTATTAGCCCTATCCTTGATGTGACTCAACCCATTGAGCAGGCTGCATTCTGCTTACCAGGTAATATTTTTGTTCACCGAGAAGTGATAAATGAATGCCAAATGCCTCTTATGTATAGCTGTTGTAGATTTTGAAAAGACTTTGATTCGGTTAGCCCAATCTTGCAGTCTTGGAAGCCCTAGCTGAGTAAGAGGTAGAGGTGTCTGATGTTAAAATACTGTACCATATACACAAAACCTCTGCAGCTTTTGTTAGTGTCAGGGGTTTAACTCTAAGAGTTTCCGATTCACAGAGGAGTGAAACAAGGTGATCTCATTTCTCCCGAGCTCTTCTCAGCCTTTCTGGAAATGACTGTGTCAAAATTGAACTGGGAACAAAAAGGAATTAGACGCATCAGGAAGAGACTTAACAACCTGAGATTTGCAGTTGACATTGTACTATTGGCAAATGATGCTGGAGAACTACAAACAATGGGATCAGATATCACTCCAGAATATCAAACAGTGGAACTGAATGTAACTCTTTCTAAGACAAAAGTTATGTCTAAGAACTGATGCACAGTAGGAAACACACTACTGGACAGTGTCAGAGAATACATCTACCTTGGCTAGCTTTAAATATGATGGGAGACAAAAGATCACAACTCTTTAGACACATCTAGCTAGGCTGGCAAGCATTTGGAAGACACTCAATCTCCAGGTCAAACATGGCAGTAAAACTGAAAAAAATAGTTTTTCATGAGTTTCCTCCGCAGTCAGATTTTCTGCTATGAAACCTGGACACTTCATGAATATACTAGACAGAAGCTTACAACTGTGCAGTGGGGCATAGAAAGTTCTCTGTTAGGTTACAAGGGAAGACAAAAAAGGGGGGAAGACATCTTTGACTGCTAGACAAAGGCGGAGCTGGAATGGAGTCCAAGAGACTGAGGGAGGCATCCAGACCAATGAGACATGAAATATTGCGGGAGTGAATATCACTCAAAGCTGTTTCCCATTGAAAAAGAAATTGCAGGCATACCTGGGCTCGGTACTTGGATAGGAAATGTGGCCGCCACCCGCTGCTGCTGCTGCTGCTACTGATGATGATTATTATGTAGCAACCTATCTTATTTCTGACACTGACTTTTTTTAAAGAAAGCACGGACTGGGGCAAAAAGTGTCCAGTAACAAAATGCAAAACAATTTGCAGAGTGGACTGCAACACACTGCTTCACTAGGCAGGCAATAAAGATTCTTCCTTCCATCATCAGTATCCCAGAACTTCCATGTGGGAATAAGATTAGTTGCATTTCTTTCATTTCTGCCCTCCATGTTAGAATTAATTTATACAATTGTCTTTCCATGTGGGAATAAGATTAGTTGCATTTCTTTCATTTCTGCCCTCCATGTTAGAATTAATTTATACAATTGTCTCTTGTTGTCAACACAATTTTATTCCTTAGCTTGCCAGTTTCTCTCACTTTAGGTTTATTTACTTATGCTTGTTTTAGCTATCTTTTATCTTTTGCTTTTTCTGCTATTTCCTAAATTCCATTAGATAATTTTTGTTTGTCACTATCTACTTTGTGCCCGGCTGTGCTTCTAACCCCATTGTGTTTTTCTAATAATTTTTCTGTTGTAATTGTGCTTTCTGGTTGTTAATTCTAATTATTTGAAATCCCATGTGTTGTTACAAATTTAGTGACTTGTTTCCTTCTCATGATGGAATACTAGGTGACATTTCTACTTAATCCTAGAATACTTATGTTTTCTCCAACTCTTTCCTCTCACTTGTCACATAAAGGATGATGTTACTCTGAATGTGGCAGTTCCTATATCAGCTGCTGCTTTGTAAGCAGAAAGTTTCTGTTCTTAAATCTTTAATTTTAATTGTGTGCAGTATATTTTTAACTTCATGCCTCTAATACTTTCATTTTGTTTGTGCACAGGCACTATCATGTATATGTCCAGCACTCAAAAACGCAGCTGGACATTCAGTAATGAGTCAGAGCTTATTACATTACGTACAGAAGCCAATGCCCAGTACATAGAACGCCACCGTGAAGATGAAGCTGCCGTTAAGGCAGGTGACATGTCTAGATTCTTCCTGACAGCTGCAGAAGAACGTTGCCTGGTGCGTCAGTTTGAGCTCCACCTACGAGATTTTTGTCGACGCTTTCAGCCTCCAGTTCCACGGGCTGTTATGGGTGCTGCTTTCCACTACTTCAAACGATTCTATCTGCGAAACTCTGCTATGGATTATCACCCTAAGGAGATGCTCGTTACATGTGTCTACTTGGCAACAAAGGTCTGAGAGAGATTTTATATAAAAATGACTAATATTGATCTACTATTTAAATGATAGTATTAGTAAAATTAGATTGTTGATTAACATAGTAATTTTGTGAGTTTATAGCTTTGATAATATAAACTTAGGGTGCTGCTTGTAAAAATGATTTCACTAGAGAAGACAAAACTTGAAACTTACTATGTGTGTCAACTTCATATAAATTAAAACTGAAATCTTAAGAACAAAGCAGGTTGTTTGTAGCAATGCACCAGGCAAGATTAATTTGAGATCATTTGAATAGCACAAGTATTATAGATATTCACATTCTACATTAACACAAAGAAGACAAAGGCTTACCGATCGCTGATGAATAAATGTCAAGAGCATTGATAGAAACCTATTTTTTGAAAGAGGAGCTTTTTTGTTGTGAGAAAAATAGTTGGGAGGTAAGAAAAGGCAAAGAAATGCTATGCCAATAGTGGAGAATAGGAAATGTCACTGTTGTTGAGGTCTTCAGTCTGGTTTGCTGCAGCTCTCCAAGCTACTTTATCCTGTGCAAGTCTTTCTATTTGGGAATAACCCCACCCCTCCAATATTAAATTTATGATCCCTTTATATTTTATAAAGTTTCCTATCAGCTAGTCCTTTCTTTTAGTCAAGTTTTGCTCTAAGTTTTTCTCTCCAGTCCTATTCACTACCTCCTCATTAGTTACGTAATTTACCCATATAATATTCAACATTCTTCTGTAGCACCACATTTCAAAAGCTTATACTCTTTTCTTGTCTAAACTGCTTATTGTCCACATTCAGTTCTGTACAAGGTTACACTCTACTTTTTTTGGCCATTGGTAGTCTACATTTACAACCTCTCACTTCAGCCATCATCAGTTATCTTGCTGCCTGAATAGCAGAACTCATCTACTGTGTTCAGTGTCTCTTTTCGTAAACCTAATTCTCTCAGCATCGCCTTACTGAATTCAGCTGCATTCCATTACTCTTCTTTTTTCTGTTGGTGTTCATCTTAATCCTCCTTTCTAGAGAATGCCCATTCCATTCCATTGCTCTTCCAAACCCATTGCCGTCTCTAACAAAATTACAATGCCATCGGCAAACCTCAGTGTCTTTATTTCTTATCCCTGAACTTGAATTCCTTCTCCAGATTTTTCTTTGGTTTCGTGTGCTGCCTGCTCAATGTACAGTTTAGCATTGGGGATAAACTACAACCCTGCTCACTCCTTTCTCAGCCACAGCTTCCCTGTTGTGCCCTTCGACTCTTGTAACTTATATCTGGTTACTTTACTGGTTGTGAATAATCTTTTGTTCCCTGTATTTTACTTTACTACTTTCAAAGAGTGTATTCCAGTTTTTAAATGCTTTCTCTGGTATTTCATTCTTCTTGAAGTCTGTGGGTATTACACCCATCTCACACATCGTACACATTAGATGGAATAGTTCTGTTATGGCTGGCTCTCTTAACATAATCAGTAGTTGTGATGGAATGTCATCTATTCCAGGGGTGTTGTTTCATCTTAGGTCTTTCAGTGCTGTGTCAAATTATTCTCACAGTTTCATACTTCCCATCTCATCTTCATCTACATCCTTTTCCTTTTCTGTAATATTGCCTTTAACTTCATTTCACTTGTACAGTCGCTCTATATATTCCTTCCACCCTCCAGCTTCCCTTCTTTGCTTAGTACTGGTTTTCCATGTGGTCTCTTGATATTTCTACACCTGCCTCTCTTTTCTTCAAAGGCATCTTTAATTTTTCAACAAGCAATATCTATCATTCACATAATTATATATGCTTCTATATACTAATGTCTCCTTTAGCCATTCATTCCTGTGTAGGCATTTTGTACTACCTACCACTGTCATTTTTTAGACATTTGTATTCCCTTTTGCCTGCTTCATGTGTTGCATATTTATATTTTCTCCTTTCATCAGTTAAAATCAATATCTCCTGGGAAATCCAATGATTTCTACTAGGCTTTGTCTTTTTACCTGTTTGAGCCTCTACTGTTTTCACTATTACATCTCTGAAAACCACCCATATTTTTCTACTGTATTTCTTCCCCCTTTTCCTGTCAGTTGTTCATTGATGCTCTGTTTTAAATGCAGAACAATCTTTAGTTATATCAACTTTTCTAGGTCCCATATTCTTGCTTCCACCTCTGCCCCTGTAAGTGTCTTACAGTTTAATCTGGTTCCGGAACCTCTACCTTACCATTCTATAGCAAATCTGAAAACTTGCAGTGTATTCCGGTCTCTTCCATGTACACAACCTCCTGTCTCCATTTATAAACCAACTGTTAGCAATGATTAAACTATACTCTGTGCAACATTCTACCGGATGAATTCCCCTTTCACTCCTTTCCTCCAGTTCTTATTCTCCTACTATTTTTCATTGTCTTTCTTTTCCTTCTGTTGAATTCTAGTCCCATATAACAGTTAAATTTTTCTCTGCTGTAACTACTTGAACAGTTTCTTTTACCTCATCTTTCATTCTTGTAATGTGTTCATCGGCCAAGCTAGTTGGCATATAAATTTGTAAAATTGTGTCAGGTATCAGATTCGTGCCTATCTTGGCTGTGATAATGTATTCACTACACTGTTCATCGCAGCTTACACACATTTATTCATTATTAGACATACTCCATCATTACTCTGATTTGACTTTGTATATAGTGGGTGATTTTTTCCACCATGTACAGACTCTAGAAATTGATTGATGAGAGGGTACAGAACAAAAAAGGCCTAATGAACTTATGTCTGGAAATGCATGGTTTCCATGATAGAGACCATTTATTCAATCATACTTTGTTTCAGAGACTGTAGTGTAATACATGCTGTACCATGCAGCAACAGTTAAAGTATGCATGGTCTCCTAGAGGGTGGTACTGTTCCTCTTACCTTATGCCCTAGCATCCTCTTCTGCCTTAGTAATACATAATTTTCTAGCCGATTCACTTCTCTTGCTGACTCACCTTGTAGTGGGTGTGATCCAGTGTTGTACACAATGGTTCCATTACAGAAAGGTCAATGACAATAAGTGGCAGGCAGCAAGATTATGTCAGGAGATGTATCCCTGCTGATAACAATCACAGCTTTCAATATTTGCAACAGTGTTTCGCCATTTGTCTGAGAAAGGGTCATTTCAGGAAGCAGGAATTCGTGAAGGACGTATCTGAAATGTTCGGACACAAGACTTGGAGGAAAATGTGGAAGGTGACCACCAGGCAGTTGGCCTGCCAGTACAGGGTAAGTCAGACAACTGTGAGGAACATTCTCCATGACAGTTGTTACTACCCCTATCACATAAAGCACGTGCAGGGCTTACTAGCGACAGACTTTCTACATCAGGAGCAGTTTTGTCACCAGGCAACAACAATTCTGGGATTTGTGTCACCCATCCTATTCACGGATGAGGCCACCTTTACATTGAGTGGTATCTTCACCATGGTGTGGTGACAGTGATTTATCAGCATCAGTGCAGTGGAGGCACTGGAGCAGTGTATTCATGCTGCCTTCGACACTGTTTGAATGCAGTCTGGCCAATGTGAACATGTGAGACAGAACATGCTATGGCACATACATGGATGTGTTGAGACACATGGAAACCATTTTCAACACATACTGTAACTGTGGTTACATGGTACAGCTGGTATTAGGTGGCAGTTTCTGTAACAATGTATGATTATACCTAGACTTCTGGTACACAGTGGAAAGTGGTACCCTGTATAACACAGTACTCACCTGACCAGAAGTGCTGTTCATCCTGCACTGAACTTCACTAATCCTCACAGTATCTAACTTCAACCTGTCCAAGTCTCTTCTTAAATTTTCTATCCTGCTTGCCCATTTTAGAGAGCTAACATTCTACACTCTGATCTGTAGAAGGCCAGTTTCATTTTTTCTGATGAAGACATCCTCCAGAGAAGTTCCCACCTGGAGATCAGAGTTGGTGACTATTTTCTCTCTCGAATATTTTATCCAAGAGCATACTATCACCATGTGACCATACAGTAGAGTTGCATATCCTCAGGAAAAGTAATAGCTGTAGTTTCATGTTTGATAATGTTGCAAAGCCGGATCAGCCAGCCATCCAGACTTCTGCCCCTGCAGTTGCTGAAAGGCTGCTGCCCCTCTTCAGGAGCTACATGTTTGTTTGACTTCTCCACAAATTCCATTGTCGTTGGCCCCCAGGGGGCTCACAGTTCTTTCCTAAGTTCATGTGTGACGTGCACACAGGGCCCCAAACTATTGCGGCCCACTCTTCCCTCCTGAGCTACATTTCTTTCCCCATGCCCCTCCCTCCTTGTGCTCATTCTCTGTCTGCCTTCCCCTCTCTTGGTGTTCTTACTTATTTTGACCTGACTATCTGCCTGGTTTCTTGTATTCCTTCCAGTTTTTGTTCCTCTTGCCTTTTCCTTTTTGTCCTTCCTTTTTGAAGGTTTTGGTCCCCTGTTTGGGATTTGACTTTCACGTCTAAATTTTCTCTCCTTAGTGTGAGCCATTTGGTGAAGAACTCCCTAGCATCTACAGCATAGATTCCCCGCTGCCCCTCCTTCCCCTCTTCCTTCCCCGCTGTAGCCCCACCCCCATCACCCTACTAGGTCACCAGCACATGTAGCAAGTCTGCGCATGGAGCTGTTAAGTACTCTTCTGGCTGGACCTCTTGATAACACAGCGATCACACTTTCGATACCTGATCTGTTACCTCCTCAGGTATGCCTAAGAGTGGTTGCTCATCATTCTGGAGCATTGGAACTCCTGGAAAAAGGCTGCCGTGCCAGACAATCCTTGCTGTGCCTAGGTGGTGCTCATGGCGATAGCCCCTGATCGGAGTGGGTGGTATCAGTTGAAGCTTTGCGTATGAAATGTATTGACCTCCACAAAAACTGGCCTTTCTTCTAAGGCCGTCTCTTCAATTGATAATGGGTCATTTAATGCTGCTTTCTACAACCCTGTGGCCTTTGCTTCCCTGACTACACCCTAGGAAGAGGCTTACTAGCTTAGGGTGAAACACTTTGCCCACTACCTGATCTGCATTAGGCCTGATGGGGAAATTTTCACCACCACCAAGCCATTATTTTTTGTGGAAAATATTGAAGGCAAGTAAGATGAGTCAGGTTTGCTGTTGATCAAAACTACTTCTGCTGCCCAGTCTGCAGTCCATGTTTGTGACCTCCTTGGCGACAACTTGGTGTCCATTACTCCTCACCAGACTTTGCATATGGTTCAGGGATTCATTTTTTGTAGTGACCTCATCCTTCAAACTGATGCAGAGCCCTGGGCCAATCTGGAGTGACAGGCATGTTCAGGAAGGTCTTAAGGACAATCGCACTGACATCAGCATCTATATTCTGGCGTGTGAAGGAGATACCCTCCCATAAAAGGTCAAGGTTATGTGTTACCATTATGGTGTGAAGCTGTACACCCTGCCACCCATGAGGTGTTGTTGGTATTTGCGCTTCGGGCACAAGCTTTCCCACTGTACGACGGATGCTCTATGCAGTATGTGGACATCCACTCCATGAGGGGAGCTCCAGTGTTTTGTCACTCATGTGTATTAACTGTCACAGCCATCACTCTTCCTGCCCGCCAAATTGCCCTGATGATAAGAAGGAAGAGAAGGTATGAGACTGTAAGTCCCATGATCATTTATTGTACACTGAGGCTCAGCAGAAATAGGACCAACTTTACTCATTGTTTAAGTCTAACTTTGTCTCTCTTTATGTCCTTTTGTCCCCCCCCCCCCCCCTCCTTCCCTCCTCTTTACGCCAGTATATCGCTCCTCTCTCCTCCACTCTACCCGCTCCCCCCCTCCCCATGCTGCTCCCATACTCCCCCCTCTGGGTCCCACTCTCCTTCCCTAGTCAGCAGAGAAGTTTCCCCCTTCTTCCACCTTCTTTGGCACACAACTCAGCTGGGGGACTCACTGTCCATGCTCCCCAAAGTTGCTCGCTCTCTTTCCGTTCTGGATCTTGCACAAGCCTGCTCTCCCTCAGTGTGTGCCCTCCTTGACGTATGAAAGAAAAGAAGAAGAAGAAAAAATGTAAGTTCTTGGACAAGAGCCCCCCCCCCCCCCCCTCCCTGGTGCTCCTGGAGGCCCCCTCCCTGGTGCTCCTGGAGGTGCCATCTCCCATCTCAAAACCTGTGTCTGATGTCTTTATTTATGGATGTCACACTGTCCTTGGTGATGGATGGTGACCAGTGACATGATTGGCTTCAGTCTGTTCCCTCCCATTTGGATCACTGTTCTGTAGTCATTCAGTGGAACTGTAATGGATACTACTGTCACCTCCCAGAATTGCAATCTCGTATTTCTTTTTACTCAGCAGCTTGTGTCAGTTCCAGGAATCTCCTTTTACTGATGTTCACAAAGTAATCCTTTGTGGGTTCCAGGATTTCTGTCAGTACTGGGTCAGCCCTTTGAAGGCATCTAGTGGCATTTGCATGTTGGTCCATATGGATGTTGTTAGTACATGGGTCCATCAGTTCTTGCAGGACACCTTGCGATCCATTTTGCAGTGGCATCTGTGTCAGCCTCCTATCCAGCCAACTTCCTCATCCAGAAACAACGGGCTGAATCTTCCCACCTGTGTCTTATCACTTGTCAGACGAAATCCTACAATAAAAGGGAACTTCTTCTGACTCATCTTTCCGTGATTCAAGCCCTGGCTCTGGTTCCATCCGTAACCAGAGGTTGCTTCAACACCTCAAACTTCCACAGAATAATATCTCCTCTTGTTGTTTAACTGTATTTGGCTCCAAGGCATTTTCTCATCTCAGTAGAGGGACAGTATTGTGGAGCCTGTCATTAAGCCTGGCAAGGATCTGTTGTCCCGTGATAGCTACCAGCCCATCAGTCTGATGATTGTCTCCTGCAAGTTATTTGTATGGATGAGGGATCATCAGCTCAGCTGGTTTCTTGAATCTCAGGAACTTTTATCTCCTTACTAGTGCTGCTTTGATTGGAAACTGTAGTTTGGCAAGCCTTTTCTCAGCACCACCGTCTTGTCGCAGTTTCCTTGGATCTTTGTAAGGTGTAAGGGATAAGACAGCTTGGTGCTGTCGCATCCTACTTATGCTCCGTGAGTGGGGTTTTAAGGGCCCCCTCCCAATTTTTATTCATCATTTCCTCTCTCTTTCAGAGTTTGAGTTGACACCGTGCTCAGCTCTTTGCAGATCCAGGAGAATGGCATTCCACAGGGCTCTGCATTAAGTGTCCTTTTTATCATCACTATTAATGGACTTGTGGCCTCTGCTGGAAAGTTGCTCACCCCTGCTCTGTGTGTGTATGATTTGTGTATTTGAGCTTGCTCCCACTTGGTAGTCTTTGTGGAACGACAGCTTCAAGATGCTATCTGGTGTTCTTCCATGTGGACAGGCTCACACATTTTCTAGTTCTCTCCCCCTTAAGTCGAGGGTGGCGCATTTCTGTCATTGTACTATCTTGACGCATAACATGTGACTGTGTCCCTCAGTTCCAATTCGTGGGTCTTCTTTTTGACTCCCTCAGGGGCTCAGCATTCATTTGCTGTGTACGGGCTTGGTGGCCCTGGGGTCCTGAGCTGGAGACAGGTAAGTGCCACCAGTCATCTGTCACCATAAGCTCTGGTCATACTTCAATGACCATTGTGTGGCGCAGTGGTAAAATGTCCGTTTCAGAGAACGGGGATCATGGCTTCACTGCCTGGACTGCGAGGAAGGTACACACCTCTATAAAAACCCCTCAACCTCAAGGTGTGCTATGTGCTGAGGAGGTGAATGGCTGTTGAGATAAAACAGTATTTAGCAGGCAACCTCTGGGGCACCTGCCCCCCCCCCCCCCCCCCTCCCCCAGTGGTATCAGGCTTGCTCAGGCATGCAGGGCTCTGCCTGGGTCGATGGTTGTTTCCCTAGCGTCTCATGGGATCTCTATGGAACTCTCTCATGAAACTACTACTACTGACAGGACAGATGTGCCATCAGGCAGCACGTACACTCACTCCTCAAAGAGAGCTCGGTTGGTCTATCCTGCCAAAAAGAATCCTCAGAGTAATAGTAACAGGGCATTAGTGTGCCATAACACTTTCATTGTAATCAAGCGAAATGGGGGAAGCTTTGAGAAGATATCCCCTTTCTATATTCACAAGGCATTAGAAGGTATTGCTGGGTCTCTGAAAAGTGTCAAATGACTTCGTAATAGAATGCTTTTAGTGGAAACTGCTAATTCCAACCAAATATCTAAGCTTCTGGGATGTAAGACCTAGGTGACTACCCAGTCGAGGCTCAATTGCATAACAGCCTTAACTGTAGTAAGGGTGGTTACCTGCTCCTATGTAATGGAGGTGGACCCTGCAGAGAGCCGTGAAGAGTGGAAGAATGTGTCATGAAAGTACAGAATTATATGAGGAGAGTCAATGGCAAATTGGAACAATTGACAACGTTTATTCTAACATTTAGTACTCCCGAATTACCGGAACATATTCTTGCAGGCTATATCCACCTTAAGGTATGCCCGTTTGTTCCTAATCCCATGCGATGCTATAAATGTCAAAGATTTGCTCGTCCATTCTGAGAATATCTGCCTCCTGAATGCAGGTCAGATGACTCACTTTTCCACAGCTACAGGGTCTTTTTTGGCTGTTGATCTTTGCTCTCATTCCCCAGCTATTGCAGACTCAGTTCAGTGGGAAGTGGCTCCAGATTTACATTCTAGTGATCACGTCCCAGTGTGGATTAGTCTGCCACCTAGGATGGTGGCCAGCAGGAGACCACGCAGGTGGGTGATACAAAGGGCAAATTGGTTATAGTACAGTCGGCAGGCTATTTTTGAACAAAAGGATTGTGCACAGGAGGCAGTGGCCCACATCACTCTTGAGATCCAAAGGGCTGCCACAGAATCTATCCCCAGTTCTAGTAACCATCTCAGATGACGGTCTATACCTTGGTGGAATGATGACTGTGGATTGGCAATCGGTCAGACAGACAGCTCTGCGGAACTTCAAACAGTGTCCAGCTATAGACAATCTTCATACCTTCAGGTCTGTGAGAGCACATGCAAGGCGAGTGATCAAAGAATGGAAGAGGGATTCCTGGAGGGGATTCATGACTTCCATTAACCAGTCCACTTCCGCTGTTCACGTTTGGGAATCAATAAGACAGATTTCAGGCAAGGCCCCTTACGGCCTTGTCAAATTTTGGGGTCTTGGTGGACACGCCAGAAGACATGGTTCACATTTTATCTGAACACTTCTTTACTGTCAGTAAGTCATCCAGACAAGCTCCTGCTGTTAAAGTCTTCCAGAACAATTTACAAATTACGATGTGGAGTTATATGGCATTCTGATGGCACTGGAGAGGGTTCACAGACATCACCGTACAAGTTTTTTTGTCTGTTCCAACTCTCTTACTGCAGTGCAAGCACTTCACCAAATGTACCCGGTAGACCCGCTGATTCAGCTCATCCACGACTCCTTACAGCAGCTCCAATGCCATGGCAAGGAGGTGATCTATAGCTGGGTACCTGCTCACGTTGGGATACAGGGTAACAACATGGCTGACAGAGCTGCCAAGGAAAGATGTTGGGATGGTGCTGCCCATCAATGTCCCATCCTGTTTCATGCCATTATCTCATTTTCTGACAGATGCATCATGTGTCAATGGGAGACTGAATGGTTGCAGGTGTCAAACTACAAACTGTGGTCACTCTAGTCGACCAAAAGGGCTTGATGGACTTCATGTCAGCCTCGCCGCTGGAAGGAGGTTTTGCTTACCGGACTGCGCATCGGGCATAGCCCTTTCACACATGGCTTCCTCCTCCGGTAGGAGGTTCCACCATTCTGTGAAGTTTGTGGCGTGCCGCTTTCAGTTCAGCATATTGTGACTATGTGTGTCTTGTATACTGATATTATGGCAGCCCTTGGTCTGGTTGGAGATCTGCCCACCATCCTCGTAGATACCGATACCAGTGTTAAGAGATTAGTGAAATTTTGTGAACTGTCAGGCCTCATTCCTAAACTGGTGGGGAAGGGCAGCAGACTTAAGTACGTTGTAAACTGTTCCACATGTGAGGACAGCCTTCGTCCCCACCCATAGATTTCATGTTGACTTTTCGTCAGGGTGCTGATGACCACGATGTCGAGTGCCCTCTCAATCCAAATCATCATCATCATTCTTTTTGACAACAAGCATACTTGGTTGCCCCATGTATACCTTCTGAAGCTTGGCTGTTTTTGTAAACCCAGTACCCTTCACTTCTGTGCCCACAACTCATGGGGTGTGGATTAGTCAGCCCTTCTCTGCCTTTATCAGGCATTAGGTCTGTCTCGTCTGGACTGTGGTTGTCAAGTTTATAGGTCAGGTGCACCTTCATGATGCTCCTCTTGAACCCAGTTCACCATTGTGATGTACGTTTTGCCATTGGTACCTTCCACCTAACCCCTGTTGATAAGCTTCCGGTTGACGATGAGATTCCTCCCCTTTTGGTTTGAAGGTCCCATCTTCTGGTTTCCTAAGCCATCACTATCCACTCTTCCCCTGCTCACCTCTCATATTCTATTCTTTTCGCAGCTTCTGAACATCTCCTGTCTACTGCCCACCCTCGAGTGGGTTTACTAGGTGGGCTCTGTCTTGCTTCACTCCACTGTTGTTTTCATCTCCCGCTTGGCCTCTTCTCCTTGTACTCTCCCAACTCTCTCTCCCCCCCCCCCCCCCCCTTTTGGCCCCCTTGATTAGCTTCTCATCCCTAAATTCAGATGGATCTCTTCCTGGGTCCAAAAGCCTCCATCACTCCAGTGGTGTTCTGTTGTTTATTCTGCCTCCTCTTACGAGAGTTTCAGGAGCCCACTGTTTAATAAACTTCATGCAATCAAGGAGACTCCCCCATGTTGTGTTCTTCCTCTGCCTCTCCTGGCAGCATCTGCCATCTACATCTACATCTACATTGATACTCCGCAAGCCACCCAACGGTGTGTGGCGGAGGGCACTTTACGTGCCACTGTCATTACCTCCCTTTCCTGTTCCAGTCACGTATGGTTCGCGGGAAGAACGACTGTCTGAAAGCCTCCATGTGCGCTCTAATCTCTCTAATTTTACATTCGTGATCTCCTCGGGAGGTATAAGTAGGGGGAAGCAATATATTCGATACCTCACCCAGAAACGCACCCTCTCGAAACCTGGCGAGCAAGCTACACCGCGATGCAGAGCGCCTCTCTTGCAGAGTCTGCCACTTGAGTTTATTAAACATCTCCGTAACGCTATCACGGTTACCAAATAACCCTGTGACGAAACGCGCCGCTCTTCTTTGGATCTTCTCTATCTCCTCCGTCAGACCGATCTGGTACGGATCCCACACTGATGAGCAATACTCAAGTATAGGGCGAACGAGTGTTTTGTAAGCCACCTCCTTTGTTGATGGACTACATTTTCTAAACACTCTCCCAATGAATCTCAACCTGGTACCCGCCTTACCAACAATTAATTTTATATGATCATTCCACTTCAAATCGTTCCGCACGCATACTCCCAGATATTTTACAGAAGTAACTGCTGCCAGTGTTTGTTCCGCTATCATATAATCATACAATATAGGATCCTTCTTTCTATGTATTCGCAATACATTACATTTGTCTATGTTAAGGGTCAGTTGCCACTCCCTGCACCAAGTGCATATCCGCTGCAGATCTTCCTGCATTTCGCTACAATTTTCTAATGCTGCAACTTCTCTGTATACTACAGCATCATCCGCGAAAAGCCGCATGGAACTTCCGACACTATCTACTAAGTCATTTATATATATTGTGAAAAGCAATGGTCCCATAACACTCCCCTGTGGCACGCCAGAGGTTACTTTAACGTCTGTAGACGTCTCTCCATTGGTAACAACATGCTGTGTTCTGTTTGCTAAAAACTCTTCAATCCAGCCACACAGCTGGTCTGATATTCCGTAGGCTCTTACTTTGTTTATCAGGCGACAGTGCGGAACTGTATCAAACGCCTTCTGGAAGTAAAGAAAAATAGCATCTACCTGGGAGCCTGTATCTAATATTTTTTGGGTCTCATGAACAAATAAGGCGAGTTGGGTCTCACACGATCGCTGTTTCCGGAATCCATGTTGATTCCTACATAGTAGATTCTGGGTTTCCAGAAATGACATGATACGCGAGCAAAAAACATGTTCTAAAATTCTACAAGAGATCGACGTAAGAGATATAGGTCTATAGTTTTGCACATCTGCTCGACGACCCTTCTTGAAGACTGGGACTATCTGTGCTCTTTTCCAATCATTTGGAACCCTCCGTTCCTCTAGAGACTTGCGGTACACGGCTGTTAGAAGGGGGGCAAGTTCTTTCGCGTACTCTGTGTAGAATCGAATTGGTATCCCGTCAGGTCCAATGGACTTCCCTCTATTGAGTGATTCCAGTTGCTTTTCTATTCCTTGGACACTTATTTCGATGTCAGCCATTTTTTCGTTTGTGCGAGGATTTAGAGAAGGAACTGCTGTGCGGTCTTCCTCTGTGAAACAGCTTTGGAAAAAGGTGCTTAGTATTTCAGCTTTACGCGTGTCATCCTCTGTTTCAATGCCATCATCATCCCATAGTGTCTGGATATGCTGTTTCGAGCCACTTACTGATTTAACGTAAGACCAGAACTTCCTAGGATTTTCTGTCAAGTCGGTACATAGAATTTCACTTTCGAATTCAATGAACGCTTCACGCATAGCCCTCCTTACGCTAACTTTGACATCGTTTAGCTTCTGTTTGTCTGAGAGGTTTTGGCTGCGTTTAAACTTGGAGTGGAGCTCTCTTTGCTTTCGCAGTAGTTTCCTAACTTTGTTGTTGTACCACGGTGGGTTTTTCCCGTCCCTCACAGTTTTACTCGGCACGTACCTGTCTAAAACGCATTTTACGATTGCCTTGAACTTTTTCCATAAACACTCAACATTGTCAGTGTCGGAACAGAAATTTTCGTTTTGATGTGTTAGGTAGTCTGAAATCTGCCTTCTATTACTCTTGCTAAACAGATAAACCTTCCTCCCTTTTTTTATATTCCTATTAACTTCCATATTCAGGGATGCTGCAACGGCCTTATGATCACTGATTCCCTGTTCTGTACATACATAGTCGAAAAGTTCGGGTCTGTTTGTTATCAGTAGGTCCAAGATGTTATCTCCACGAGTCGGTTCTCTGTTTAATTACTCAAGGTAATTTTCGGATAGTGCACTCAGTATAATGTCACTCGATGCTCTGTCCCTACCACCCGTCCTAAACATCTGAGTGTCCCAGTCTATATTTGCTCTTTTTGTATTGGCCATACTAGGTTGACCCATGGTTTTTCTTTTTATCCACAATGAGCCACCCCCCCCCCCCTTTCCCCTTTGTAGGTGTGGGGACCCCCAGAACTCCCCCCCCCTTCCCCCCCCCCCTCTCACCATCATCCATATTTTGCTGGACTGCCCCCGCCTTTTGTCTCTTCACACTAAATTCTCCGTCCCACCTTCCTTGTCCCAGGTGTTAGTGAGCAACCCTCACATGTTATGTCTGCCCCTCAGTTTTCTTCATGAAAGTGGTTTGTCCTCACAGGTTTAAAACCTAGAATTTCACTCTGGAAATGGAGTCCATCAATTAACATTGTGTTTGATGCTATGGAGGTGTCGACCTTGCCTCCACACTGGCTGGGTTCTCCCCACATTTTCCCCTACATTTTGACGTCTTTTGTTTCCCTCTTTCTTGTGTCTTCTCCTCCTGGTGTTGTCTCTGTTGTGTTTCACCATGGTATGGTGTAGGCATTGGAAAGGGTTGGTGGTGATGCTGGTGCCCCAATGCATGTAGCATTTCTGGGATGCCCCTTCTCTCACTTCCCCCTCCCCCTCCTTTCCTTTCCTCTTTCTGCTGCCCCCAAGTTCCTTTTACCTTTTTGTTTCTCTGTTTCCCCTTCCCTTCGACTGGACTGTGCTGTTTGCGACTGGACTGTGCTGTTTGCGACTGGACTGTGCTGTATGCGACTGGACTGTGCTGTATGCGACTGGACTGTGCTGTATGCGACTGGACTGTGCTGTTTGCGACTGGATTGGACTGTGCTGTTTGCGACTGGATTGGACTGTGCTGTTTGCGACTGGATTGGACTGTGCTGTTTGCGACTAGACTGTGCTGTTTGTGTTGTTCCTCCCTTGGTTTCTGTCACATTAGATCATGGGATCAAAGACCTTGCTGTTTGATCCCATTCCCCAATCAACCAACCAGTCATCCATCCTTGTTGAACCTACAGTCTACACCAATGTGATTACTCTGCTGTTCACAATAAAGTGCCTGGCAGTGAACCACCTTCGTGCTGTCTCTCTACCATTCCACTGTTATCTGCGTTGTTGAGGAGTTCAAGCCATCTCTCTCAGCAAGGTCCATCATTGCCTAACCAAGACTAACGTAAATGCAGGCAATGAGCCTAAAACCAAATTTTTAGACCAGGATCCTGTTTAACATTGTGTGTGTCATGACCATGGTATGTGAGTAAAATCTTGTTCTAGTGGTGAAAACTGGTATAACGGCAATTGGTTATTTGTGGAAAAAAAAGTGCTTATTTACATATTTGGTATTTATCACTTTTTTTCCTGTACAGTTGACAAGAAACAAAATGAAATACATTCTCACTTTACCTTTTGCATTAGTACTTAAAAAAATTGAAGAAACGACACAACCTAAAGAGTTGAAAACTGATATAAAAGCACTTATGAATTGTCATCAAAATAACATAATGTATACAGTTAATAAATCACAACAATTTAGTCAAATCTGTATTGTTCTTAATAACTGCGGAAATCCACTTAGGCATTGATTGTACAAAGGCAGTGATCTCTTCTTCTGAGATTGAGGTCGCTTCATTAGAATTACAGTTTTCATGTCAGCCACAGCCTCAGACTGTTGTTCATTGCAATAAACACATCATGCTACGATCCCCCACATATTCTCCATGGGATTTAAATCCAGACGTCACGATGGCCAGCTCAGAAATGGAATTCCTTTATCTAGAAACTGCAACTTTGTCTTGGCAGACCTGTACATCCCAGGATTATCATGTTTGAATATTACACTATCATCTCAAATTTCTCAAATATATGAACCAGTTCAATTTCCAGCATTCCTGTATAATCATCAGACTTCCTTTTTTGGGCAACCATGCTATGTTGGACAGGCTTTTGCAGAAAATGCTGCCCACCGCCAAAGTTTCTACTCGTCCAAATGTGTTTTTCTGTATGGAGGCCGTGCCGCTAATACTGAAAATCATCTGGGCCATTCAAATTAAGCCTTTTCTCGTCACTGAAAATTACTTTGTTCCATTTTACAGTCCACAACGTAGTTTCTGCAATCTTCAGTCAAGCCTCCTTATGCACATTGTTTAAAAGTGGCTTATGGAGCTGTTTCTTGAATGCTGGATTCATGTCTTGGGCTAGGATTTATTTAATGCATTTGGCAGTGACTGATAATTGCAAATCAACCACTATTTGAGAGGAACACAAAAACTGTCAACTTTTTCTTTATGCAGAATCAAATGCATATCTGATTCTGACAATTCCTGTGTCTTGCCATATTTCCCGTTTTTGTCATACTGTGCACCCAGTCTGACAAAATTATCAATAACACAATACAAATGCCCTAATTCTTAGCAATCTGGCAATTAGACAGGCCCTTTTCTTTGTACGTCTTAATACTTGCTTGCTCATCAGCCGATAGGGGCCTCCAAGCTGTAACTGTAGCGAACTAGTGACATTCACCATTGTGTGCGTCTTCTAGCAGACCTGCCTTATACCAGCTTCTGTCCCTTCTTACCCAAAGGACTGACTTCTCTCAATTTTTAAGTACTCAACTTAATTCTAATGGTGAAATGAGAATGTATTTTGTTTTGCTTTGTTGTACACTGTACAGGAAAAATTCGTGCAATACCAAATATGTAAATAGCCTTGTACTGTTATAATAATTTCCACCACTGTGTATCATTCAGCTGCTGTTATAGGACATAGTCATCAAACACGAGCATCCCTTGCTGGGGCAACAGCAACCATTGTAATTAATATTCAGATAAAAGGCCACAAATTGCTCTTGAGATGCAAACATCATCAGATCTGTGCAGACTGCAATGTTTTACAATCTCACATAAAGTTAATCGCTAAACATCAACTTACAGCACGTCAAAGGGTAATGCCTCCATATCAGAACCAGACGCAAATTGGTATGATTTGAATCTGTAATATTTACCCCAAAGCTTATTGGTCAGGTGTATGATTAAAGCACAACTGAAGAAGTTACAAGACTTCTATGGGAATGTGTGTCATGTTGATATGTACAAACCATTTGTTAACACACCTCATTGAGAAAGCAGAAAAATTTATTCACATTGAACTTGCATGGTTCATGTATCACATTTTTCATGTTTATTTTGTTTCCCCTTAATCATTTACAATTCTTCTGTTGCATTTAACAAACCTTTATCTGCAGCATGAATTACATAGATGCTATCTTAAATCTTCCCACTATGGTATGCTTAGTTGCATTTTAATGTTAACCTACTGCTGCACAGTTGGAACTCGAGTTACAGTTTTCTTTCTAGCATACATAAAACTATCGTCCTGTCTGGCTGAAATGTGCTTCCACAATTGATTTTTGTACACTGTCTGCTGGTTGTATTTTTCTGTATCTCTGCATTTCAAGGTGTATCTAAGAAAATTATTAGTCCAATCTATGACTTGTATTGCCAACCTAGGAAAATATTTTGCTCTGCAGTCATCTACAGAACATTTATATGTATGCACAACATAAAGTTTATTTTTCACTTGAGTTCTTGTCTGGCTTTGTTTTGCTCTCTTGACATTTTCATTTGTAGTGCAGTACAATTTGACCTTCTCACATTATTGATAAGCATTTCTAAATGCAATCTCTTTGTAGCATGTAGTTCTTTGGCTCTTACCTAATAACTGAGGGACAACTTTAATGTTGTGTGCAACACGAAGTATAAATATGCCTATTTGTGTTGTCCTGTGTGTTTGGAGCTACTCCCATCTAATCAGCTATGAGACATTTTGAGGAATTTGATTGTACATTTGGATTCATTTTCAAGCATAAACACAGAGATAATAACAACGAATTGGGCTGAATGAATGAGTGAGATATGGCAAGTAGGGGTGGATGGATATGAGTGACTTTCAGTGATGGACTAGTGGATGTGAGTGAGTTACAGTTAGGGGAGCTTATGGAAGTTAGAGGTGAGTTGCATGTTAAAAAGAGTGTGAATATATTTGCATGCCAAAATTTTTTACACAAATGTTTAAAGGTGCCGAGGAAGATAAGATGAGGCAGTTGGTGCCCCGCTTTTCAGTCTGTCTTGTACACACACACACACACACACACACACACACACACACACACACACACACACACACACACACACTCTCTCTTCTCTTTGAACTTTGTTGAAATAGGCTTATTGAGGAAGTAGCCATGTAAACTCCGACTCTTCTACTTGTACACACATCAAAAAGTTTTGCATCACCTTGGTTCCGAGAGTTCTGGAATCTGTACAGAAAATTGGAATAGATATCAACATAAACATCATTTCAGCCCTTTTTATTGCTCATGAAAACCACACATTGCATGTTGTACCACCATACAGCAAGACCTTCAGGGGTGGTGGTCCTCATTGCTGTACACACCAGTACCTCTAATACCCAGTAGCACATCCTCTTGCACTGATGCATGCATGTATTCGCCATGGCATACTATCCACAAGTTCATCAAGGCACTGTTGGTCCAGGTTGTCCACTCCTCAACGGCGGTTCGGTATACATCCCTCAGAGTGGTTGGTGGCCGCTTTGTCCATAAACAGCCTGTTTCAATCTATCCCAGGCATGTTTCATAGGGTTCATGTCTGGAGAATATGCTGGCCACTCTAGTCAAGCGATGTCATTATGCACAATGAGGGCGAGAATTGTTGTCCATGAAGATGAATGCCTCATCAAATGGTGCCGATATGGTTGCAGTATCAGTCCGAGCATGGCCATCACGTATCATACAGCCATTACAGTGCCTTCCATGACTGCCAGCGGGTTATGTCGGCCCCACATAATGCCACCCCAAATCAGCAGGGAATATCCACCTTGGTGCACTTGCTGGACAGTGTGTCCGAGGCGTTCAGCCTGACTGGGTTGCCTCCAAACACTTCGCCAACGATTGTCTGGTTGAAGGCATATGAGAGACTCATCAGTGAAGAGAACATGATGCCAATCCTGAGCAGTCTATGCGGCATGTTGTTGGGCCCTTCTGTACCGCAATGCATGGTGTGGTCGTTGCAGAGATGCACCTCGCCATGGACGTCAGGAGTGAAGTTGCGAATCATGCAGCCTATTGCGCACAGTTTGTGTTGTAACACAACATCCTGTGGCTGTACAAAAAGCGTTATTCAACAAGGTGGTGTTGCTGTCAGGGTTCTTCCAAGCCACAAACCGTAGGTAGCGGTCATCCACTGTAGGAGTAGTCCTTGGGTGGCGTGACAGAGGTATGTCATCGACAGTTCCTGTCTGTCTGCATCTCCTCCATGTCTGAACAACATCGCTTTGGTTCACTCCAAAATGCCTGGACACTTCCCTTGTTGAGAGCCCTTCCTGGCACAAAGTAACAATGCAGATGCGACCAAATCGCGGTATTGACCATCTAGGCATGGTTGAACTACAGACAACGTGAGCCGTGTATCTCCTTCCTGGTGGAATGACTGGAACTGAATGGCTGTCGGACCCCCTCCGTCTAATAGGCACTGCTCATTCATGGTTTTTACATCTTTAGGTGGGTTTAAGGACATCTCTGAACAGTCAAAGGGACTGTGCCTGTGATACAGTATCCACAGTCAATGCCTATCTTCAGGAGTTCTGAAAACTGGGGTGATGCAAAACGTTTTTTGATGTATGTATTTTGGCTGCATATTTTCTGGCCATTTTCGGAGTGATCCAAGAGATGATGACACAGTGCCAGAGAGGGGCTGGACATGAGAGTCTGCACCACAGCTACTGGTCAGCAGGAAAGAGGTATAGCTTGCAGATGTGTGCGCTCGCTCTGATAGATGGAGAGAATGTTCAAATAGTCAAACCTTTTCCGTTGTGTCTTTAGTGATGATGACACTGCAGTGACTTCTTTGAAATTTAGTGATAGCAGTGGCCAGATTCCATGTTGTATCTAAATTAAATTGACTATTGCAGTTATTTAGATATTCAGTTGATCAAATGGCTTTCTCAAACATTGAGCCCCAAAATAGTGAGGAGGAAGTTAAACAATTCATATCACTAGTTCTTAGAGTGAGCTAGATGTGTACAATGTTTAATCACTGCTGACTTTTCTGGTTGTAAGAAGTGAGTGCACCACTGGTTTTCATAGCATGTGTCACAAACATTTAGTGTTGTTTTATCAGTACATAAGCTGCTCCAACTCTCACAAAGAATCTTGCATGCAGACACCTTTTGAAGCGATAGGTCATTCTTCACAGAAATGTGATGGACTATAGCTTTCATAGGAGGACAGAAGATCACTTTGACAAGATGTTTCTCAAGGATCTGGCCTTCTTTGAGGAAAGAGTTCTCACTTACAGCAGAAATGTATTTGACTTCAAAGTAGAATTCTTATTGTCCTCACTATTCTTAGTTTCATGTGAAATGTCTTGCGAACTCGTTGCTGGGAATATCCATTCATTCGAAAATGTTCTTCAGATGTAAGAGTTCATCCTGCAGGGAGTCTTTCCTCAAAGATAGAGAAACACTGTGTCACTTAACTTCTGCTCACCTATGAAGACAGCAGCACTACAGAATTGGTATGAATGAGAACATGTTACTTCAGAAAATGAGTGCTCACCAGATTCATTGTGGGAGTTGGGACAGTTCATCTATTACTTTAAATATGAAATGTTCATGATGGATGCATTGGACACCTACATTAATACCCATGTGCTACAAGTAGACGAGTCCAGCAATGATGGAGCACTGTAGAGATAAGGGCTACTTTATGAGTTACAGCAACATGGAAATTTTAACTTCCATCTCATTGTTCTGGGACTTAGTGTTTAAGGAAGGCATGTAGATTCAATTAGCAGAACATTTACGTAATTGCAATAGTACTGTGGCAGAAAGAAATGAGGCCAGGATATCAGCAGAAGAGCAGCAATTTGGACAGCCGATCTCAAAATTTGACAGATTATTCATTACACCATAACAACCTGAAAATATACAAATCATGTGATACCTGGATCACTAATTATTGGTAGAAGCATCAAGAAAAGGTCTGAAAAATTGAAATTACATTCTAGGAAAGGTACACAGAAACCTCTTTTCTCCATGTGCAATATAAAGAACACATAAATACAAAGTGTTAACACTATACACGAGGGTAATCCCAAAAGTAAGGTCTCCTGTTTCTTTATAAGTACTTACACCTGTTTATTTCTGCAATGGTTTACATCAGTTTACAGCTTGAACATGTTGCTATTTTTCGACATAACCACCATTACTGTCGATGCATTTTTGTAGACACTGTGGCAGTTTTTGTATGTCATGTCATACCAGCTCGCCACCATGCTATTCAGAAAGTTATGAACCTCTTCTTTCATCTTGTCATCGGAGCTAAATCGCTGGCACTACAATTAGTGCTGACAGGTACTGAGGGACTCTGAAAAAACTCAAACGGGCAATTCAGAACCGGAGAAGAGGAATGTTGAGCAAGGGCGTACACATTCTCCATGACAACGCTCGCCCACACATCGCTCCTCAAACCTTTGCTCTCCTGCAACAGTTTCAGCAGAATATAATGACCCATCCATCCTATAGTCCTGACTTGGTGCCCAGTGACAGTGACTATCACCTGTTCCCTAGGTTAAAATAACATTTGGCCGGAAAGCGATTCGTCTCGGACAACGAGGTGAAAGAAGAGGTTCATAACTTTTTGAACAGTATGGCTGCCAGCTGGTATGACATGGGCATACAAAAACTGCCACAACATCTACAAAAATGCATCGACAGAAATGGTGATTGTCAAAAATAGCTAAATGTTCAAGCTGTAAACTGATGTAAACCAAACCATTGGAGAAATAAGCAGGTCTATGTACTTATAAAAAATTGGAGACCTTACATTTGGGATTACCCTTGTAGAAAACAAATTGGTTACTAATTTAACTAATGTGAGGAACATACATGAATAGAATGTAAGTAGATCACTGCATGCTGCACTACATTACTATATGGGTACGGATTAAGTGTTACTGTATGGTACTTGTGTTGTTCTGGGGAAGACCATAAGTGCTCCTTCCTCATTAGTTTAAAAGGTAACTGTGCTGTGAAATGCAGTATGGGAATCTGTATGTAGTCAGCATCTTCTTTCTTTATTCTATTAGTTGTTTTTGCCAGGTTATTCAAGGTATTTATTCTTTTTCCTTCCATGCTGTAAAATATGCCCTAGTAGGAAGCTGTTTAGCTAAATCCCCTAGTGTTAATTTTTTGTTATTTGCTGCAACAGGTTTATGTTTTAATAATTCAGTAAATGTTGTGAGAACTGGTATCCATATTGTTTTTAAGTTGAACCAAATTAAATAACATTCATGTGTTGAATGTCTTTCAGGTAGAAGAATTCAACGTGTCAATGGCACAGTTTGTGTCAAATATTAAAGGAGATCGTGAAAAGGCTGCCGAGATAATCCTAAACAATGAATTGCTGTTGATGCTACATCTTAACTATAACTTAACTGTTCATCATCCATTCCGACCTGTGGAAGGCCTGCTTGTGGACATTAAATCTCGTGGTAGTCTACGTGACCCAGAGAGACTGAGACCAGGAATTGAGGAAATGTTGGAGCGTGTGTACCTGACTGATGCTATCCTCCTGTACTCGCCATCACAAATTGCTCTAGCTGCGATACTCCATGCTGCAAGCAAAATCAATGAGAATCTAGATTCATACGTAATGGATATTTTGATTGGCCCATCTGGTAGGGAGCACCTTTCGGGTCTTATTGAAGCTGTCAGGTGTATCCGTTCTTTGATCAAGTGTATTGAATTACCACCAAAAGATCAGATGCGTATGTTGGAGAAGAAGTTAGAAAAGTGTAGAAATCAAGCCCATAATCCTGATAGTTATGTGTACAAGAAAAGAATGTTGGACATGATTGATGAAGATGACGATGATGACGAACGGTACCTGTACACCAAAATGATCCGTGATCAATCAGCAAATGATGAGGCACTTTTGGGTGTCTCAAAAGTGCATTCACCTGCAGCTTAATGACTAGCTTCCTTTTTTATTTATTAATACATGTTTTTATGCAACCAGATACTTATTTTTATGCAAGTGTAAATTTTTGTTGTTTTTATGTTCTGCTGCAGGTATATTTTTGTAATAAACGTGGCTACAATCTTTATTCATGTTTGTGTGCACGACATCACTGATGCATATGATAGCTGGTAAAAATACTTAATATATCTTATTTCACAGTTTTCAAATCATTTTGTCATACACACAAGATGTACCATATGTGTATTATTCCATCTGCATTGCTACAAGTATTATAATTCAAATAAATAAAAAGTGCCTTGTCTCAGACTGTGTGTGTGTGCAGTAATTAAAATAGTCTTTTAGGATTGTAATCAAATTTGGTTACATAAATTTGTACCAAAAGTTTTATATGAAACTGTTAAATCAATATACCTTGGACAAAATGTCATCTTCATGGTAAATATGTATTCAGAGAGAGAGAGAGAGAGAGAGAGAGAGAGAGAGAGAGAGAGAGAGAGAGATGAACATGCTAATGGCATAACATTTACACTGTTTTCTTGTCACATTAAAAATGAGATATTGCTAAATACACAAATTGTTCAGTATTTTTAACAGACAATAACTGTTGAAACTAAATTATTTGCAGATGTGACTTATCTCGACTACTAACAGATAAAATACCTGCACAAATCAGCATATATTCATAAGCCAGATTTGAGACTGAAACAATTTGTGTATTCTTTATTGTTTCCATTACATTCCAAAACATGTTTATTTTTCTTTTAATTGGACAATATGCAGAAATATGATGCTTTTGTGAGAAAAGAAGTAGCTTTTAGTTTTAGTTTATGTAAATTTGTATAACAACATAAGGCTGTTAAACAGTAGAAGCTCATACTGCATAAGTTCCAGTTGTTTCAGTATTGTGATACTTTGAAATGAATACATGATTTTTAAAAGGCTGAAGATATTTCTTTTCATAAATGTATACACCTAAACTGAGACTGTCGACAAGCAAACAAACAGAAAATATTACTCTTAAATAAAAATAATTAGACTGTAGTTACCAAAATAAAAAGTTGCCAATGATTAACATCAACATGAATCAAAAGATGTTGGTATCGGCTGTCTTTTTCTTAAGAGCATGCATTCATAGCCAGTGCGGTTTAAGTACCTGAAGGGACATTAGGTTATTGCCTGATTTATGTTAGGATTGGAAAAGAGTTTGAAAGTAATGTAAATAATTATTTATTACTCAAATGTTTGAGTACTTTACCATTTTCATCAGCTTTTAATGTATTACTGAAGGTGTAAAATAAATCAGTGGTTTATATATTTTGATTTGTTTTCTGTATCAACTTATTTGGACGGTTCTCACTGTTTCACATTATAACAAAAGCCAACTGATGGTGTCGTTATTTCAAAGCTGTTTTCTTTTTAAAAGACAGTATGAGCAGTTTGCAAATCAGAAAGGCAAACTAAAGTGTTTACGTATGCTTATAAAAAATAAAAAAATGTCTTGAGGGGTGCATACAAACACAGAAAATAATTATTTCACTAACAGAATAAAAAAGCGTGAATTACAAGTACATATACAACTCAATTTGAGACTGACAGCCAAAGAGACTTAGTAGATCAACAGAAAATCAAAATACAAAGTAGTAAATCATGTACTGCAAAGGAAAATAGTCATTTTAAGAGTGGAAAAATGCCTAACAAAGACCAACCTTACAGGAGGGACATATAAAAGGTTTGAATAAGCTCCTTTGGGATAGGAATATTACAGAGAAGTGGTGGTCAGAAAAAAAATTACCAGAAGATAAGCTTTAGTAAATGTAAAAATCACCACATCGTTTGTATTTTGTTCTTCCTCTGGAAAGCTGGAGATGCATGTCAACCAGTACAGTTGTGCCTTCTCATTTTCCTTTGACACTGCTCCCTTCATCCAGCAAAAATTTACATGGTCATAATAAACTCTGATATAAAAGTTTCAAATCTGAGATGCATCACTGAAGGCAGAACATTTTTAGAATTTGCTGTCAATCGATATACTACTTCTCTACTCAGAAGAATTGCACTTTAGTGTCTTACTATCAGCCAGTGTACACTACCTACCATGCAGTCATTATATTCAAAACAAAGGGTCGTATATCACCATGTGGCTGTTGTAAGTTTTGTTAATGACTGTGAATGAAAGCTCAGTCGGTGCAATCAGCCAGTCCCTACCTATATGTGTTGCAGGTTTTCTCATCAAATTTCATTGTGAAATCTCACTGTATCAGACAAGTTGTAGTGTTGTGTTGTTGCAGTGTTTCGAAGAGTTTCCTACTCTTCGTCTTCAGGCAAAAATGATGAGTAGGAAACTCGTCAAGGTGAAAATGAAAAGTAAGGAACTCGTCAAAACATTGCGACCATACAGTGCTGTGACTTGGCTGTTTTTTGTTTAAATGAACACTATATGAATGGATCATTTTAAAAAACTCATTTACTAAGATTGCATTAATTCACTGAATTTAAAAAAAAAAAGTTGTTTTTATTTATAAGGTAATAAACATATAATAGAACTACTACAATACTTATCTACACTAATGCTCATACTTTAAGGATAATGCTGATATATGGTGAAACAATGCTCTGGTGGGCAGTTTGTGGGTTTAAATCACCTCGAGGTATGACCATGCGGTGCATTTGACCTCGGTTCTCGCACGGTGGCGCTGGCAGCAGTCCATATACACAGATGCGTGGTGCATGTCAGAGTATGGTGCAGCAGGTAGGTGTGCAGACATTTTCAGACATGCTAATGGTAACTGTGTGTTGAAAATGGCTCATAGAACACTAATTGAGGACGTTATGAGGGATAGAATACTAGGGCGACTGGAGGCTGGTCAAACACAGCAGGTCATAGCATGGGCCCTGCGTGTGCCACAAAGTGTGATCTCAAGATTATGGCAATGATTCCAGCAGACAGGAAGCGTGTCCAGGTACTACAATACGGCACGTCCACAGTGCACAACACCACAAAAAGACTGATATCTCACCATCAGTGCCCACAGACTGCTACGGAGTATTGCAGGTAGCCTTGCTCGGGACCTTACTGCAGCCACTGCAACAGTTGTCTCCAGACACACAGTCTACAGACGACTGAACTGACTGGGTTTATTCGTCCGGAGGCTTGTGAGATGCATTCCACTGACCCCTGGTCACAGGAGAGCCCATAAAGCCTGGTGTCAAGAACACAGAACATGGTCACTTGCACAGTGGTTCCAGGTTATGTTCACGGACGAGTCCACGTATAGTCTGAACAGTGATTCTTGCTGGGTTTCCGTCTGGCGTGTACCAGGAACCAGATACCAATCCCTTAATGCCCTTGAAAGGGACCTGTATGGAGGTCTTGGTCTGATGGTGTGAGGTGGGATTATGATTGGTGCACGTACACATGTCTTTGACAGATAAACTGTAACAAGTCAGTTGTATCGGAGCGTCATTTCGTACCAGTATGTCTGCCTTTTCAGGGGTGCAGTGGGTCCCACCTTCGTCCTGATGGATGATAATGCGTGGCTCCACTGAGCTTCCATTGTGGAGGAGTACCTTGAAACAGAAGATATCATGCGAATGGAGTGACCTGCCTGTTCTCCAGACCTAAATCACATCGAGCACATCTGGGATGCTCTCGGTCAATGTATCGCTGCATGTCTTCAAACCCCTAGGACACTTCAGGAGCTTCGACAGGCACTGGTGCAAGAATGGGAGGCTATACCCCAGCAGCTGCTCAACCACCTGATCCAGAGTATGCCAACCCGTTGTGTGGCCTGTGTACATGTGCATAGTAATCATATCCCATATTGATGTCAGGGTACATGCACAGGAAACAGTGGCATTTTGTAGCACATGGGTTTCGGGACAGTTTTCTCAACTTATCACCAATACCGTGGACGTACAGATCTGTGTCGTGTGTTCCCCTATGTGCCTATGCTATTAGCGCCAGTTTTGTGTAGTGCCATGTTGTATGGCACCACATTCTGCAATTATCCTTAATTTATGAGCATGAGTGTACAATGCACACATTACTGCACTGCAACGGTACAGAAGTTAGGTTGCCCCCCAAAAGTGATATATTTTTAACGACAAATTTCATTAAGAAGTAAAGATATTGGGAAGCAGTAGTTAGTATCACAAGTTTCCTAAACAGGCCACTGCAGGATGTTCTTGAGTTCACACCACATATAACTCTTATTGCACGTTTTTGTGCCTGGAAAACTTTAGCTTGGCTTGATGAATTACCCTAAAAAAAATACCATATGGCATTATGGAGTGAAAGTAAAGCATAGTATGCCAGCTTTTTCATTTTTATATCCCCTATGTCTGACAGAATTCGCATTACAAGTAGAGATTTATTCAGACGCTTCAGCAATTCTGTGGTGTGCTCCTCCCAGTTGAATTTATTATCAAGCTGTAATCCCAAGAATTTAACACTGTCCACTTCTTCTATCTGCTTGTCATCACATGTTAGGCATGTACTCTTGGGACACCCCTTACAAGTTCTGAACTGCATGTAAGGTTTTTTTTCCAAAGTTTAGTGACAAAGAATTGGCTACGAACCAGTGATTAATTTCTACAAATATTTTATTACACGATCTTTCTAAGACTACACTTGATTTGCTATTTATTGCAACGTTTGTATCATCGGCAAACAAAACAAATATGGCATCTGATAATGTTACTGATGAAAGGTCATTGATGTACATAAGAAAAAGTAATAGCCCTAAGATGGAACCTTGTGGGACCCGACATGTAATTAGTCCCCAGTTGGACAATGCCTGATTGCTTAATACATGCCCTTTTCCTAATAACACCCTTTGTTTCCTGCCAGAGATATAAGATTTGAACCATTTTGCAGCGTTTCATGTTACACAACAATATTCTAATTTACTTAAAAGGTTATTGTGATTTACACAGTCAAATGCCTTTGACAAAATATACCAGTTGCCTGCAATTTTTTGTCTAATGAATTAAGTACATTTTCACTGTAAGTGTAGATAGCCTTCTCAATATCAGAACACTTTAGAAATCCGAACTGCAACTTTGACAGTATATCATTTCTGATAAGATGGTTATAAAGCCGATTGTACATTACCTATAAAGCCGATTGTACATTACCTTTTATAAAAATTTTGAGAATTCTGGCAAAAGTGAAATTGGATGGTTATTTGGCAATATTTCTTTATCACCCTTGTTAAACAGTGGCTTAACTTCAGCATATTTCAACCATTCAGGAAATATTCCACTGATAAACGACTGGTTACACAGATAGCTTAATATGTTACTTAACTCAGAATCACATTCTTTAATTAACTTTGTTGATATTTCATCATACCCACTTGATTTTAAAGATTTTATGGTGGACATTACTTCTGCTGGGGTAGTGAGGGTCAAATTCATGATATGGAAATTACTTGAAATGTCTGGTCTGAGGTACCCCATGGCAGCATCTACAGAACCTGACAACCCCATCTTTTCAGTAACAGTTATAAAATGTTAAGAAGTTCTGGAACACTATACACATCTGTCACCAATGTATCATTTACTCTTAATGCTATCTGCCCCTCTTCGTGTCTGGTTCTACCGGTCTCCTCCCATATTGTCTTTATTTTGGTATCTGGCTGGACTATCTTTTCCTTGTAATATATTTGCTTTGATGTCAGTATTGCAGTCTTTAATATTTTGCAGTGGTTCTTGTAATATGCTAAAGCATCAACATCCAAACTGTTTTGGGTTGACAGATACTGGTTTCTTTTTCTTTTACAAGATACCTCTATTCCTTGAGTGATCCATGGCTTCTTTGTAGACTTTGCTTTAACCTTGGTTAGTTTTGGGGGAAAACAGGGTTCAAATGAGATAAGCACTTTATTGGCAAAAGTGTTATATTTTTCATTCATGCCATGAGCACTGTAAACATCACTCCAGTGAATGTCTCTGAGGAGTGTCCTAAAATAATCAATTTTTGGCATATTGATTACCCTCTTGAGTTCCGATTTAACAGATTTTATATCCTGTTCAGTATTAACATTTAACAGAAGGAACTGCATGTCATGGCCTGACAGGCCATTGACTATTGGTTTTGTAATATAATTTTGTTCATTGGACTTTTCTATAAAGATATTATCAATGGCTGTTTGTCAGCAATTGGCTACCCTTGTTGGAAACTTTACAATGAGAATTAAGTTGAATGATAATGTTACTAGCTCAAATAAGTTCTTATTGGGTGAGTCTTTAAGGAAATCTACATTGAAGTTACCAGCAACCACTATTTCTTTGTTTTGGTTGTTAAATGGGCCCGTACAGCTTCAGGGTGGTTTAGGAACAAAAGTTACCTGTAGGTGCTCGATATACTCTTAATGTTATGAAGGACTTTTTTATGAAATTCTACTTCTGTTGCACATGCTTCCATATGCTGTTCTAGGCAAAATTTATGAATGTCTATGTTCTTAACTTTATGACAGTTCCTGATCAATGTGGCAGCTCCTTCTGTCTCAATTTCTGCTCTACAAAAGTGAGATGCTAACGCAAATCCTGTATCACTTAAAAGTTCCATACCAGTGGTCACATGATGTTCAGAAAGGTAAATTATGTGAGCTGGGTTTGAGGACTCTAATTCATTTATGCAGATTTTTCTTTCACATCATTAACTCTGAAGGCACATTCTGCATGATATTCTGTGAAGTCTTCTCAGAGGTTGTATTTCTTTGTATTGCTTGCAATACCTCGTAATTGCTACCTGCTAACATAATATTCCATATTGTCATTGTGGTAGTTATTGTATGCATTTTGCTTCTTTTTCTTTGGGGGAGGTACCTGTGTCCTTCCTGACATAGACACCACAGACTTACTTTAACATTTTTCTTGCACATTTCTTCACCTTTTGCATCAACTCTGTCACTCCTTCTTATTGTTAGTTAACTTAGTGAATTGTGTTTGCTCATGAAGGCATTTTCCATGATGACCTTCCATACTTGATCAAGTTGGTTATCACTGTGCCCACGTCTACCGTTCACTTTGCAGAGTAATACTTTATCTAGGCACTGTATACACTGCCAACAGATATTAATTTTTGATGTATAACTCCTAAACTCAGTCCAAACACGCCTTGAATGCCCAACGGTGCTGACCAACTGTCGTGTCATCATCGGCCCACAGGCGTCACTGGATGCGGATGTGGAGTAGCATGTGGTCAGCACACCACTCTCCCAGCTGTTGTCAGTCTTCGTGACCAGAGCGGCTACTTTTCACTCAAGTAGCCCCTCAACTGACCTCACAAGGGCTGAAGGCATCCTGCTTACCAACAGCACCGAACAGACCCAGATGGTTGCCCAGCACTGAGGCAAGACCATTAGTCTATAACACCTAAGGAGATTACGTAGTTTGTCAGCTCACAAAAAATGTGGTAATTCTGCTGGCTACAGATCTTACACTATGTGGCTCAGTGATAAAATGCAATACTACAGATCCAAGGTCTTGGGTTTGGTCTCCTGTCAGTCCCAGAACTTTCATGTCACTCATCACTCATTTACCCTCTGGTAATATTAATGTAAAAAATACCAAGTTGCACCATGGTTTGGATTCAACATTGAACTTTGTCCCCTTATAACAGTTTGGGTGAGTCAGTTCAAACACCAGAAGAAGGTAATGGCATACCACATCTGACAGAACCACACCTAACAAAGCACTGTGGTATTGAAACCAATCTGTAGATTGTCCTTACCTTTAAGCTATAACTGTATATCTTACACGTTTTTAAAACTTTTGCTAACTTGATAGGACTAGGCACAAGTTTAGATGGAGTCATTGACCGATGGCTCCATGTGTGCACCATGGAGTGTGTTGTGATCTCTGCTGTTCATGTTCTTTATTATCACAGTGGCTGCTCTGAGGCTGCAACCGACCACAGCAGATCCTCCCAGCTGATGCCATTGCCTGGTGTGAAGCATCCTTCACTATTCTCAGTACTTCCTTTTGTAAATGCATCCCACTCTCTAGAAGCACACAAGTTTGTGTCTATTTGTTCTTACATGCCTTGCCATACACCTAATAGAGGGTGGGTATAAGAGAGCTCATTGTACTGGGGAAGTAGGGTTAACCAGTAAAAAAACATGAAGATCTCAAGATCTTTTGATTTAAATGTCTTTGAAGCTGCCAAATAAATTGAGAAACAAGTTATCTTCTTTTACATCCCTAACTCTACCCACAACATATTCATCTTTTTTTGTGTTGTGATAGTAGTATTTTTGATTCTGGTTCCAAATTTTTACTCTACTGTAATTTTGACATTAGACTGCCATAGCTTGGCAACTGATATAAATTTTTGTTGACTCGGGTAAGAACTGGTCCAGTATAGGTTTTTTTACTATTGTTCAAACCATGTTGCTTGTATCATGACAATGGATGAAGCTTTCACAAAACAACAGAACTACCATTACTAGTATTTGTCCACCTTCTTATGATATTTGGACAGATTCATACAAGTGGGAAACAAAGAAGGGCCATCTAGGGAAAAAAATCTCACAAAAACATGTTTTTTGCATATAAGAGCTGAATGAAGGTAGATTTTTGAAAACGAGTTTTCTGTTTTATCATAAGAATACCTTTTTTATTTATTTGCTTCAGTTTAAACTGTTTTCACACATTCCATTCACGTAAGACCAAATTTTTTGTCCTACATTTAGCTCGACTTTAAACCATCTTATCCCAACAACAAATAAGGATTATTAAAACTAAACTAAATTCCTCCCGAACAGGCCATGAAGACCCAAGGTACTGACAGCCACCATGTCACCTTCACCTCATAGGCATCACTGGATGCGGATATGGAGGGGCATGTGGTCAGCACACTGCTCTTTGAGCCATATGTTAGTTTCCAAGATCGGAGCCACGACTTCTCAATCAAGTAGCTCCTCAGTTTGCCTCACAAGGGCTGAGTGCACCCCGTTTGCCAACAGTGCTCGGCAGACCGAATGGTCACCCATCCGAATGCTAGCCCAGCCCAACAGCACTTAACTTTGGTGATCTGATGGGAACCAGTGTTACCACTGTGGCAAGGCCATTGGCTAGATAAGGATTATTGGTTAAAAAAATTTCTTTTTAACTCTAACCCTTTGTCTACCTTTGTGCAAAGTTTGAATCAATTTGTACAAATTTAAGTGATGTACTTGTTGGAACAAATTTGAACCTTCGGTCTCGCTCCAATCTGAAGTTATTTAAAGATGACTGTTTTGCAAGTAAAATCCAAACAATGTTGAATGTTTTTGCACATAAAACCCGAATGGTGCACATACCAATGGTGCCATTAGCTGACCTGTAATTTCAGCTTAATAAAAATCTTTTTCAGAAAGAATTAATCAATTTGTCATAGTGCCAGCACCAGTTCACTGTTCAAACCTTGCTTAGTATACTGTAACGTAGCTGCTGTAAAACAGATGTTCAAAAGGCTACACAAATGGCCAATGGTGCAGGCTAAACCAAACACTTTTTACCTCAAGTTCCTAACTCACACAGGAACCGAGCAGCAAAACTAGCCATCCAAAACACAATTCTAAACGTGATCTTTTCAGCCATATTTGTTACAGTACTTCCGTGCTGTTCATTGGCACATTTCTGGATACAAATTATAGACTGATTTGCCCTCATTACAGTCATGATGTACCCTAACTCAAAATTTTGTATTTACTACACAACATATAGATATACAGGGTAGTCCATTGATAGTGACCGGGCCAAATATCTCACGAAATAAGCATCAAACGAAAAAACTACAAAGAATGAAACTCGTCTAGCCTGATGAGGCAAACCAGATGGCGCTATGGTTGGCCCGCTGGATGGCGCTGCCATAGGTCAAACGGATATCAACTGCATTTTTTAAAGGGAACCCCCATTTTTATTACATATTCGTATAGTGCGTAAAGAAATATGAATGTTTTAGTTGGACCACTTTTTTAGCTTTGAGATAGATGGCACTGTAATAGTCACAAACGTAGAAGTACATGGTATCACATAACATTCCGCCAGCGCGGACGGTATTTGCTTTGTGATACATTACCCGTGTTAAAATGGACCATTTCCCAATTGCAGGAAAGGTTGATATTGTGTTGATGTATGGCTATTGTGATCAAAATGCCCAACGGGTGTGTGCTATGTATGCTGCTCGGTATCCTGGACGACATCATCCAAGTGTCCGGACCATTCACCGGATAGTTACGTTATTTAAGGAAACAGGAAGTGTTCAGCCACACATAAAACGTCAACCACAACCTGCAACAAATTATGATGCCCAAGTAGGTGTTTTAGCTGCTGTCACAGCTAATCCGCACAACAGTAGCAGACAAATTGCATGAGAATCAGGAATCTCAAAAACGTCGCTGTTGAGAATGCTACAGCAACATCGATTGCACCCGTACCATATTTCTTTGCACCAGGAGTTTCTTGGCGACGACTTTGAACGTCATGTACAGTTCTCTCACAGGGCACAAGAGAGATTATGGGACAATGACAGATTTTTTGCACGCATTCTATTTAGCGACGAAGCATCATTCACCAACAGTGGTAATGTAAACCGGCATAATATGCACTATTGGGCAATGGAAAATTCACGATGGCTGCAACAAGTGGAACATCAGTGACCTTGGCGGGTTAATTTATGGTGCAGCATTATGGGAGGAAGGATAATTGGCCCCCATTTTATCGGTGGCAATCTAAACGGTGCAATATATTCTGATTTCCTACGTAATGTTCTACCGATGTTACTACAATATGTTTCACTGCATGACAGAATGGCGATGTACTTCCAACAAGATGGATGTCCGGCACATAGCTCGCGTGTGGTTGAAGCGGTACTGAATAGCATATTTCATGACGTGGATTGGTCGTCGAAGCACCATACCATGGCCCACACGTTCACCGGATCTGATGTCCCCGAATTTCTTTCTGTGGGGAAAGTTGAAGGATATTTGCTATTGTGATCCACCGACAACACCTGACAACATGCATCAGGGCATTGTCAATGCATGTGTGAACATTACGGAAGGTGAAATACTCGCTGTTGAGAGGAATGTCGTTACACGTATTGCCAAATGCATTGAGGTTGACAGACATCTTTTTGATCATTTATTGCATTAATGTGGTATTTACAGGTAATGACACTGTAACAGCATGCGATCTCAGAAATGATAAGTTCACAAAGGTACATGTATGATATTGGAACAACCGAAATAAAATGTTCAAATGTATCTATGTTCTGTATTTTAAAAAAACCTACCTGTTACCAACTGTTCGTCTAAAATTGTGAGCCATATGTTTGTGACTATTACAGTGCCATGTATCACAAAGCTAAAAAAGTGGTCCAATTAAAACATTCATATTTGTTTACATACTACACGAATATGCTACAAGAAATAGGGGTTCCTATTTTAAAAAACTCAGTTGACATCCATTTGACCTATGGCAACGCCATCTAGCAGGCCAACCATAGTGCCATCTGGCTTCCCCCTTAAAGCTAGACAAGTTTCGTTCTTTGTAGTTTTTTCGTTTGACGCTTATTTTGTGAGATATTTGGCCCAGTCACGATCAATGGACCACCCTGTATATTTACATATTCATTTTAACCACTTTGACTATATCAGATTCCCTGATGATAGTTGACACTATCACCTTACTTGTCCCTTGTAAGGACTACTTGTCATACAGATGTGCATTTCTTTGGTTTCCTTGCTTTCTGATTTCAATTAATATACCTTTTCATATACCTGCTGTAGTCTAAAGATATTCCTGTACACTTTTCTGCAATCCATTGTGTCACCTAACTACCGTCCACTTACCCATGTATCATCCACATATTGATTTATTTTGTTTGTACCTATCTCTTATATTATATTTTACTACTGTTTGCTTAATGGTAATTTACTATGTCGTGCTATTCACAATATACATAAATGACCTGGTGGATGACATCGGAAGTTCACTGAGGCTTTTTGCAGATGATGCTGTGGTGTGCCGAGAGGTTGTAACAATGGAAAATTGTATTGAAATGCAGGAGGATCTGCAGCGAATTGACGCATGGTGCAGGGAATGGCAATTGAATCTCAATGTAGACAAGTGTAATGTGCTGCGAATATACAGAAAGATAGATCCTTTATCATTTAGCTACAAAATAGCAGATCAGCAACTGGAAGCAGTTAATACCATAAATTATCTGAGAGTACGCATTAGGAGTGATTTAAAATGGAATGATCATATAATGTTGATCGTCGGTAAAGCAGATGCCAGACTGAGATTCATTGGAAGAATCCTAAGGAAATGCAATCCGAAAACAAAGGAAGTAGGTTACAGTACGCTTGTTCGCCCACTGCTTGAATACTGCTCAGCAGTGTGGGATCCGTACCAGATAGGGTTGATAGAAGAGATAGAGAAGATCCAACGGAGAGCAGCGCGCTTCGTTACAGGATCATTTAGTAATCACGAAAGCGTTACGGAGATGATAGATAAACTCCAGTGGAAGACTTTGCAGGAGAGACGCTCAGTAGCTCGGTACGGGCTTTTATTGAAGTTTCGAGAACATACCTTCACCGAAGAGTCAAGCAGTATATTGCTCCCTCCTACGTATATCTCGCGAAGAGACCATGAGGATAAAACCAGAGAGATTAGAGCCCACACAGAGGCATACCGACAGTCCTTCTTTCCACGAACAATACGAGACTGGAATAGAAGGGAGAACCGATAGAGGTACTGAAGGTACCCTCCGCCACACACCGTCAGGTGGCTTGCGGAGTATGGACGTAGATGTAGATGTAGATGTGCTGTTTTTTTTTTGTATTACGTTTTTGATTTTATTAAGTATGCGACATAGTACACTAACACTGATGTAACATCCTGTACATTTTGGCTGCTGGTAAATAATTACTGTAAATTCCCTAGGATATTACTGATCTCTCAATTTTTATATCAGCCTTTTACTACTATTTTTGCTCACGTAAGTGTGTTGTTGTTGTTATTTTTTACATAGGCCTGAAGATGGTGTAATTCAACATCAAAACTGGTTGCTTCAATAAATTACATGTAAAAGAGATGATTGCAGGTGTTTTAATTTTCATTTCATATTGAACAGCCAAAGTCCTGTGACCATCCATTACAAGGATGGACATACAAAGATTTTTTGCAGATGGTATTGTTCTATAAAGAAATATTATCTGTAAAAAAAAAACCTGCAACAACATTCAATCAGGTCTTGACAAGGTTTCAAAATATAGCAAAGATTGTTAACTTGATTTAAATATTAGAAATCTAAAATTTTGTCTTCAGAACATGCTGGAATAATATCACACACTTTTACTTTTATGTGTTTTTATCAGCAGTACTAAACATTTTGCCTCGTGTTGATAAGTACTGCCCTGCAATTCTGTCTCATATTTATGACTAATTTCTTCTAATTCACTACATTTAAATGATTATTTTAGGTTATCTGTTCAGTAATACCACTTTCCACTGTATGTTCTGTTGATTAGAGATGTCCTGAGCCACAGTGCTTCATTACCAGAAATCCCTAATTTAATTACATTAAATCCAGCTTCTATTAACTGAAAATTGTAGATTATGTTATCCAGCCATTCTGCCTGCTTGTTGAGTTCATTGTTTATGTGATTTAGATTTGGTGATTTTAATGTATACCACAAAAAGTTTGACATTTTCTTCTCACCCCTGATTTCCATTTTAACAGCTCAAAATTTTAATATCTGCAGTTTTTATATGGAAGGAGCAGTTCTGTCAGTGTTTCAAGAATTCTTGTAAACAAGTCATCATAGTAGCTGGTTGAATATATGCCAAATCAGCAATAAGGCAGAGCCTAATTTAGTTGTGGTCTTCAGTCTGAAAACTGGTTTGATGCAGCCCTCCCTGTTACTCTACCCTGTGCCTACATCCTTTTGAACTTGCTTATTATATCTTCCACCCCTTCCCCTGTGTCCCTCCAATACTACATTTATGACCCCTTATATATCATAAATTGCCCTACTAGCCAGTCCTTTCATTTAGCTAAGTTTTACCTCAAGTTTTTCTCTCCAGTTCTATTCACTACTTTCTCATTAGTTACACAATCTACCAATCCAATCTTCAGCAATCTCCTGTGGCACCATATTTAAGCTCCTGTGGCACCATATTTAAGAAGTTTCTACTCTCTTCTTGTCTGAGCTGTTTATTGTCCACCTTTCACTTCCATACAAGGCTATATGCCAGAGAAATACCTTCAGAAAAGACTTCCTAACACTTAAATCTACATTCAATCTTAAGAAATTGCTCTTCTTAAGAAATACTTTTTTGGCCATTACTTATCTACATTTTACATCCTCTTTACTGCAGCAGTCATTAGTTATCTCAGTGCACAAACATCTAAACTCATCTACTGTGTTTGGTGCCTCTTTTCCATATTTAATTCTGTCAACAGCACCTGACTGAATTCAAGTGCATTCCATTACTCTTGTTTTTCTTTTGTTGATATTTATCTTATATCCTTCCTTCAAGACATATTCCACTCCATTCAAATGCTCTTTCAAGTCATCCAACGTTCTGTCTTTGGCGGAATTACAGTGTCATTGACAAATCTCCATGTCTTGGGGAAAATTTCTTTATTTCTTGTCTCAGAACTTGAATTTCTTCTCCAATTATTTTTTTCCCTTTACTGTTTGCTCAGAGTCTAGATTGAATAACATTGGACAAAAGCTACAACACCGTCTCATACATTTCTCAGCCACTGCTTCCCTTTTACAACCTTTGACTCTTAATAACTGCCATCTGGTTTCTGTACAAGTTGTAAATAACCTTTTGCTCCCTGTATTTTCACCCCGTTACCTTTCTAAATGTACAAAAGCTGTTAACTTAGATTTGCCTTTATTCGACCTATCTTCTAAAATAAATCATGGGCTCAGTATTGACTCGCATGTTCCAACATTTCTCCAAAACCCAAACTGATCTTGCTTAATGTCAGTTCCATTCTTCTGTAAAAAATATGTGTTAGTATTTTGCAGCCATGATCTATTAAACTGATAGTTTGGTAATATTCACACCTATCAGCATCTGCTTTCTTTGGAATTGGAATTATTACTCCATGAACCATGGACCTTGCCGTTGGTGGGGAGGCTTGCATGCCTCAACGATACAGATAGCCATACTGTAGGTGCAACCACAACGCAGGGGTATCTGTTGAGAGGCCAGACAAACGAGTGGTTCCTGAAGAGGGGCAGCAGCCTTTTCATTAGTTGCAGGGGCAACAGTCTGGATGATTGACTGATCTGGCCCTGTAACACTAACGAAAACGGCCTTGCTGTTGTGGTACTGCGAACAGCTGAAAGCAAGGGGAAACTACAGCCGTAATTTTTCCCGAGGGCATGCAACTTTACTGTATGATTAAATGACGATGGTGTCCTATTGGGTAAAATATTCCAGATGTAAAATAGTCCCCCATTCGGACCTCCGGGTGGGGACTACTCAAGAGGACGTCGTTATCAAGAGAAAGAAAACTGGCATTCTACGGATCGTAGTGTGGAATGTCAGATCCCTTAATCGGGCAGGTAGGTTAGAAAATTTAAAAAGGGAAATGGATAGATATAGTGGGAATTAGTGAAGTTCGGTGGCAGGAGGAACAAGACTTATGGTCAGGTGAATACAGAGTTATAAATACAAAATCAAATAGGGGTAATGCAGGAGTAGGTTTAACAATGAATAAAAAAATAGGAGTGCGGGTAAGCTACTACAAACAGCATAGTGAACGCATTATTGTGGCCAAGATGGACATGAAGCCCATGCCTACTACAGTAGTACAAGTTTATATGCCAACTAGCTCTGCAGATGATGAAGAAATTGATTATTTAGGTAGTGTAGGGTGACAAAAATTTAATAGTCATGGGCGACTGGAATTCGACAGTAGGAAAAGGAAGAGAAGGAAACATGGCAGGTGAATATGGACTGGGGCTAAGAAATGAAAGAGGAAGCCGCCTGCTAGAATTTTGCACAGAGCATAACGTAATCATAGCTAACACTTGGTTCAAGAATCATGAAAGAAGGTTGTATACATGGAAGAACCCTGGAGATACTAAAAGTTTTCAGATAGATTATATAATGGTAAGACAGAGATTTAGGAACCAGAGTTTAAATTGTAAGACATTTTCAGGGGCAGATGTGGACTCTGACCATAATCTATTGGTTATGAACTGTAGATTAAAAATGAAGAAACTGCAAAAAGGTGGGAATTTAAGGACATGGGACTTGGATAAACTGAAAGAACCAGAGGTTGTACAGAGTTTCAGGGAGAGCATAAGGGAACAATTGACAGGAATGGGGGAAAGAAATACAGTAGAAGAAGAATGGGTAGCTTTGAGGAATGAAATTGTGAAGGCAGCAGAGGATCAAGTAGGTAAAAAGACGAGGGCTAGTAGAAATCCTTGGGTAACAGAAGAGATACTGAATTTAATTGATGAAAGGAGAAAATACAAAAATGCAGTAAGTGAAGCAGGTAAAAAGGAATACAAACGTCTCAAAAATGAGATTGACAGGAAGTGCAAAGTGGCTAAGCGGGGATGGCTAGAGGACAAATGTAAGGATGTAGAGGCTTATCTCATGAGGGGTAAGATAGATACTGCCTACAGGAAAATTAAACAGACCTTTGGAGAAAAGAGAACCACTTGCATGAATATCAAGAGCTCAGATGGAAACCCAGTTCTAAGCAAAGAAGAGAAAGCAGAAAGGTGGAAGGAGTATGTAGAGGGTCTATAAGGGGCAATGTTCTTGAGGACAATGTTATGGAAATGGAAGAGGAGGTAGATGAAGATGAAATGGGAGATATGATACTACATGAAGAGTTTGACAGAGCACTGAAAGACCTAAGTCGAAAGAAGGCCCTGGGAGTAGACAGCATGCCATTAGAACTACTGACAGCCTTGGGAGAGCCAGGCCTAACAAAACTCTACCATCTGGTGAGTAAGATGTATGAGACAGGCAAAATTCCCTCAGACTTCAAGAAGAATATAGTAATTCCAATCCCAAAGAAAGCAGGTGTTGACAGATGTGAAAATTACCGAACTATCAGTTTAATAAGTCATGGCTGCAAAATACTAACGCAAATTCTTTACAGACGAATGGAAAACTGGTAGAAGCTGACCTCGGGGAAGATCAGTTTGGATTCTGTAGAAATGTTGGAACACGTGTGGCAATACTGACCCTACGACTTATCTTAGAAGAAAGATTAAGGAAAGGCAAACCTACGTTTCTAGCATTTGTAGACTTAGAGAAAGCTTTTGACAATGTTGACTGGAATACTCTCTTTCAAATTTTGAAGGTAGCAGGGGTGAAATACAGGGAGCGAAAGGCTATTTACAATTTGTATAGAAACCAGATGGCAGTTATAAGAGTCGAGGGACATGAAAGGGAAGCAATGATTGGGAAGGGAGTGAGACAGGGTTGTAGCCTCTCCCCGATGCTATTCAATCTGTATATTGAGGAAGCAGTAAGGAAACAAAAGAAAAATTCGGAGTGTGGTGTCACCGCCAGACACCACACTTGCTAGGTGGTAGCCTTTAAATCGGCCGCGGTCCGTTAATATACGTCGGACCCGCGTGTCACCACTATCAGTGATTGCAGACCGAGCGCCGCCACACGGCAGGTCTAGAGAGACCTCCTAGCACTCGCCCCAGTTGTACAGCCGACTTTGCTAGCGATGGTTCACTGACAAAATACACTCTCATTTGCCGAGACGATAGTTAGCATAGCCTTCAGCTACGTCATTTGCTATGACCTAGCAAGGTGCCATTACCAGTTACTATTGATGCTGTAAAACATGTACCGTCAAGAGCGATGTTCACCAATTATGGATTAAAGTTAAGTATTCCAGCAGCTATGTACGTTTTTTGTTAGTCTCATTTCCTTGACCTGTTCCAGACCTCACACCAGCCTGCGTGAGCTAAAACGCGTGCCTTTTGGCTTCCTCTCATAGTGGGTTGGCTGTCTTGCCAACCCACAACATGGAGTAGGTATTAAAATCCATGGAGAAGAAATAAAAACTTTGAGGTTTGCCAATGACATTGTAATTCTGTCAGAGACAGCAAAGGGCTTGGAAGAGTAGTTGAACGGAATGGACAGTGTCATGAAAGGAGGGTATAAGATGAACATCAACAAAAGCAAAACGATGATAATGGAATGTAGTCTAATTAAATCGGGTGATGCTGAGGGAATTAGATTAGGAAATGAGACACTTAAAGTAGTAAAGGAGTTTTGCTATTTGGGGAGCAAAATGACTGGTGATGGTCAAAGTAGAGAGGATATAAAATGTAGACTGACAATGGCAAGGAAAGCATTTCTGAAGAAGAGAAATTTGTTAACATCGAGTATAGATTTAAGTATCAGGAAGTCGTTTCTGAAAGTATTTGTATGGAGTGTAGCCATGTATGGAAGTGAAACATGGACGATAAATAGTTTAGACAAGAAGAGAATAGAAGCTTTCAAAATGTGGTGCTACAGAAGAATGCTGAAGATTAGATGGGTGGATCACATAACTAATGAGGAGGTATTGAATAGAATTGAGGAGAAGAGGTGTTTGTGGCACAACTTGACTAGAAGAAGGGATTGGTTGGTAGGACATGTTCTGAGGCATCAAGGGATCAACAATTTGGTACTGGAGGGCAGCGTGGAGGGTAAAAATCGTAGAGGGAGACCAAGAGATGAATACACTAAGCAGATTCAGAAGGATGTAGGCTGCAGTAGGCACTGGGAGATGATGAAGCTTGTACAGGATAGAGTAGCATGGAGAGCTGCATCAAACCAGTCTCAGGACTGAAGACCACAACAACAACAACTTTCTTCTTGAAGTGTAGGGGTAATTTGCCCACATATATCTTACAAAACACATGGAATAGCTTTGTCATGGCTGACTCTCCAAGAGTATAAGTAATTCTGATGGAATGTCATCTACTCCAGGGGCCTTGTTTCAACTTGGGTCTTTCAGTGCTTTGTCAAATTCTTCTCACAGTACCATGTCTCATTTTCATCTATGTCTTCCTCCCTTTCTATAATGATGATGATGTTAGGTTTGTGGGGCGCTCAGCTGCACAGTCATCAGTGCCCGCTCTTTCTATAATACTGCCTTCAACTTCATTTCCCATGTATCTGCTCTCTATATGCTCCTTCCACCTTTCCGCTTTCTCCTCTTTGCTTAGTACTGGTTTTCCATGTGTTATGATGCACACATAGCTGCTTGTCTACTCTCCATAGGCCTCTTTAATTTTCCTCTAGGTAGTAACTACCTTTCACCTAATTATACATGCTTCTACATGAATTTTTACATGTGTCCTCTAGCCATTCCTGCATGGGCATTTTGCATTTCCTGTCAGTATCATTTTCTAGATGTTTGTATTCCCTTTCATAAGCTTTAATTTTATATTTTCTCCTTTCAAAGTCAAGTTTGATACCTCCTATGGTGCCCAAGGACTTCTACCAGACCTTGTCTTTTTCCCTAAGTGATCATCCGCTGCCTTCACTCTTTCATCTCCCAAAGAAATCCATTCATCTGCCACTGTATTCTTTTCCCTTGTTTCAATCAATCACTGCCTAATGCTCCCTCTGAAACTTCCAACCACCCCTGGTTCTTTCAACTTATCCAGGTCATGTCTCCTAAATTTCCTATCCTTTTGGTAGTTTATTTAGTTTTGATCTACAGTTCATGACCAATAAATTGTGGTCAGAGGCCATATCTGACTCTGGAAAGGTCCTATAGTTTAAAATCTGGTTCTGATATCTCTTTCTCACCATTATATAACCAGTCTGAAACCTTCCGGTGTTTTCAGGTCTCTTCACTGTATATAACCATATCTCATGAGTTTTAAACCAAGTGTTGGTGATGATTAAATTATGCTCTCTTAAAAATTCTACCAGGTGGGTTTCTGTTTCATTCCTTCACCCCAGTACGTATTCTCCTACTATTTTTCCTTCACTTCCTTTTCCTACTACTTAATTCCAGTATCCCATCAAAATTACTTTTCCTATTCCTTAACCATCTGAATAATTTCTTTTATCTCATCGTACATTCCTTCAGTCTCTTCATCATCTGTGAAAGTAGTTGGCATGTAAAGTTGTGGGTGTTGACTTTGTTTCTATCTTGGCTACTCCAGTGTGTTCATTATGTTACTCATAACAGCTTACCATTATTCCTATCTTCTTATTCACATTAGACCTACTCCTGCATTACCCCAATTCAATTTTGTATTTATAACAGTGTATTCACCTGACAAGAAGTTAGCAAACTTCAGTAATTCCCACTATATCTGACTTTAACCAATGCATCTCCCTTTTTAAATTTTCTAACCTTCCTGCCCAATTAATGGATCTAACATTCCACAATCCAACCCATATAGTGCCAGTTTCATTTTTCCTGATGGCGACATTTGCCTGAGTAGTCTCCAGCCAGTAATCCAAACAGGGGACTATTTTCTATTTTACTTCTGGAATATTTTATCCAAGAGGATGCTATCATCATTTAACCCTACAGAAGAGCTGCATGCCTGTGAAAAAAATAACAGTTGTAAGTCTCCCCTTTCTTTCAGTTGTTTGCAATACCAGCAAGGCCATTTTTGTTGTGTTACAAGGCCAAATCTGTTGATCATCCAGACTGTTGTGTGACCACTGGCTAATGCCCCTCTTCAGAAGCCATGCATTTGCCTGGCCTGTCTATAAGTAGCTATCTGTACAGTTTTGGCATGCAAGCCACCTCCCCATGATAAGGTCCATGTTCCTGGGGAAGCCTAATAATAAGTTTAATTATGTAGTTAATTCACTTCATAACATATTAGATCAAAGTGAAATTTTTACCAACAGAAAGATCATCACATTTCACAATTGCTTTTAAATAAATTGTTGACAGTTCAGTACCCACACTGCACTCGTAATTATACTTCACTTTTGTAAACTGAAGTTCATCAGTTTTATCTTCCAATGGCTGCAGGTTAATAGGCAAGGTCAGTATGCTTTATTCATTGCAATCTTGAAACCTGAGCTTTTAAAGAGGAAATATTCTACTTGGGTGTTCCACATAAATATTCATGTAAGAGAAAGGGAAGGCAACCACTCACGTAATGTGACTGATGTATGGTGCATAGTAACACACAACAGAAAACAATATTACACCAACTTTCAAGCACTTGTTCTTTCTCTAATATAAGTGCACACACACACACACACACACACACACACACACACACACACACACACACCCTTGGTCAGTCAGTTTCACAGTGGCCACAGACTTGTGCTTTGGGGGTCTGTGTTGTAATGCTTGTGAATGTATGTACTTTTACTACAGAAAAATCAAGAGCTTAAAAGCTTGTGTAAACACTATTTTGTGTTGCTTGTTTTTATGCACCACACGTCTGTCTGCTATAGGTAAGTAATTGCTTTTCCATTATTTTGCATGAAAATTTTGTGTGGAACACTTCAATAGACTATTTCCTCTTCAAAAGCTCAGAATACAAGATTGCAATGAATAAGGCATACTGATCTTGCCTATTAACATGGAGCCATAGGAAGATAACTTCAGTTTGTGAAGATGAAGTACAAATAACTTACGGGAATTCAACCACGTGATTTTGGCAACAACCACTGATATTAACAGGTGAGGTAGCATAAATTCTGCCCCTCTGTTTTTTAAGAAGGGAGAGAGCAGGATTTTATGCAGAACTTAAACAAAAACCATGATCTATGAAGTTACTTTCTAATTTATTTTCAACAGATTCCTTAATAATTCTATCCCACCCAGCTAGCACTCAAGCTTATTTCAAGGTGGATATTGAGTTTAGGTTCAGTTGAAAATTCAAGATTGAAAAATCAACCTGTTACACAGCTTATTTCAAGGTAGATATTGAGTTTAGGTTCAGTTGAAAATTCAAGATTGAAAAATCAACCTGTTACACAGTTTACATCAAGCTGTAAAAATTTAGCTTGAATTAAAATAATTTTCCCAAGCTTGAAATAAACTGTAATTTCCTTGGATGGCTGTACAGCAGACACGCGCGCAGCATAGCTTCCATAGACATCCATGGGAAGCGCTACAAGCATTTATAAGCCTTGCACTGACTCTGTTGGGTTTACAGCCATTTTATCTTTGTGACGCACATTAATGATTGTTGACTGTTGTCAAGTTACCCAAATGTCTGACTCTGCTGGGTTTACGGCCATTTTATCTTTGTGACGTGCATTAATGATTGTTGACTGTTGTGAAGTTACCCAAATGTCATCTTTACTTTCAAAATTTCAAACAAAAAGTTATTTCAAATTACTTTAAAAACCCTTTGGAATGAAGTCACCAGAAGCAGCTGCTTACTCAGTGACGTTTATACTAGTTAATGATTCTTACTACATCAGTGAGTTTGAAGTTATTTTGCTAATCTGGGGCATAAATTATATTTAGGTTGATCAGTTTCAACTTTTTACATTTTTTTATGTTTAGGTATGGCTAACATTTTCTTTTACCTGTTACAGGATCATTATACCAGCGAAGTCAGCGATATTTGATCCTGCTCTGTTCTGTGTGCTGGGGCCGGAGGGGCTTCAGAATAATTAAATTTTAAAATAAAACAATTTTAAACACTTTGAAAATAAAATATTTTAAACGTACATGCCTTGATAATTTTTTTCACACCATTTCCATTCTGATATTTATTTAATTAATTAGGTTCAATAAATTCAGATTAATAATTATATAGCTTAAAACAAGCTGTAAATACCAGGCTGTATTCCACGTGTGTAGATACAGCTGGAGCCAAACTTGATAAGTCAAGCTTGAAATATAGCTTGAACTCTGCCAACTTTGATGTTTGTTTCAAGCTTGAATCCAACTAACAGGCTTGAATATTCCAGCTTTGATCAAGCTTATATACTTGAACTTTACATCTGGAAACAAGTTTGAAACTGGCTTACTGTGCTATCTGGGCAATAGCTGGAAGCGCATGTTGTTATATTCCATGTTGTTATATTCCATAGGATGACTAGTGCCAAGACAATGTTCTGCAGTGACAGATTTGCTTTGCTATTGTAAATGTGTGTGCCGATTATGTTCAGTACAGTGGTCCTCGTAGACCTTATAGTCTGACCAATATATGACATGCCATAACAGCAACTGGGATAGTGTTAATAAGGACACTGTTGAAATTAAATTAGCAAGCAGCCTTATAAAGGTAGAGATGGTGGTTTTCATTTATATTCTGTGTGGAATCCTGCTCTCTTCCTTCTGAATAAATGGAGGGACAGATTTTATGCCACCTCATCCATTGCTTACTAATTTCACTACAGATGGCTTCTGTGTGTGTTATCTTTACAGAGTTTCTCTGAAAACCGAGGTTTTAAATTCCCTTGCGCCATGCTTATTTGCTGCAGTTTTGCCTTGAAAATGGCAAGGTGTGCTCCTTTCAAAATATTGCAGTTGCCGATGATGTCACCTGGCTGTATTCAGTAAGTTATTTGAGCGTTGTATATTTTGGGAGAAACTTAGACCTCACAAGGTGAAGTAAGATTAAGTATTATTCCATCCAGGAATTTGCATAGTTGTGCCACATAAATTTTGCTTACATGTAGCACTGGAATGGAGAAGTACCAGCTACACTGTGAACTGATGCCATGCCTTAATTTTGTGACGAGCTAACTTTTTATATTACCATTGGTTTTATTTTTAATTTTAACTTAATGTAATAAGACACCCATCAAATAAGTTGCTCTTTGTGTCCATAGTTAAAATTAAGGCCATGTTCTAAATAGCTGTCCGAACTTATTGTGCTTAGATCTATAATTGTTAAATTTGTATATTTAGCTCATCTTGAAGTCAAGACTAAATGTTACAGTCACTGCACATTATGTGCAAGGCAAATCAAGTGCGTTGTGAAAATTAGGGATGATCATATTATGTACATTTTATTTGCTGTAGCTTGTACAATGTCTTCTCATGATTTTCTATGGTCACTTACCTTCAGTTACAAAGTATTTCATTACTACTGCAACACACAATATAAGTAAATGCTAGACGGTTAACTTGTTTATCAAGCCAAAGACAAGATGGCTCAGAGTACAATGACAGGGAAGTCCAAACAGCATGGCTTTTGCATATATTGTGTGCAGCCCAATATAATGACAGTGAACAGCACAACGAAGAATGATGATTCTCCAATAGTCTAATAATACATGTTTATTGTAGTATCATCACAGAAAATCAGTCTCACATAAGACAGTAATAACAGAAATGATCATCCTTCATCAGAGGTAAATACAACTCAAATTCAAAATAAAACTTCAGTTCAATAATTGATGTAGCACCACTACACAGTAGCACTGAGCCCCTGAAAGATGTGTGTTAGCTGCTGGGTAGTGTAACAGAGCGATGCAGTATGGTAGAGAGTAGGTTGAAGCTCCGACAGATGGAACACTGTGGGTGGCCAGTGTGAGTGGCCTGGAGCAAAGCTGTGACTGCAACAGATTGCTGGAGGTTGCACAGTGGTGGAGGAATACCTGTGGGCTGTTGATCATCATGTGGCCCACAGGGGCAAACTAATCCCCAATAGCAGTGCCACCTTAGTTGCTGCATATGATGCCTATGAACAATGATGGTGGTTCCTGGCGGTGCCTGCTAGTATTAAGCCTGTTTGTTATCAGCACCAAATCAAAATACATGATGCAATAAGCAAGGCATGTAAAATGTCTCTGAAGGAGGAACACCTCCAGACCAAGGGCCGGCAAACTGCAGGGCACAGATGTTGTGCCAGAAACAAGAGTGGCCCACTTTGGAGGTGCCCAGCTTTGCATACACTGCACTACTCCTCCCAAAAAATAGAAAAGCTCCCCTTCCCCCCCCCCCCCCCCCCCACTCCAGGAAGGAGGTAGGGAGCATTAGGGAGGTTGTAGGGTTGTAGCAGGTAAAGATGCAATGGGTTGTCATTGTGGACAGACAGCTGTACCATATTGCAGAGGGCTTGCAAGGATACTTCAACGAGGGCAGCACCACAAGAAGTAACTGGCAGCCGGGCCATAGCAGCACATGGTAAGGAACTGTGGAAGGTGTACTGTGTGCCAAAGAGATGCCTGTAGAACGAGCAAAGGAGAGTCTGAGTCATGATGCAGAAGTCGGGAACATAAGAAAAACAGTGAGAACCCTCGTGGCCTGTGTGTACAGGATGGTATGAAGGACTGTACAGAATTTAGAGCTGTCATGCAAAGGTGTGCAGCAGTGCATAACATCAGGCTCCAGCTTTCAGCTGATATACAGGGTGATTATAATTAAAGTTAAACTTTCAAACTGCTGTAGAAATGATACCATTGGTCAGAATGAAGTCAAATTGCAATGGAATATTATCGGAGAAGGGGGAAACATATGGCAGAAGAAAAATAAATGGTTACAAAATGTAGCAATAGATGGCACTGTAGGCATCATAATTTAATAGTGGTCAATTACAAATGACAAATGAATTATACAACAATGCCTAAGATGTACGTTTGACATTAAACAAACTGTACTACTCAGTGTGCATGGGTGTACAGGTATGATACTGTTAGTTACGTAAGCCCATCCACCACAGCAAGGTCACAACACACTGGATGGGAAAAAATTGGTTTTTAATTGTCCTGAGGCCAAATACCACATAAAAAGCATCACTCACATCAGTTTTTAATTGTCCTGAGTCCAAAAACTGCATAAAATGCATCAATCACATTGGTTTTTAATTGCCCTGAGGCCAGAAACCACATAAAGAGCATCAATCACACTGATTTTTAACTATCCTCAGGCCATAAACTGCAGAAAAGCATCAATCAAAATCAAATTGGATTATTAATTCCCATGTGACTGGTGAAAGACATGTTCAATATGCTTTCCACCATTTTATGCAACAAGTTGAAATAGAGAGACAGCCTGGTCCACCAATTGATCGAAATGTTTCTGGGGTCACATTCAGTATGTGTTATGCAATGCATACCTTCAGTGCAGCTAAGTTTGCAATGGGAATACTGAACACAACATCTTTCAGGTAGCCCCACAGCCAGAAGTCACACAGATTAAGATCAAGTGATTGGGACAGTTAGGCTGCAGGGAAATGGCAGCTGATAATTCTATCATTTCTGAAATGGCACTTCAGCAGCTGCTGAACTGGATTTGGAATGTGCGCAGGTGTGCTGTCTTGCATAAAAATGATCCCATCTACGCTGTTGAAGAGCTGGAATGTCAATTTTCATGGTATGGAAGTAGAAAATAACATTCTTGTCGAACTGTTACCCTTGATGGTAGCAGAGTCAATGGTTATTATCAGTGACATGAGTAGGGTTGTGTTACTTACATGCAAGTAAAATTATGTAAATCTTGTGCTTGAAAATGACACAAAAAACAAAACTGCAATAGCACAACAAAACAGTTACAGGTGAAAGTGAAAATGATATCATTTAAAGAATTTATAGAGACTGTGGGTGATGGTTTACTATAACAGAATACATTATTTCCAGGTCAAATTTATGCATACACTTTTCTGCATGTGTTTTACATACCTCTTAAGTGATTTAGGGAATCTATAGGAAACCCAAATTTATGCACATTTGACTTTGAATTCTCCCATATGTGAGCCTAGTGATTCAAGCATCAAGCTGCCATGTTCACCTTACAAGTACTTTGAAATGTTGTACTTGAGGGCAGAAGTGTTTTTGTTGGAGTACTTGATGTGCCACAGTAGGTAGCCCATTAGACCAACATTGATACAAATTAATTACTTGTGGAGTTGTCCAGAGGAAAGTTTCATGACAATGTACACAATTCCTTTCACTATTTGCTGCCAACATTTCCAGATCCACACTGTAGAAGTTATACAGCTGTACTCTAGCATCATGAATGCAGTTACTGTTTATTTCCTCATTGTCCTGTACATAGCAGCTGCTTGAGTGTAAGCTATGAAGTTACCAGATATATGGAATACACAAAGACCACAACAAGTACTACAAAAAGGAAACGATAAAACATACCACCATGTAAAAATATAGCATTTCTACAAGAAAATAAAAAAAATGTTATAAGCCCCTTAGAAGTAGCTTACAACATTTTTACAGGTCTTTCAAATTATATGATAGAACTAAACATGAAAAAGAATATCCAATCTAACAAATACCGGGTGCGGCAGAAGTGACTAAGCAGTTTTAAGGAGCTATAAAAAGTGAATCTGGATGTATAGAGAAAAAATGTTTTTATTTTCTAAATTAGTGCAATATACCATTTTACATTCATTTAGTTTTGAAAATAATGTCCTCAAGATGGCAGCCATTAGCATCAATAGATTTTTGTAGATGGTCCCTGACATTTCAAGCAGCTCTTGCACGCATATCGCAGGTTATGGCATTTACTTCATCAATAATCCACTCTTTTAACTCTAGTAGGGTGTGAGGGCAGCTTTTGAAAACCTTTTCCCTCAGATATCCCCAAAGAAAATAGTCACAAATGCTCAAATCTGGTGACTGCGTAGGCCACCTGGCATCATCCCTCAAAGAGATGAGGCATCCTGGAAACATTTCTCCCACAACATCAAGTGAAATTCAAGCTGTGTGAGCAGTAGCTCTATCCTATTGGATCCACAAGTCCCCCAGTCCATACTCTTCAACAATCTCGTCCATTCAGAAAATTTTGCCACATTGAAACGTAACATGTGGAATTCACTGCCACGGTCACTCCTTCTTCCTCAAAAAAGTAAGGGGCTACTACACCAAATTGTGATATGGCACACCGCACTGTCACTTTAGGAGAATGTTGCGGTCTTTCATGAATAATTCGGGGGTTATTTTCAGCCCACACACACAAAGATGAAAATATGCCTCATCACTACTGAAGAAAGCTGCATTTGGAGGGATCTGAGCAAGCATTTGCTCACACAGATTTTGAGAGTTGGCCTAGTCTACTTGGTGTAATTCTTGAGCAATCATTATTTTGAAAGGACGGAACTTCAAACTGCATTGCAAATCCATCTGAAACTGTGGTCTGAAATTCTCAATGCAACAGCATTTTGTCGAGCAGAATGTTGCGGCGATTGTTGAACTGCTGTTCTCACCTGCTGCACATTTTCTGGCATTCTGATGGATCTGCATTGGAAATGTGTATCTATTCTTAGTGTGCTACCAGTTTCCTCCAACTGCAAAACCCAGGACCGATTGGTGTTTGCTTTAAGAATGGTGTTGTTGCATGGAATGTTGAACTGTTGCCGAAAAGCTCTTTGTGTAGCTATCACAGATCTGTTGTTTTCATAATAAGTGTGAATGACAAAACCTTGATGTGCACCAGTCCAGACCATGTTGCCAACTGAAATAGGGTCAACAGCTGAACTAAGGCAGACCACATGCAACTGCCTACTCCCAACCACAGCCCCAGTGGTAATCGATAGAAACTGCTCAGTCAGTTCTGCTGCACCCTGTATAAAATTAGTACATGTTACAGTTCAATGTACATCAGTACTGTCACACAAGACAAAGCTGCAGAAGCAACAAAATTACTAAAAAACACTCCAACTTTTAAGCACTGATTGGGCCTCAATACCAGTCTTAAAGAAGAGTGCTCTAAACTTAACTGAACCACTTACACACTTACATTATAGTTCACCCCGAGCTGGAGCTTTTCCTCAGGTACTGAAACTGTCTTGAGTAATTTCAGTTTATAAAAAAAGTGGGAGGAATTCAAACTCATTACAATTTCCTCCTACATTTTCAAAAAACTATTTCAAGTAATTGTACAAGACAAACTTTTGGAATTCATAAATAAAACGTAAATCCTGTGTAATAAACAATACTAGTTAAAAAATAAGGGATCAACAATAATTGCCATTTATGAGTACTTTAAATATTGGCCTATCAAAAGCTTTTGACATGGTGGATCATAAGAGTCTACAGTCAAAGCTTGAAAAAGTGTGGTATTTGAGGTGTATCCAAAACTTGGATCAGTGCTTTCCTGAGTAATTGTAAACAGCAGTGAGCATAAAACACACCCAGTGTCAAGTTTAAAAATATTACTTAACGTATCTCAGAGTGTAATCTGATTAAATATGGCGTAACTTAAGGACCAGAAATGCAACCACATTTGTTCATTTTGTACATTAATGATCTAATCTTCATCGTGGATGCTCAAAAACTATTGTATTTGCAGATGACCCAAGAGTCTATTAAACCAAAGCCTAAATAAATAAATAAAATTCTATTAGAAGAAGAAAGTAATGACAAACTACAAAAATCAGTAAGCACCATCACAAAACAACTTAGCAACTGTGCAGAGAATAATCAGCTTATACTAAATAGTGGAAAAAAGAACTCTCTAACAATTCACGGCACTCTAATCAAGAATAAGTACATCCCATTTACCTCTATCAATGCTGAACCAGTTGGTTGAAGCATACCAGTATATGATTTTAGGATGGGTATGACGTAAATTGTTGACGTCAGATGTCAGGCTGCCATATTTATAGGCTTACATAAATTTTGTAACAATCTTATTTCACTTATCTGATCTTATAGAAGTCAATTTATTATACTGATTCATATTCTGATATTAATTTCATTTTGACCTCAGCGATCATACAAATATCTCTGCACTGGTTTGTCTGTTACTAGTTGATACTTGGAAATAAAACATAAGCAATTCTCATTTTGTAATTCCAGGACACCTTTTAGAAGGATTGAAACCAGTTTTTTGTTGGCATTTATGGAATAAACTTCTGCATATGTTAGGAACATTTTCCAACTAATAATCTTTGTGATATAAGCAACTTAACAAAAATCACTATCATAAAATATGAATTTCAATATTAAAAGCTAAAAGCCATGAGAAACTTTATGCTGCAATATGACAGGAACAAATTAATGTGTAACTGGATGCGGCCAGCAATTCTTTCATTCTAATTCATAAACTTTCTGTTTCTAATGATAGATGATATAAGCAGTTATTGTTAGAAATATATATAAGCAGTGATGAATTAGCCATCTTGTCCTCCATTTTCCAACATATTTTTGTGAACCAGTTTTGTTACAGTTTTACAATATAAATATGTAATTCTGTTGTCATGGATTTCTCAAAATTTCTCTTGGCACTGAAAAAATGAAAATGGCGTGTGATGACGACCAATCGTCAGGTAGACCACTCACCTGGTGCAAGTCTTTCGATTTGACGCCACTTCGGCGACTTGCGCATCGATGGGGATGAAATGATGATGATTAGGACAACACAACATCCAGTCCCTAACCTGGGCCCTTAGGATTGACAGTCTGTCACACTGACCACTAAGCTACCGGGGCACTACCAAATTATTAGCTACGCTGTTAAGAATTCAGCAAGTTGCAGAAAATTTTGGTGGAGCAGATACTCGCAACATTCTTTTACAGCTACTGCAGCATCAGAGAGTGCTGAGAAATGAAGATGAATGTTTGCCAATTAACTGTTACATCATGGTATATTTCATGATAGCATCCATGGAGAAGAAATAAAAGCTTTGAGGTTCGCCAATGACATTGTAATTCTGTCAGAGACAGCAAAGGACTTGGAAGAGTAGTTGAACGGAATGGACAGTGTCTTGAAAGGAGGATATAAGATGAACTTCAACAAAAGCAAAACGATGATAATGGAATGTAGTCGAATTAATTCGGGTGATGCTGAGGGAATTACATTAGGAAATCAGACACTTAAAGTAGTAAAGGAGTTTTACTATTTGGGGAGCAAAATAACTGATGATGGTTGAAGTAGAGAGGATATAAAATGTAGACTGGCAATGGCAAGGAAAGCGTTTATGAAGAAGAGAAATTTGTTAATGTCGAGTATAGATTTAAGTGTCAGGAAGTCGTTTCTGAAAGTATTTGTATGGAGTGTAGCCATGTATGGAAGTGAAACATGGACGATAAATAGTTTGGACGAGAAGAGAATAGAAGCTTTCAAAATGTGGTGCTACAGAAGAATGCTGAAGATTAGATGGGTAGATCATATAACTAATGAGGAGGTATTGAATAGAATTGGGGAGAAGAGGAATTTGTGGCACAACTTGAGAAGAAGAAGGGACCGGTTGGTAGGATATGTTCTGAGGCATCAAGGGATCACAAATTTAGCATTGGAGGGCAACGTGGAGGGTAAAAATCATAGAGGGAGACCAAGAGATGAATACACTAAGCAGATTCAGAAGGATGTAGGTTGCAGTAGGTACTGAGAGATGAAGAAGCTTTCACAGGATAGAGTAGAATGGAGAACTGCATCAAACCAGTCTCTGAACTGAAGACCACAACCACAACAACAGCAGTACAGACACCAAATTCTTAGGATTACAGTTGCAAAGTGATTTAAAATGGAATATGTATATAGATTATCTGAATGCAAAATTAGGCAAACCCTGCTAGAGCTTGCACTAAATAACATGGTTCTTGCACAGAAACACACTTTCATCCAAAGCACTGGAAAATCCACCCCTTTGTGCTGAGTGAGTGGCCAACTTAGTTGGCCATCGTTTACCAACCTGCATGCTTCAAGCATTCTCTCCATTCCTTAGTGTGGCACTGCAGTTTTTATGCACCATAGGACAGAAAAAGTTCTTCATAATCAGGCATGCATGAGTATATGAAGTGTCATTAAATGTTGGAAGAGACAAACAAGGGAACATAATCTCATTTAAAAAATGTACTAGAGAGGGTTGCAAAAACCACTAGCTATTCCAGTCCCACAACAATGAGAATGGAAAAGCAGGTGGAAAACATAGTTGCAAGTACCTCCCAGTGATTCTGTGCTTCAGAACAAATGCAGAAGAAGAAGAAAATTTTATATTTAGTTAATACTGACAAACAAGTTGTCAGTGGGAGACTTGCACTTGATGTCGGAGAAATATGTTCTTATGTTTTTTATCTTTCATTGTCTGTATCATAGTAAACAACGTGGTCAGATAGGCTACATTTTTACCCCTTTTGTATTTTATGACATTCCCTTTTGGCAGTGCCTTGTCAGACTTGTTTTGTGAAGGTTGATTCATTGTTTACGTGATTATTTCTTTTTAGTACTCTACTAAGAAACTGTTGACTTTTAACATCTATATTTGTTGAATTATTGATTGTAGATAACCTGCTAATATAAGAGTTAGCAAAATAGCTAACTATACCTTACAAGTTGTGCAGAATATGCATTTGTGCACAGGCTTTGTCTGTCAAACTGTATCTCCCCTACTGCTTGGTGGTTATTCACAACAGAACCACCCGCCTGCCCCCCCCCCCCCCCCCCCCCCATCTCCCCTCCCTCCCCTAATGTTCCATCTGTACAGGTACAGTACAAGTTATTTTGTACACTCTATGTCTTCTTTATTCACTAAACCTCTTTAATGAGGAGACAGTAAAGAGTGAATATCGTGCCTACTTTGATTATCACCTTAAGTATAGGGTCACATTTTGGGGAAACACAAACGTAGCTAACAGTACATTCTAATTGCAGAAAGGATTTTTAGCATCATGTTTTCATGTAACCTAGAGATTCATATTCTTCTGTATAACATCTCCAGTAACCCTCCTTTACCAAGTACTTTATGGAAACACATGCATTTTTCAAAATATATGAAATAGGTATGGATGGTAGATTGCAAAACGAGCTGTAACTTTAATTATCACTGTACCAGACAAAGTGAAAAATTACATTTGACCTAAATCCACATTTCCCTGTGCTTGAAGGTACATTCTATATGGAAATTAACCTTCATAACAAACTTCCTGAAAACATAACAGCAAGTACTGAGCTCAAAACATTTTGAGAATCTATAAGACACAGCATCATTGTTTTTGCTTCATATAAGGATATTTAAAAGTATGAAGTGTATTTCAGAAATGATTTTTTATTTAAAATGTGTATGCATAGAAATGTAAGTTCTGTAATGTATCATCATATGCTTTTTACATGTATATATATAAATTGATCTGTCCTATGTCTTATACATAAGCTGCTTTTATAGACAAGAGGACAATTTTTCAATACAATGCAATATATGACTTTCTCTTTCATTATAGATAAAAGATAAATTGTTTTTCTCTGAATGACATATAGCACCGACAACTAATTTCAGTCTCTTTTACAGTAATTGACTCTTTTACGGTAACTGACCTTATTGCCCAATTTATCAGGAGAAAAGGAGCAGCCTTTTTTAAGTATGACAGAAAAATTTCCTTAGGTCTAAATGAATGATTTTATAATTTTGGCATATATGTTCTTTGTCATATGATTGCAGGCAAATAAACTAAACAGGTTTCCAGAATGAAATTTTCACTCTGCAGTGGACTGTGTGCTGATATGAAACTTCCTGGCAGATTAAAACTGTTTGCCAGACTGAGACTCGAACTCAGGACCTTTGCCTTTGTGGGCAAGTGCTCTACTGTCTAAGCTACCCAAGTACGACTCAGGATCCATCCTCCTATCGGTGCACAGTCTGCTGCAGAGTGAAAATTTCACTCTGGGAACATCCCTCAGGCTGTGGCTAAGCCATGTCTCTGCAGTATCCTTTCTCCTAGGAGTGCTAGTTCTGCAATGTTTGCAAGATAGCTTCTGTGAAGTTTGGAATGTAGGAGATGAGGTACTGGTGGAAGTATAGCTGTGAGGACGGGTCATGAGTTGTGCTTGGGTAGCTCAGATGGCACAGCACTTGCCTGTGAAAGGCGAAGGTCCCAAGTTTGAGTCTCGGTCCGGCACACAGTTTTAATCTGCCAGGAAGTTTCAAACTAAACAGCTGATTATGTTTGAATGAAGTCACTCCCATACACATGCACATTTTGTTTTTCTAGTGTGAAGCTTCTTGTTGCCTCACAGTTTGTCTTGGTAAGCCTGACACTCACCTCATCCTGTGCTCTCTGGGCCTTCATCTCATCCTGCTCTGCCTCCAGCCCCTGAGCACGCTCCTGCATTGTCCGCAGTTGTGCTATCTCACGTTCTCTGGCCAGCCGCTGCAGTCGTAGTTCTTCCTCGACAGCTGCTTCACGCTCTGCCTTTCGACGCATATATTCTTCAACCTGTATGGCAAAAAAGAATGTGCTATATAAAAGGGGTGTGGCAAATGGTGCACCTCAGGCAGGACTGCAAACCTCCTTCAATTTACATAAGAAAGTAATTTGTTATTGTGGTATACTGAAGACAGTAGTGTTGCCAGAGAGCAGGCATACAGTTCATCATAGTGGAATTTAAAACTGCGATATACTTAAAATGTAAGGGAACACCACTTTTCTGTTCTGCAACAAAGTAAGTTTTGTGCTACTGCCAGTCACAAATTAGGCAGGCCATTGCCCCTAACAACTTAGCATGTGAAAGCAAAATCTACATTAAGCTGATAACCAACAATGCAGCAGAAAGCAAATGCTATGACTGCAACAACATAAGCAAAAAGCGTTACTGATGAGCAAAGCCAAAGCAGTCTTAAACAACTACACGCTCACACACAGAGTTCTACTCAAACTTTGTGTCCCGAAAGTAACATAAAAGTTTTAAAACATTTGACAATCAGGATATGGTGGCTTGAGCAGTGAAATATGGACTGCCACTCTGTTCACTGGTTGGGTATTTATTTCGTGTAGAGGCCAATGGCCATTCCCAAGTGATGTGTTTGCCTCAGCCCCTGGAACTGTGGCAGGCACAACACAGACATATTTGCCACACGAATAATATCACCACCATTCTCCGAATCTGTCAACACATTACTGGAGTGGAAGGATATTAGAGTAGGCAACCGATCACTCAGTAATTTATTGTACAGGGTGTTTCCAGCACAACTGATCCGATGAATTTTCTAATAAACATAAATTGATGTGTTGATTATGTCACAATGATAATATAATGATATGGATAGAGTACGGGTGGATGACCAGGTGGCAGCACCTGTTCCACAAATTCAAATTATGCATACAGTAACATTGTATTTATGTGTGCAGTGTGTAATTGATTATTAATGTCTGACTTTGTTGTTTACCTTTATTATGACACACAAGTGATGAAAATTGGTGACCTTGTATAGACCCAAACCTGCAGTTAATTCTAGTTTTGATAAATCTCTATGGATTCTTGTAAACAACAATCACAGAATAATTGAGGAGATTGTATCCCCATAATTGAGAATTCTGCCCTGCTGTCATGCCTATAACAGCACAGAGGACCTTTGCATCTCTGAGTACCCTCACATCCTATTCCAGGATTATCTTAACCAGTTTCCCCTCCCAGGTTGTGAAGTCTTTCACAAAAGCCATTTATCCTATCTACATACCCATCAGCATCTTGTCAGACATCTTGTAGTTGCTGTTTTGTTTTAAAAATATGTATCTGTATGTATTTTAAATTGGTTTTAATAATTAGGTTAAGTGCAATAGCCAGGGTGCTGCCAGACTTCCCGTGATAGACAGCATGTAACTAATAAATTAATTAAAAAAATGGTAGTGTTATTGGCATGAGGTCCAGCTTCAATGCCAGCACTTCATACACCATGACACCAAGTTTTTGTGGAGTATAGAGGAAAGACTGTAGTGTGTCAGAGAAGTTTTTGTGACTGTAGGCAGGGAAGTTTTGTTCAACATATTTCCTAAAAATTATTTGTGAAGTTGATGAGACCATGAGGAAAACATTTTAATTCTACTGGAAATTAACAGCTTTGAATTTTTCACAGACCGCTCTTCTATGAATTAAAGGTAACAAAAGGAGGTATTAACTGAGAAAAGAGTGAGACAGGGTTGTAGCCTACTCCCTATGTTATTTTATCTGTACTTGATTATGAGGTAGAGGAAGCTATGAAGAATTATGGGAGAAGAAATAAAAATTTTAAGGTTTATGATGACTCTGTAATTCAGTCATTTAGCAAAGGACATATACTATCAGTTGAATAGTACATGTAGTTTCTCCGAGAGATACTAAAGATCAGCAAATTGGGGAGAAAATACTTTTATCACACTAACTGATTAAAGGAATGGACTGTTTGACAGGACTCATCCTGAGGCATCAAAGCATATTTTATTTGGTCATGGAGGGAAATGTGGAGGTTAAAAACCAAGGTTGGAGGCTAAGTATTGAATACAGTGAGTGGATTAGAGTGAATTCAAGTGGCAGTAGTTAAGATGAGTTTGGAAAGTTGCCCTGAACCAGTCTTGCCTGAAGACTACAGCAATAATGGAGATAGGACTTACTAACCACAAAACTATAGGTGCAGAATTGACATTGGTGTTGACTGAAAAGTTAAGAGAGGTAGAAAATACTTCTGGCAAAGAAAATCACAGGGAAAATGATTTTAAAAACTCCTAACCATCAGCAGTGAACATACAACTAGGTAAATATCAGGTTGATTCCCACACCCTACTTCAATATATGCTATATAAAAATCATCCACTCGTCAATTGTCATTAACATTGTCAAAACCCAAATAACAAAGGCAACCCCATAGAAACATGTGTAATGGCAAGTAAAAGAAGAAGAAGAAGATTCAACAGTCAACTTTCAGTTTTGAGAAGGAAAAGGGGTCAGATCTTTGACAGGAATTCCAGTATTTGTAAGCTGTATGCTAGATAAGTTTGTGCCATGTAAGATTGTGGGGGCCGGGAAAGACCCACCATGGATGTGTAACAATATTGCGAAGCTACTACAAAAATGTAGGGAGCAATCTAGCAGATAAAATGAAAGCACAACTCTTACTGAGAAAAAGAAGTCAAACAAAGTCAAAACAAGTGAAGAACAGCAATGAAAGAATGTTCAATGAATTGACTGACTGACTGTCATGTGACTAGGGCCTCCCATCGGGTAGACCATTCGCCAGGTGCAAGTCTTTCAATTTGACGCCACTTTGGTGACTTGCACATCGATGAGAATGAAATGGTGATGATTTGGGCAACACAACACCCAGTCCCTGAGTGGAGAAAATCTCTGACCCAGTCGGGAATTGAACCTGGGCCCTTACGATTGACATTCTGTCATGCTGACCATTCAGCTACCAGGGCGGTCTTCAATGAATTGAAAAGCAAACTATTACCTGCTGAGTTGCCACAAACTGACTTACTGACACCTGTGAAAAGCAGCCATTGCAGAATTTCAACATAACTAAAAAAAATCAAGAAAAAGTTTTTCATACATTAAAACTCTAATCTGGTGTCCAACAAATATTCCTTCCTTTATTTTTGCTTCACTAATCCTTGTCTCTCAGGAGTAGGGTTACATGAATCTTCATGAATGTTTATCCATGGCTTTCACGAAGTTTCTGACGAGACCCAATTTAATGTGCTTGGAGGTAAATAGAAATTTTTGACATCAACAAGAGAAGCATTCACTACATTCTTCTGTTCAGGTAGTAGTTTATTCTGAGTAGCACTTTTTCTCATAATAATGCTTTTTTCTGCCTCTGCGTACTCAAGCTGAATACTGAAGGAAATTGCTATTACTTTGAGATTTGTACATATATGCCACTTGTATATCCCTTACTGGAGAAGTGTGAGAAGCAATTTAAAGTACTTATATGTCTCCTTCAGACTAACTTCCCATAATGGAGAAGTAGTGCTTTCAGAATTTCTTTGTTGGTGTCTATGTACAAGTGCCATTAATTTATGTGGAAATCATGGCTGTGATTCCCCATAACAGAGTCAATATCATTACAAAAAAGTCATCTTCTGTGAAGAAATATTCAGAATAAACAGCATGGTGGTCCCAACAAACATTCACTTTGTACTCTGAAGAATAAGAATTCATCCTGTTAATTATGAAGCTAAAAATGCTGCCTATTGCTTTGGCAAATTTAAATCACACATAAGATGATTGAGATCTGCTTGAGACATAAAGTATGGCCTTGAAATATTGGGTACAATGGTCAAGCAGTTCCTCATAAGCCACACATTTCTGTAGTCGATACTAAGCAGCACTGGAGGCAGTGTAGACAGCACTGCCACTGGACAGTGGATGATTGGAAATAAATGATTTAGAGTGATGAATAATGCTATACCCTGTGACAGTCCAATTAAAGCAATTAAGGCTGGTGAATGCCTGGAGTACATTACCTGCCTTAATGTGGAGTACAAACAGTGGTGTTATGGTTTGGTGGTGCTTTTCATGGGTATGTTGTGGTCCCCCTATTGCACTTCAGACAATGATAAATACAAAAGGTTTTGAACACATTTTACAGTGTTGTGCACTGTGTACAGTAGAGGAGCATCTTGGAGACAATGACAATTTATACCAGTATGACAATGCACTGTGCCATTAAGCAGCATATGTGATGCAACGGTTCATCAGTAATAACATTACTGAAATGGACTGACCTGCCCAGAGTCCTGAGCTGAACCCAGTGGAACACCTTTGCCATGAAACAGAATAATGAGTTAACTCCAGATCTCAGCATGCAACATATAATCTTCTCTGGTTTTGGCTTTTGTGGAAGAATAGGCTGCCATTCCTCCAGACAGTCATTCTGACACTGTATTGAATGTGTCCCCAGCAGAGCTTTAATGATAATAAAGGTAGAAGGTGACACACCCCAAAGTAATGTCCACTAGTAGGTGTCTAGATACTTTTGATCATATAGTGTATGGTAGCTAATTTTAATCGAGTAAATTAGAAAGAAAGGTACTACTTTGGAAAAACAGTAGGACCCTCAGTTCTGCTAAGCAACTGCTTCTTATCTCTTATTTGTAGCTTAAGATTCACTTGATAATGTTGGCATTATTCAAGGAAAATTGTTACCTACATCTGTAAACACTGAGATCTGTTTACAGAGCATTACCACTTGTCATGCAACTTTGGCCATATCCTTTCCACATGACTAACAGAACTTTTCAGTCATTGAAACTATACTGCTGGCCATCAAATTTGCAACACCATGGAAGTGGCATGCAACAAATGCCATACTGGCAGCAAGTGTCCTATGTTAGGATATGCACATGACATCCATTTCAGCAAAACCTTAGAAAGTAGGTGGTAATTTGGTATATAAGTAAACATTACACACCAGGTTTCTCAGTCAGGAATCAGATTTGGAGGTGGGCTGTTTGTGAAGATCACATTATGCCTCACACATGAAGAACAAACATTTATCAGCACATGTCAGAATTCTGCAATGGCAAGATGGCCTATGGAGAGTGCAGTTTATCATTCCACAATATTGGTGCTCAAATTGGTATAGGTAACACAATTTTCAAGCAAATATGAAAGCAATACATTCAGGATGGCCATACTCACAATGCTGTGCAGAAGCTCAATGACCCCATGCAATGAGCACATGAGAGGACAGACACATTGTTTACTTGACCATGCAGAATTGTACAGCCACATCACTTACCATGAGTCACAAAGGGGCCTTGTTTGCAGCAAGATATATGCCCAGTCAGTGATATCTAAAGCACCATGGACTGTCATAATTGTTGTGTCTTCTCCTGTAACAGCTGCAGAGAGGTGTGCCAACAATGGTGTACCAAATGACGACACCAAGTACTGGAGTGGCACCATGTCATCTGGTACTGCATGTCATTTTGGACATATCTGTGTGTGGAGGCTCCAAGGAGAATGAACATTGCCAATACTTAACATATTGTATGGAGTGCCAATGGGTGCCTAACAGAATCACCACTGGTTCACAATTTAGACAACACCTGCTACATAAGAGGCATTCAATAAGTAAAACAACATATTTTTTTTCTGAAAGCAGGTTGCTATTATTCAGGATTCCAATACACCATATTATTCTCCACTCTTTTGGCTACAAAACTATATTTTTCAACATAATCCCTGTTCAATGTGATGGCCTTACACCACTTTACTGGGAGGGCCAGTATGGATGCATAGCACCACTCTACTGGTTGATGTTGGAGCCAACTTCTTGCTGTATCAATAACCTTCCCACAAAGTGCATCCTTCATTGAGCCAAACAGATGGAAGTCGAAAGGTGTGAAATCTGGGCTGTAAGGTGGATGAGGAAGAACAGTCCAACAAAGTTTTATGAGTTCCTCTTGGGTGCCCAGACTTGTGTGAGGCCTTGTGTTGTCGTGGAGGGGGAGAACAATTGCATTTCTGTAGCAATGGACAAGTTGAAGTTGTTTCTTCAATTTCCTGAGGGTAGCACAATGCACTTCAGAGGTGATCATTGCTCCATGAGGGAGGATAGATAACATAAAACCCCTTCAGAGTTCCAGAAGATCATCACCATGAAATTACTGGGTGAGGGTGTGATTGAACATTTTATTTGGAGGAGAGATGGTGTGACGTCACTTCATGGATTGGTATTTTGTTTCCAGTTCAAAGTGACGAACCCAAGTTTCCCTGCCTGTGACAATGTTCAACTGATGATTGTCACAATCAGCCTCATAATGTTCACGCAATTTTGTGCAGGTGGTCCTTCATTGCTCCTTATGGCATTCTGTTAGGTGGTAAGGAAACCAACAGGAGCACACCTTTGATTATTCCAACTGGCGGATAAGTGTGCCAGCACTACCAACAGAGATGTTCAGCTGTGCAGCAATAGGTTTGCTTGTAATCCATTGATCACTTCAGATGAGAGTGTCTGCATGTTGAACTTTGCAGGAATCACAGCTGTGTGCGGCCGGCCAGCACATGGGAGATCAGACAGGTTTGCACTACCTTATTGCAATGATGACAGATGCCCCTCCCAATGACTCATGAAGCTTTTGTCCACTGCCAGGTCTCCACAGACATTCTACAAGCACCTAAGAGCATCTGTGATGCTCTGGTTTCTGCTAAAGAAACTCAGTGACAGATCTCTACTTGGACTGCACCTCCATTACTGATGTCATTTTCAAGACTACATATAGCACTGCTACCTATCAGAACTTCATGAAACTATAGGGGCTGAAGCAGGAATAATCCATTATGTTCCACAACAAATTCTGCTTATTTCAACTGAAACTGGCTGAGAAGAAAATGTGACACATTACTTATTGAATGATTCTTGTATCAGTGACCTGTTAAGACTGGTGGCTGTGCCCTATTTCAGAGGTCTCTGTGATATTATTTTTCTACAAGGGGTAAAAGATGGTAAGTTGCTCCTGCTGCCCTGACCTGCCTCACAATACAAATGTTATTTGAAAGTTGCCTTGGACAGCACATGCTCCAGATCTCTCACACATTGAAAACATCTAGTTATGGGTTGCTGTGAGCCTGGTGTGCCATCACTTGCCAGCCACTGTGGGTACTGAACTTTAGTTGAAGCAGCCTAGAATGATGTAACTCTGTCATCCACACCAGGTTTAACTCCATGCCCAGACAGTTAGAGCTATTGTTGATGGCAGCTCTGCATTCTAAGTTTCAGATCCTGTTTACCATAAATCACTTACAAATTTAATCTTACTACATAGTGTATGCACAATAAGTACTATTTTTTTACTATATATCCTTACTGGGTTTGCAATTTTAGCAATCAGCAGTGCAGGTATTCAGATAATTTGTAGAAAGAGTTTTTAATGAGATATATTTGTGACTTAGGTGTATTTCTAACTTTCTTTCCTCATAGCTTCAACTCTAACAGTATCTCACTTTTCCTTTTAATCTACTGGGAAGTTTCACATATATTCTATTTCAGAGTGAAATATTTGTTCTGGAAACAGCTATCAAAGCTGTAGCTACACCATTTCTTCATGATATTATTTCTTCGTGGAGTGCTAGTCTAGCAAGGTGTGCAGGGAAGTTTCTGTGCAGGTTTAATAGTGGGTGAGAAAGACATTGGCAGATGGGGTGTAAGCTGTGAATGGATTCCTATGTTGCTAAGAAATTTCAAAACAGCACACACTCTGCTGCAGAGATTCATTTGTAACTACATGATGAGTGTATAAGTTTATAAAATTTCTGATCAGCTTTCTCTTAAGAAGAAATGTTTAGTAGCATTGTGAAAATCATCTATTTATGCATGAACTACTGGCTCTACAAATAATGTTTACAATTGTTATGAGCAGGTGCTCATAAAAAGGGACAGAAATAGCATAATACTTGTATGATTGTTTTTCACATTCATTGCCAAAGGGAAGCCTACTTCTCTATTTGCTATCTTCTATTAGTCTGTTATCTACATATGAGAATAGCCCAAATGTTGTACATGAATTGGATGTAATATGAATACAAAACAGAATATTTTATATGAATTTTGAATTCGTTAGAACAGCTAAGCATATGGTGTCCAAGGAAAAAAGCTACGTAAAATATGTATTTTAAAGAAAAGTAATATAAACAATCTTTAAAATCTATGTAATACTCTCTGGCCACATGGCACACAGATGTATGTGACCCAGAATCCACAACACACATGACACTACACTGTTATACTTAATATCAGAACAAAACTAAATTCCCTCAATTGTCCAAATAGTTAGTCCCTGGCTCACTGAGGCACATCTCAGGACACACAGGGGCTGTATTGTCATGCCACCCAAGGTGTAGAGATTGGGTGATGGCTGTTAGGATTTCAGGAAACCTTTGCTGATCCTTTCAAGGCTCGTCTCCTCCTTGCTTCTGGAAGGCTATTGTAAATGGATGTTCTGCTGTGGTGCATCTTGTTTTCATGGTGCATGGCATCTTGTTGGTTGCCTCTCAGCCATGTAAGATGTCAGTTAGTAAGCAAGTTCAACTTCTCTTCTTATTATGTTACAGACTGACGCATTACCAAAGACATTCCTATTCTGGTCTGTAATATCGCATCTAATGGCACATTTACAGACAATGTGGTCCAGGGTGTTGATTGTTCCATATTTGCTATTGTCTGTGACTGTGTTGTATATTCTCAGTCAGTAGCTGAGATATGGACTATGTCCCAATGGGCAGTGTATAGCTGCTTTGTCAGAAGAAAATGTGACATTACTGATTTTACTTTTATTTTAGCAAAGAACTGGTAGGTTCCTCTTCCTATTTCTGCCCTGTCCCAGATTTCTTACCACTCTGTATCAATGGATGCCTTTATTTCCTTATTTGATGTGGCTCTTGCACCAGGATATTCTATACTAATTGTATTCACCCTTTTTGATCCAATATTGTACACCTCTCTTTCTTACAGCTATGTTTAGTGGCAGTAAGCCTAGTATCACCAGCAACACCTCTCTCAGTGCTGTTGTATACCTGCATGTCAGGCACAAGAATACATTTCCTTGTGCTCACTGAAGATCTTGTGCTGTCTTTTCCTTTCTGGCACTGTGAGCCCACAATACAAATTAAGACTGCATTATGACATGTTCTTACTGCATTCAGGTGCAACTGAAAGCTACTTTAGCCAATTCTTGTTATTTTGCTCATGATTTCAATGCCTCTCCAGAAAATTATCTCTGCATGTACATGAATGTTTAGATCTTTCTGCTGAGGTACCTATATACTTCCTTTCTCTTGACAGTTTGGTCCTTTCTGAATGTGGGGTTTCTTGATATTGTTCCTTTTATAACATATAAACTGTTTTGAGCGTTGATGGCATTAATTAATTTTCTGTGCAGCAGATACTAATTGTTTCCAGAACTTCCCTACTGTTTTCTTCTAATTTAGCACTTGTGTTAACAGATACTATAATTAGCAGATCATCTGTATAGACAATGCAGCCAAGGGTGCCCTTACCTGGGAGCAAGAGGGGGCCACAGCTGCCCCTAGCTCTCAGGGAAACATTTGTCTTCCAAAATATTAAAAATACTCCATACTCACAGGTCTGCCCCCCTCTCTCCTCCCCATACACACTAGAAACTGCCATATGGGCATCCTTTAGTACATCCTCTGATATTTGTCATGTTATGAAGCTGTGTCAATAACAGCTCTATGCCACCATTCAAGAATTCTGTGCCGTAACACAGTGCTGAGCATTTGGTGATGTTTTTCACAATCTTCTCTCCTGAGAATTCCAATTTCACCTGCCTATCTGGAAAGCATATACGTAATAGGTTATTGATTGTGCTCATATTTTGCACAGTTTTAGTTCATACATAGATGTAGAAAATGCTGCTATAGTACAGTGCACTTCTCAAAAACTTTTGAGAAATAATGGTCAAATATTTTCAAGACTGTTGAATATGATACAAAAGCACTAGTTATCAATCAGCATCATTAGCACAACTGGATAAACTGGCAAACTAGACATCTGTCATCCTTCATTCTAGTGTTGTAATATTTTTTTCTTTTACTGATCTTCTACAAAAACCTTATATCACTGCAACAAATCATATTTGTTTGGAAAATGACAATAACAGTAATAATAATAATGTTAACCATTATGGTACATTCATGGAGAGATAAAATTGAGGTATAATAAGTAATCATGATGAAATGAACAGTTATTTATTGACGCCATTCATGGGCATATTTTAGTGAGGTCATGTTGAGCTATACCTGCTTTGAATAATGTACACTGTGTTTGTGACACAATCACAAATTCATTGAAAAAATGTTCATTTCATCACAATTCCCTGTTATACTTTGCCATAAATATACTACAGTGATTATAATTATTATTTCTTTCCAAAGAAACATGATTTATTTTAGTGAAAGAAGCATTTGATGTCATTTGTATCCAGCTGTGCTAATGACTGCTCTTGGTGGCTGACACTCTCATGTGCTACTCAACAGGTTCATAAGACTGTGAACCTCAGTTTCTCAGAAACAACTGAAAAGCACCTCATACTAGAACAGTACACATGAATCTAAGTATGAACTACAGTCATGTAGAAGATGAGCAAAATCTGCACCCAGTACAAAGTAGCATGCAATAATTTATTGGGTTGTTCTGGAACTGAATCAGACACATGGCTAGAAATCATAAAACTGTATTTCTGCTATGCAAGACTTGCTTCATTAAACAGTTGTTGTGAGGCTGTTTCTTGAGGCAGATGTTTTGGTCTTTCATTGACAGAGAAAACCATGGTGCAAAACAGACATGGAAAGGGTGAGCCATCAGTTTGGATGAGAGAACCACATCATCACACTTTTGTTGTACTTCCTCCTTTCCTCCTGGTTCATTGTCTCTCAGACAACGAGGAACAATGTTTACATCATGTGAGACAAGAGAAGTGAGCCAGTTTGTTTTGAACCCAAAACTGACAGGTATCTTGCTCACTGTGAAACACATTTTTTGGCAGGGACCTCATTTACATTAGCTAAGACTTGCCTCGCAAAGCTGTATGATTAGGGTCTCATGCATGAGCATTAAGTTTCTGTGGCTGCCTGTTGAATGACCAGTCCATACTTGTATCCAGTGGCAGTCACCTTGCGGTCTGCATCACGCTGCTCCTCGAGTGCCTCCTTCTTCGAGCGCAGCAGCTGCTCATTGAGCTCTGCCAGTTTGATCCGCGATGCTTGCTGCTCAGCAGTCCTCTTGCGCAGTGCCTCCAGTTCTTCCAGCTGTAACTTCATCTGTGCCTCATTGATCCGCCGGCTCTCCTGCAATTTGAAGCAAAAAGTAAACATTTTAATGGAAAGTAAAACTATGTCTGTCATATTACTACAGAACTGCCTTGCCAGTCAGTGGCAGTTCATTGATGTAGCACATGCTACATCTTCTACATTGTCAGGAGCCATGAAATGCCAATTTTTTTCATGGGAAAATTAGCCATTAGAGGGTGTGAATTGAAAATAACCCAGATTACACATACATTTGCATGATTTGGCAGTATTTTTAAAGCACTGGAAATAATACATCATTGACATAAATCTGAGCATATTTTTACATGTTTGGAGTAAACATCCACTGTAAATTTACTTCATTAAACAACATTTTTTCTATGACAAATTGACACAAGTTTTATTTATGTGTTCAATTCTACTATGGTCAGCTGTACTACTGGCACAGATACAGTGCTAGGTTCTATTTCAGTTGTTTCCATTTAGGTTTTGGAAGTCAGTCTTCCAGTTTCCCTCTTTTTTATTATTGCTATTTTTGTCATGGATCTTTCACCTTCTGCCTTCCTTACTCAACTTCTGTATTGCTTGTTGATTGTAGCTATAGACTCACAAATGTTGTTGAATTTGCTATTTACATCAAGTATGGTCAGAATAAGTGTTTTTATCTAGCTGGAAAATTACTGGTCTAGTCCAAGCAACAAAGGAAAATTAGAGGAACAAATTCATGTAGTCACAAATTTTTCACAGTGGCGGGAGAGAGTGCCATGAACAACATACTAAAAATCATGATTGGTGCAGAGTGAACATGGCAAAGGTGGGGGGGAAGGGGAGGGGCCTTAAAGATGACTTTCTTATGTTTTCCTTGAATAAATCATAAACTGCAACTGGTAGCAAAAACATCTTTCCAGCACAAAATTAAACTTCATTACATGTCCTACAAAGAAGGTCCTATTCATTTCTTATTACTAATAGTTATGCAGGGGATGGAAAAACTGCAGGTTATTAGAACTAGTGTTTTAATGTGAAATGAAGTGCGTTAAGAACAAATATTAAACATGTGTAACACATCTATATACAGTAGAATTGCATTAAGAGATAAACTGTGTTTTGGAAGTGTGGTGTGCTGGAGTGGTGGTGGAGAACAGATATGTGGGGGAAAGAAAGTCATCAGATTGAGATCTTGCAGTTCCCTCCTTCATATGTCAGCAAGCTGAAGAGCAAGCAGGCAATTTCCTATTCTCTTTACTTCACTATGTCACAAAAAGCAACTACAGGGTGTTTTATAAAGTTATGTCAATCCTTCCACAGCTTACCTTACAAATCTCTGGCAGTGCAGTATGTAAATGTGTCTGGTGCATTAACAATATGTGAAAGACAGATGTGAGTTGCTAATAATACTAATGTAAGGAATGCATATGGACAGATTCTAGGTAAATCTCTGCACACTGTTCTGCAATGCAAAAGGGAAATTATTTCTTAGTTATCTTGTACAGCAGCTGTAACATTCTTCTGGGAAAGGTGACTTCCACCACCATGAGAACTGCTCACAATTTACTTTACAAAAAGACAATATCTCCTCAATGTTTTATGTCCAGTTCTCTTATGTGAACATACAAAATAATTTCACTGAACTCATGTTTACATAGAGGAGTTATTTTCCATTAATTAAGTGAGTACTTATTTGCAGTTCTTAACTGAGCTCGAACTTAAATGACCTCAACAGCTAGTGATTTCACATGGCCACCACAATGAAGAGCCAATCCCAAGTTAACATGTTAGTTTAATTGTCTCTACTAAATATTTTGACATGTAAAGCATTACAGCAGATTATTGTTCTAAATTTCAACATGATCAGTCCCATTCCATCAGACATATTCACACCCTTCTTTCAAGACATTCTGTGTTTGTGTGGTAGATGCCTCTGCTCAGTGCAGCCCACTTTGCAAGTTCTTGCTGCTTGCAATTCCTGTATGGAAGAGATTTATGCAGTCTGCCACTAAAAGAGTTGATGGTGAGAGAAGTGCAGTAACTTTCTGGTCATTCACCAGTTCAGCACCCAGTGACTACAGTATGGTTACACAGATTTACAATATGCTGTTAATAATAGACAGCAGCAGGATACCACATTTACTAGATCAATCCCTTTCCCACCAACTCTACATAGGTCACTGGCAACATCATGCTTAAAAATTAAATAGTTCTCAGCCATTATTTATATGAACATACTCCACATAAAAGTTGACTTAAAAACTGTGAATAAGGATTTACTTAATAAACTGAAAATAACTCCACTATGTAAGCACAAGGTCAGTGAAATTACTTTGTTTATTGACATGAGAGAAATGGACAGGAAATGCTGGAAAGGTATAGTCAGCCTGTAAACCAAAAAGTGGCCAGTGCTGGTGGTGGAGCAAGTTGCATTTCACAGAAGATAGCTAAGAATTAATTTCATGTGTAGCACTTCAGAACAGTGTACAGGGAACTGTGAAGAATCTGTCGATATTCATTTCTTGCATTAGCATTGTAAGTAACTCTTACTTGTATTTCATGTATTGTTAATGCACTTTGTGGAAAATAAACAACCTCCTGGCCATGTCTGCTCACTGTGTTGCCACTAATTCATAAGATGCTCACTCTTTAGTTTGCAGATCTATGGAGAAAGGAAGTGCTTACCAGTGACCTACCTTCCCTCATGCATCTACCCTCCATTTCATCCTCCCTCCACCTCATTATACTCCCAAAACACAAATTATTCCTTAATACAGATCTAATACACTTAAATGTCGTACACACATTTAATATTTGTTCTTAACACACTTCATTTAACAGTAAGCATTAATTTTAACCCTTAAAAATATTTTAATAATTTGTGGTTTTCCATTCCCTGCAATGTGAAAACTATTAGTCCTAGAAAAAATAATAGGATCTTTTCGTAGGAAATTTGATGGCATTTAATTCTGTACTGGGAAACATTTTTGCTAGAAGCCACAGTTTTTGACCTAAGCAAGAAAAACATGAAGTGACCTTTAAATGCTCCTCCGTCACTCCAGAGATCACACAGCACTGGTCAGTATGTTGTTGATGGAACTCCCTCAGTTGTTCATGGAACTTCCTCCTACAAGTGTACAAAAATTTGTGACTAGACATATTTTTCCACTATTCGATCTGTTTTGGTCTCCATTGATTGGGCTAGTGAGACCACTTTCCAGGAAGGGCCTCTAACAACCAGCTGAAACCTGTCCTGTGTTAAACATGGCTGATAATATGTACAACTCCTTGCCATTTCTGAGGCTCATGGTTTTTAAGCTAGACGTGACCCTCTTCAAAAGACAAATTGCTGAAACGATTTATGCTCTGATTGGTTGTTGTTGTGGTCTTCAGTCCTGAGACTTGTTTGATGCAGCTCTTCATGCTAATCTATCCTGTGCAAGCTCCTTCATCTCCCAGTACCCACTGCAACCTACATCCTTCCGAATCTGCTTAGTGTATTCATTTCTTGGTCTCCCTCTACGATTTTTATCCTCCACGCTGCCCTCCAATGCTAAATTTGTGATCCCTTGATGCCTCAGGACACGTCCTACCAACCGATCCCTTCTTCTAGTCAAGTTGTGCCACAAACTTCTCTTCTCCCCAATCCTATCCAATACCTCCTCATTAGTTACGTGATATACCCACCTAATATTCAACATTCTTCTGTAGCACCACATTTCGAAAGCTTCTATTCTCTTCTTGTCCAAACTATTTATGGTCCATGTTTCACTTCCATACATGGCTACACTCCATACAAATACTTTCAGAAACGACTTCCTGATACTTAAATCTATACTCAATGTTAACAAATTTCTCTTCTTCAAAAACGCTTTCCTTGCCATTGCAAGTCTACATTTTATGTCCTCTCTACTTCGACCATCATCAGTTATTTGGCACCCCAAATAGCAGAACTGCTTTACTACTTTAAGTGTCTCATTTCTTAATCTAATTCCCTCAGCATCACCCGACTTAATTTGACTACATTCCATTATCCTTGTTTTACTTTTGTTGATGTTCATCTTATACCCTCCTTTCAAGACACTGTCCATTCTGTTCAACTGCTCTTCCAAGTCCTTTCCTGTCTCTGACAGAATTACAATGTCATCGATGAACCTCTTTATTTCTTCTCCCTGGATTTTAATACCTACTCCAAATTCTTCTTTTGTTTCCTTTGCTGCTTGCTCAATATACAGATTGAATAACATTGGGGAGAGGCTACATCACTATCTCACTCCCTTCCCAACCACTGCTTCCCTTTCATGCCCCTCGACTCTTATAACTGCCATCTGGTTTCTGTACAAATTGTAAATAGCCTTTTACTCCCTGTATTTTACCCCTGCCACCTTTAGAATTTGAGAGAGAGTATTCCAGTCAACATTGTCAAAAGCTTTCTCTAAGTCTACAAATGCTAGAAACGTAGGTTTGCCTTTCCTTAATCTTTCTTCTAAGATAAGTCGTAAGGTCAGTATTGCCTCACGTGTTCCAACATTTCTACAGATTCCAAACTGATCTTCCCTGAGGTCGGCTTCTACCAGTTTTTCCATTCATCTGTGTTAGTATTTTGCAGGCTGTGACTTATTAAACTGATAGTTTGGTAATTTTCACATCTGTCAACACCTGATTTCTTTGGAATTGGAATTATTATATTCTTCTTGAAGTCTGAGGGTATTTTGCCTGCCTCGTACATCTTGCTCACCAAATGGTAGAGTTTTGTCAGGACTGGCTCTCCCAAGGCCGTCAGTAGTTCTAATGGAATGTTGTCTACTCCCAGGGCCTTGTTTTGACTCAGGTCTTTCAGTGCTCTGTCAAACTCTTCACGCAGTATCGTATCTCCCATTTCATCTTCATCTACATCCTCTTTCATTTCCATAATATTGTCCTCAAGTACATCGCCCTTGTATAGACCCTCTATATACTCCTTCCACCTTTCTGCTTTCCCTTCTTTGCTTTTAACTGGGTTTCCATCTGAGCTCTTGATATTCATACAAGTGGCTCTCTTTTCTCCAAAGGTATCTTTAATTTTCCTGTAGGCAGTATCTATCTTACCCCTAGTGAGATAAGCCTCTACATCCTTACATTTGTCCTCTAGCCATGCCTGCTTAGCCATTTTGCACTTCCTGCCGATCTGATTTTTTGAGACGTTTGTATTCCTTTTTGCGTGCTTCATGTACTGCATTTTTATATTTTCTCCTTTCATCAATTAAATTCAATATTTCTTATGTTACCCAAGGATTTCTACTAGCCCTCGTCCTTTTACCTACTTGATCCTCTGCTGCCTTCACTACTTCATCCCTCAGAGCAACCCATTCGTCTTCTACTGTATTTCTTTCCTTCATTCCTGTCAATTGTTCTCTTATGCTGTCCCTGAAACTATGTACAACCTCTGGTTTAGTCAGTTTATCCAGGTCCCATCTCCTTAAATTCCCACCTTTTTGCATTTTCTGATAGGTTATAGTTTCCAAATTTTGAAAAAGTCTCTGGCACTGTGTAGTTTCCTTCGATTCAAGCAACAACGCCTGGATTCAGGCCGGATCCCCCAGTTTATTCGAAGCTCAGGTGCTATTCCAATACAGCTGGAGAGTATCTGCAATGCTGTTGGAGTTCAAGGGGAATACCAGTCTGGCACACATTTTCACTCGTCGCTTTTAAGTCCCGATGCAGCTGATGTCATTTGTTCCTTTTCTTTGTCCCCCATCCACCTTCAATTTACATAATAAATTAGAAATAATCTTTAGGGCTACGTCGATATAATTTAAATCTCTACTGATAGTTCGAAAGGTATAGAGATGTTACTACACCTCCACTGTGTTGCACTGAACTGTGAGGCGATCAGATAAGGATGTGCACATCTGACACAGAGCCAGGAATCTCCTTTCACACACCCCGTGTTGGCTGCGGTGCACTTCATATCCAGTTTTGCCCTAGCTACGCCAGTGCCTAGAGTGGTTACAAGTGGGCTGAAAAAGGGACCGTATGTCAATAAGTCAGGCTACGCACGTCGGCGCGCTTCTGGGCCTCGAGCTGGCGCAGCTCCTCGTTCTGGCGGATCTGCGTGAGCAGGCTGGACACGTGGTCGCGTGTACGCTCGGCCTGCCTCTGGCACCGCTCCGCCTCGGCGCGCAGCGCTCGCTGCCGCTCCTGCTCCATCATCTGGTCCAGCCGCGCCTCCTCCGCCTCCACCTCCCGCCTATGCAGTGACCGCCGTCACGCTGTGTCAGGCTGCGTGGAAAACTCGAAATAAACAGCAGCGGCAGCAGCACCATCACAGCAAAGGACTATGGAGAAGTGATTGCAGAAATTATTACCTGGCTATCAAAAATTGAGCATGTAGGAAACCAAATTTTACATAGCGTTTCTTTTTCATGAAAGCAATCCAAGATGGCGAACTTAGCAAAAAAAGAAAAATAAAAAAAACCTGCGAAGCTGAAGAAACGATTTTTCTTACGGGGGGTAGGACGTCAAACGGGCCGACTTGGAGCAGGAGAGGCACCACAGGACATTTTATTTTCTACTGTCTATTCTTTTACAAATAAATTCATAAAACTTTGTCAGCATGACCAGGAAGGATTCAGGATTCACACTCATAGCACTGGAAGTGCAAAAACATAACAAAATAATTTTTTTTTAGATATGAAATTTCGTCATTTTTTCACTTACTGTTGGCAGCATTTGTTGCTATATGTACATTTTTCTTCATAAGTAAGAGAGATTATTTGATGAGTTTTCCACAGCATACAAACCACACTTACAGGTGTAGGAAACTCTAGAATTATCCAAATCTATTAAAAACTGTGGTAAAAATTGAGATAATTAACTACAAAATTTGATTTTTTTCTAAACATAAAGTTTAAAACGTAACAGCCCATTCATTGTTTCATAAATTAAATAGATTCTAGAGTTTCAGACACCTGTAAGTACGGTTTGTATGCTGTGCAAAATTCATCGAACAGTCTCTCTTACTTATGAAGAAAAGTGTACCTATAGCAAAAAATGCAGCAAATAGTAAGTGAAAAAATCATGAAATTTCACATGTAAAAAAATTATTTTGTTATGATTTTGAACTTCCGCTGCTAAAAGTGTGAATCCTGAATCCTTCCTGGTCATGCTTACAAAGTTTTATGAATTTACTTGTAAAAGTATAGACAGTGGAAATTAAAATGTCCTCTGGTGCCTTTCCTGCTCCAAGTCAGCCCCGTTTTACGTCCTACGCCCCTTAAGTAAGTGAAAAAGTATAGTTCCCATCGGAAAACGTCGAAGATCGAGGTTGTAAGGCTTAAAAAGATGTATTGATTGCTTTTTAGGAGTATCGATTACTATCTTACGTTTCGAGATATAGCGAAAAAAACTTTAAAAATCGTGTTCTCTATGGCGCCTTCCCATACTCTTTATTGACTGCAACTATTGACCACGATAAGTAAAAAAAAAGTACATAACTGAAGAATTAAAAAATGTTGATTACCGCGCGGGGTAGCCGCGCGGTCTAGGGCGCCTTGTCACGATTCGTGCGGCTCCCCCGTCGGAGGTTCGAGTCCCTCTGGCATGGGTGTGTGTGTTGTCCACACCGTAAGTTAGTTAAAGTTACATTAAGTAGTGTGTAGGCTTACGGACCGATGGCCTCAGCAGTTTGGCCCCATAAGAAATTAACACAAATTTCCAAATTTTCCAATGTTGATTATTTTTCAAGATGTACCGAATTTTTTGGAAAAACCGCGCTCTCAATAATAGGCTCTCTCTTCTCAGCGGCTGGTTTGATTTAGGGTTTTTTCTCTTCGCAGAGAGTTGTGCTACTATGTTATTCAATGAAGAAGTTTTGGCTTAAAAAAGATCTAGCGATTCCTTTTTTGTTACTATTGATTGCTTTCTGATCTTTCGACACGTACAGAAAAAAATGGTAAAATCGGGATGTGTATAACTCGTTAAAATTTACGTTCCCATACTTGCTATTTTACTTTAAGTATAGCTCACAGTAAGTCAATAAAATACTTGTTTGAAACATTAAGAAATACTGATTATTTTTCAAGGTATACTGATTTTCTTGAGAACTGGCTAGATTTTCTCAGTGGATGACTCTACAGAAACGTTTTTAGGCTTATTTTCTTCGCAAAGAGTTATGCTACCAAGCCATTCAATAATTTTTGCGATTGCATTAATTGCAACGATCTGACTTCGGAAAACTTGCACTATTACGGGTGGTTTTTTAAACTAACTATCTCAACGTTTATTTTATGAAAATAAATTTTAAAGAATGAAACCGCTGGCAGTTTTTACGATCTTTCAAAAAAATCTATAATCCTCTGGAGCCGAGATAACTTTTTTTTAAAGTCTGGTGGATGTAATTGACATTTTACAGCGATACGCTAGAGGTCCATATTCAATGCTTAGCTTCTCACGGAAAAAATGGTAGCATATTTTTCATTGACTTTTAGTATTATTAATTGAGTATTAAAGTTAAGTGTGTAAGCACAGAGTGGGAAGTTTTCCGAAGTCGTTTTTTGGTCCTTACAATTAATATAATCGTAAAAATTATTTAATAAAGCGGTAGCACAACTCTCTGGGAAGAAAATCAGCCAAAAACCGTTACTGTAGGGCAATATGCTGAGAAGTTCTAGCCAGTTATTCCAGAGCACTGTAAAACAAACCTCGAGATATATCGAAAAATAATTAAAATTAATATATTTTTTAATTTTTCATACAATTACTTTTTTGACTTATCGGTGGCTATACTTGCCGTAAATACCATGGGAACATGAATGTTAACAAATTATAGAGAACCCAATTTATAACTCTTGACACAAGTTTCATGAAAAAGAAGTTTTCTTTAAAATTTGAATTCCTGTACGCTCACATTTTTTTGTTTTTTTGTTTTCAGGTAATATTTTTTGTAAACTTAACATTAATCCGTCACAGACCGCTTGGACTAATAGGATTTAGTTCGTATACCACTTTTAGATTTCCTACATGTTTCTGAGTAGAAGTCAACAGACTATTTACTTGTCTGCTATTTATTTTCTTGTAAGAATTTAAGAATTTACGTATTTTGCTATTGCTACTGTAAAATGTATTAGCACTGTAGTGCCAATCAATCCATTGGAAGCGACAGTGCCACTTGATTTACTTGAATTTTGTGACCGTTATAAACAGTAATGCCGGCCGAAGTGGCCCTGCGGTTCTAGGCGCCACAGTCTGGAACCGGGCGACCGCTACGGTCGCAGGTTCGAATCCTGCCTCGGGCATGGATGTGTTTGATGTCCTTAGGTTAGTTAGATTTAACTAGTTCTAAGTTCTAGGGGACTAATGACCTCCGAAGTTGAGTCCCATAGTGCTCAGAGCCATTTGAACCATTTTTAAACAGTAAACAGTCCATATATCTCAAATTGTAGAGCAGAAAGCAGCTCAGTAGTAGCAGCAGCAGCGGTACTGAATACTGTGTATATATCGTTTAGATCAGTTGTATTTTTATGTACTTCCGAGTGAAAGTGAACAGTAAATGTCTATTGATCTGTTTTTAATAGCCGGCCGGGGTGGCCGTGCGGTTCTAGGCGCCACAGTCTGGAACCGGGCGACCGCTACGGTCGCAGGTTCGAATCCTGCCTCGGGCATGGATGTGTGTGATGTCCTTAGGTTAGTTAGGTTTAATTAGTCCTAAGTTCTAGGCGACTGATGACCTCAGAAGTTAAGTCGCATAGTGCTCAGAGCCATTTGTTTTTAATAATGCTTTGTATTTTGTCGTAACATTTTGGGTATTTTGTAATTGTTACTCTAGATGATGATGATGTTTGGTTTGTGGGGCGCGCAACTACGCGGTCATCAGCGCCGGTACAAAGTCCCAATTTTCACACAGTCCAATTTTTTCACATTCCAATCTAAACAATGTCACCCATGATGATGATGGTGATGATGATGATGATGAAATGATGAGAACAACGCAAACACCCAGTCCCCTGTTACTGTAGCGTCAACTATGGTACGCAGGCGGTTCCAAGAGGAACAGTGTAGTAGCAGGTGGAAATGTCGACTACGCTCTACGACCAAAAAGAAAAAAGGACGCACCACAAAGGAATTATGCAAACTGATCACAAACTGACATTCGTACAGGTTTTGACCGAGAATGCAAAACTGTAAACTTTGGCCGCCGATCTATGAATGTGTGACGCTGCAGCGCATGTTACACCGCGTAGCTGCAAGGATAATACTCAGGGAACTTGTCGATACCAGGTCACTGTGGACGAGCGGTTCTAGGCGCTACATTCTGGAACCGAATCCTGCCAAGGGCATGGGTGTGTGTGATGTCCTTAGGTTAGTTAGGTTTAAGTAGTTCTAAGTTCTAGGGGACTGATGACTTCTGAAGTTAAGTCCCATAGTGCTAAGAGCCATTTGAACCATTTTGATACCAGGTCACTGTTCGACGATGTCGGAGGTAATGGGTAAACAATGGCCGAATACAGCATCAAGAAGGAAGAGGTCGACCTAGAGAAACGACATTCCGCAGTTCGTGGTCTGGTGGTTAGCGTTGCTGCCTCTGAATCATGGGTCCTAGGTTTGATTCCCGGCTGTGTCGGGGATTTTCTCCACCCGCGGAGTGGGTGTTTGTGTTGTCCTCATCATTTCATCATCATTTTGGGAGAGTGGCGAGACTGGACAGTGAACAGGTTAGTAATTTACACGGGCGCTGATGATCGCGCATTAAGGGCCCCACAAACCAAATATCATCATCATCATCATCATTAGAGAGGCGATAAAACGTGAGGACCGTGCAATAGACATAGTGGCAATTAGAGACCCGGATTCATCATTATCACCGAACCGACGTGCAGCTGGTGCTTCAGTGACCTCAAAAACCATCAACAGATGGCTCACAGAAAGAGGCTGAGCTCAAGGCATCCCTTGCGCTGATTACTATAGTCCTCCGTACACCAACAAGCCCATCTGCAGTTGTGTCAGGCTTATTCGGCCTGGAATCTCATTGATTGAAGTAGAACTATCTTCAGTGGTGAGAGCCGCGTCGAACTGAGCACTGATAACCAGCGAAGACGTGTCTGGAGGCTTCCCAGACAGTGGTGGCATATCAGCCTGACTGTCACCCGCCAGCCGGCTGCTATGGCCGAGCGGTTACAGGCGCCTCAGTCCGGAACCGCGCTGCTGCTACGGTCGCAGGTTCGAATCCTGCCTCGGGCATGGATGTGTGTGACGTCCTTAGGTTAGTTAGGTTTAAGTAGTTCTAAGTTCTAGGGGACTAATGAGCACAGATGTTAAGTCCCATAGTGCTCAGAGCCATTTGAACCCTTTTGTCGCCCGCCATACGGCTCGACAACCATGAGTGATGGTCTGGGGTCCCATTTCATTTCACAGCAGGACCCCTTTGGTCGTCATCCACGGCAGCCTAACAGCACGCTCAGTTTTGTTGCCCTTCATCGAAAGCTATCCTGAACTTACATTTCTACAAGATAATGCCCGCCCCCACACCGCGAGAATTTCTACTGCTTGTCTTCGTGTTTGGCATATCCTACCTTGCGCAGAAAAGTCGCCGGACCTCTCCCAAATTGAGAATGTTTGGAGGAGTGTGGGCATGGCTCTTCTACGTGCCCATCGGACAGACTGTGGCATAATATCCCTCCGGAGGATATCCAAGAACTCTAATCAATGCTACGCCGAGAAACTGCTTGCATAAGGGGCAGAGATGGACCAACGTGTTATTGGCTTGCTCAATTTGTGAAGCACTTTTTCCAAAATAAATCATCAATTTTTTAAAATTGAAATCATGTATATTACATCTACAGATTTCCGTCCTATTCGGATAATTCCTTCGTGATGCGTCGTTTTTTTTTTTGTTTTTTTTGTCTTGTCTTAGAGTGTATTTCCCGTTAAACATCCATATAATGTGTACCCAATTTTTATTGATTACACAGATACTGCTGCTAAAAAGTAAACTACAGAAAATAATAGCCGAAAGCGGTAAGTAAAGAAAAATGATTAATTTAAAAACTGATTTCGGTGAATTCCACCTCCGATTTGAAAGCAATTTTCAATTCACGGTAAACGATGGCAGCCAAAACAGTTGCAGGATAAAGATTTGTTAAAATCCTTGACAACGGTTTCGGTATATCTAAATATACCTTCATCAGAAGTAAAATACACTAAAATCACATCCTGCAATGGAGATTCATAAAACAATTGTGCCAAAGGCGTCGTCAGTAGTTAAAACATCATCTCCATTTATACAACATAATTATGGGCAGACGACACCTTTGGCACAATTGTTTTATGAATCTCCATTGCAGGATGTGAGTTTAGTGTATTTTACTTCTGATGAAGGTATATTTAGATATACTGAAACCGTTGTCAAGAATTTTAATAAATCTTTATCCTGCAACTGTTTTGGCTGTCATCATTTGCTGTGAAGAATTTCAACAGTTGCTGTTTCAGCCATGTTTAAAATCTTGAAACTTTTCAATTCTCTTGGCAGTAACTCTTCTCAGATCGTCTTGGCGTATTTTATGAACGCAGTACTATTCATAATTCCAACAGTCACTTCGTCTCTTGTTTTTACTTTTTCTTTGTGGACCTTTAAACTGTTCCTATAGGCAAAAACCTAAATGGGTAAGGAACGGGGACTGTGGTGGCCAAGAAACGTGACCATTTTTGCCAATCCCATTAATACTGCTTACTAATGAAGCCACTTTTTCTCGTGACGGTGTCAATAACTCTCTTAACTCATATCGTTGGTCCGACGACAACCAACACGTGTTTTTGAAGACACATTTTCAGTAACGTTTCTCCGTAAATTTGCAGTGTGGTATGATAGAATATCAACTGATTGGCCCGGCAGTGTTATCGAATTTTCTTACAGAGCCTCTTCCTGCAGTCTTTCTGGAAACAGAATCTGCAGCATTACTGTAAGACGCTGTTTTGGTTGCAAGGGTGGGTATGTTCTTCCAGCATGACGGTGTCCGTCCATATTCTAAAGGTCAGATGACACATCATGTATCGACACAAATGGTAACGCTTCTAGGTCGCCAAACTAATCGGACCGTACCTCTTCAGATTTTTGCCTATAGGTATGGTTGGTAGGAGGAGGCCACAGAGGAAAAGTAAACACAAGAGATAAATTGAGTGTTCGAGTTACGAATAGTGCTGCTCTCATAAAATACTCTAAGACGACGTCACAAGAGCTACATATGGTGTTGTCAAGAGAATCTGAAATTCCATTCAAGCCGGAGATGGTTTTATGAAAATCAACATTAAACGTAATCATTTGCCTAACCCTTTCAGTGAGTATTTGTTCGCGTTACGTTCTGTTAATTGTATCTGCATGAGCAGTAAAAATTGGTCACATGTTATACAGAATGTATTGTTCGAATTAGTCTATTCTACCACCTCCTAAAATATTTACTTCTAGTAAATTAGTAATTCTTTAAAAAATCGAACTCTCACGTATAAAACAGCTTGAAATGTCTGATTAATTTATAAATATGTTAAGGTGCTAAACGTTTGCCTTTAGCGAGAAAAACTATTGGAAAGATTTGAAATTATGCTTAAAGTTTGTTAAAAGTCGCAAAGCGCTCCTATTATGAAACACTGGATGAGTAGAAACAGGATAATTTGCGCTCTATTTGAAGTAATGGCTAGTTTCTCAGGCACCTCAATTTTTACGACGTCAGATCTCCTGAATAATGTATCGTACATTGTTATAATATTAAAGGTACATTCAGTGATATATGTCGGTACTGTCTGCAAGCTGAGTTGCGAATAGAGTAAGCAGTAAAGAAGTAATAAATTCAAACATTAAAACGTCATGCCTGATGCTGCTGCTTTACTGCATGAACAGCAGAAACATAGTAAGCGATAAACTTATTCTTTTCATCATGATGTGGGAGGTGTTAGCGAGTAGAAATTTTGTAAAGGTTTGATATTTTATGCGAAGTTTGCTCGAAGTCGTTAACTATTCTCATTCTCAAATAGTGGATCAATAAAATCCAGCCGTTTGCTCGCCGTCTTTTACGTTCCTCGAGACAAACGCAGTTTCTAAGTGAAATATATAGCTTACTGTGTCAAGCCTTAACATAAGATTGTACCTCTTAATTACCAGATTATGACAGGGCTTTAAATTTTTAAATTCGGTCATTGATTACGCTACATATAGAGAACCATATTTTTGTTGTCCCAGGAAGCCGCTAGACAGAGAACCTGTGAGTGGGCGTGGATACCGTACCCCGTGTTCCGGGATAGTTGTTTAGTAATAAAGATTCCTCATGAAACATTCTATATTTTCCTTGTTTACACTGGATGATTATAATTAAAGTGCAGCTACTCACAGAGGTCCAGTGGGAACTGTAATAATCGTTTGATAGCGAAACTTGGTATATATTCTAATGCGCAACCGATTCACGCTTGAAAAAATTAATTCCAGTTTTGCGCACCACGTGCAAATCTGGCAATGTGAATGCAAGAAAGAAGTACAGAATGTTTCCATATGTCATGAATTAGCAACGGCATGAGGGCAGAAAAGGTCAAACAAGTGGCATAATGTTGATATTATTAACCGCCGCTTACACAATTTGTTCAATATGACCACCGGAGGCAGACTTGCACCTGATGGACAAAATTTGAATAATTTTTCTAGCGTAAATCGGTTCCGCAATGACGCATTAGAATATATACCAAGTTTCGGTATCATACGATGATTAAAGACCACACTGGACGTCTGTGAGAAACTGCACTTTAATTACAGCCACCCGGCATTTTGTTGCGCTTCACAATTCTGATGGTGTTAATTTACTCCTCTTTGAGCCACGCAGTCCTAACTGAAAAGATTTTCTTACTTCTTGTATACATGTTTAGCTTAAAAGACGCTGCCACGTATGGCCTTTGCATTAAGTCAACAGATGCGGAATGGTATATATGTTTGAGGCAGATATTTAAGGCAGAGATATCTGAATAAAATTCTGAAGGGACATCATATATTGAGCTGAAAAATGGGAGGAAACACCGAGGAAGGTGGCACAGTGGACTTACTCTTGGTTGGAGCATGCTTCAGCTTGTCATCCGAGAAACCAAATTTATGTATTCTATGATTTCCCTAAACCTATCATATCGAATGCTGATATGGTTCCTTTGAAACGAACGTCGTCCTTTAATTTCCCCATCTCTTCTAATCAGAGCTCGTCCTTTGGCGCTAATTTTCGTCGTCGTCTTAAACCCTAATCTTTGTTCTTTTCCTTTTTGAGAGCAAACAATACCCTATGAAAGCGTGTTATACCGTTTGTGTGGTGTATTCAAGTCATTTCATTCTTGTTCAATATTTTTTGTGACATTTCACAAGAAATTCAAATGGGCACTAGTTTAAGCTATCAGGCAATGGAACAGGTCTCTAGCACTACCAGTTCCGGGTTCGTCTTTCAACCAAGCGTTGAAGTCTCCATACACTGGAAATATGCATTTAACGTTTCATATGTTTGCGCTCGACCTCGAATGTGTATACGTGATACACACACCAAAAAAACAGTTTTGCATCACCCCGGTTACCAGAACTCATGAAGATAGACGTTGATTGTGGATGTTGTAGCACAGACACAGTCCCTTTGACTGTTCAGAGATGTCAGTAAACTCGCCCAAAGATGTAAACAACCATGCACGAGCAGGGCCTATTTATTAGACGGAGGGTGTCCGACAGCCGATCACTTCCAGTCATTCCACCAGGAAGGAGATACACGGCTCGTGTTGTCTGTAGTTCAACCATGCCTAGACGGTCAATACCGCCCTTCGATCGCGTCTGCGTTGTTACTTTGTGCCAGGAAGGTCTCTTAACAAGGGAAATGTCCAGGCGTCTCGGGGTGAACCAAAGCGATGTTGTTCAGACATGGAGGAGATACAGAGAGAAAAGATGTGTCAATGACATGCCTCGCTCATGCTACCCCAGGGCTACTACTGCAGTGGATGACCGCTACCTACGGGTTATAGCTCGGAAGAACCATGACAACAACGTCACCATGTTGAATAATGCTTTTCGTGCAACCAAGGACGTCGTGTTACGACTAAAACTGTGCGCAATAGGCTGCATTATTCGCAATTTCACTCCCGACGTCCATGGCGAGGTCCATCTTTGCAACCACGACACCATGCAGCGCGGAACAGATTGGCCCAACAACATGCCGAATGGACCGCTCAGGATTGGCATCACGTTCTCTTCACCGATGAGTGTCGCATATGTCTTTAACCAGACAATCGTCGGTGACGTGTTTGGAGACAACCCGGTCAGGCTGAACGCCTTAGACACACTGTTCAGCGAGTGCAGCAAGGTGGAGGTTCCCAGCTGGTTTTGGGATGGCATTACGTCGGGCCAACGTACGCCGCTGGTGGTCATGGAAGGCGCCGTAACGGCTGTTCGAAACGTGGATCCCATCTTCCGACCGATAGTGCAACCATATCGGCAGCATATTGGTGAGGCATTCGTCTTCATGGACGACAATTCGCACCCCCCATCGTGCACATCTTGTGAATGACTTTCTTCAGGATAACGATATTGCTCGACTAGAGTGGCCAGCATTTTCTCCAGACATGAACCCTATCGAGCATGCCTGGGATAGATTGAAAAGGGCTGTTTATGAACGACGTGATCTACCAACCACTCTGAGGGATCTACGCCGAATCGGCGTTGAATAGTGGGACAATCGGGACCAACAGTACCTTGATGAACTTGTGGATAGTATGCCACGACGAATACAGGCATGCATCAATGCAAGAGGACGTTCTACTGGGTATTAGAGGTACCGGTGTTTACAGTAATCTGGTTCACCACCTCTGAAGGTCTTGCTGTATTGGTGGTACAACATGTACTGTGTGGTTTTCATGAGCAATAAAAAGGGCGGGAATGATGTTCATGTTGATCTCTGCTCCAATATTCTGTAGAGGTACCGGAACTCTCGGAACTTAGGTGATGTAAAACTTTTTTTGATGTATGTATATCAATCTAAGGAAAAGTTGTTTACGTATAGAAAACAGTGGTGCCATATGGCATTTTTGTTGGGAAACCTTAGAATCTTATTTCATTTCTTTTATTTCTTCGTTATATTTGCGTAATTCATTTGGCAAGTGTGATTTTTCTATGTAGTTGTTTAATGATGGTGGCTGTGCTAAGAGCGTGTACAGAGTAAATGTCGCATTTATGTTTCGGTGTCAGGCAGTGTTATACCTCACTGTCAGCACGCTGTTATTCCTCTCGAATAGTTCACTTTGAGGAGTGAGTGAGTAGGAAGGTAGCGAGTGAGGAGAGGAGGAGGCTGGAGGGAAATTTAGCCCAATGTTCCCGTTGACAGATGGATGAGCTTCTGGAGGACCACAGATAATCATTCCATGACCGATGGAAAAAGTTTGAGATTAGCGTTCTGACGAGCAGTCTGGTGTCCAAGAACTATAGGCGTACGACTTCTAGTGGATCCAAAAAATGGTTCAAATGGCTCTGAGCACTATAGGACTTAACTTCTGTGGTCATCAGTACCCTAGAACTTAGAACTACTTAAACCTAACTAACCTAAGGACATGACACACATCCATGCCCGAGGCAGGATTCGAACCTGCGACAGTAGCGGTCGCGCGGTTGCAGACTGTAGCGCCTAGAACCGCTCGGCCACCCCGGCCGGAAGTGGATCCAAGGCAGGCGATTTGTGCGCCAATGGAAATAACTAGGGGGTCACAGGTGGCATATTTTCAGCACTCTTGATATGCGTACATCTTGAGGGGGAGCTGTGAATAAGGTTGTCTCTCGACAGCATAAGATCATGAGGTCTTAGAGAAAATGATGGATGCTTTATAGTTAGCTGCTTTCCGCTTCATTTGCTCTATCTATCTCTAGCGCAAGCAGACTGACACCTCCTCTTTGCTGTATAGTTAGAGGCAGGAAAGTTCGCCACATCAGTCGTAAATGTGGTGTACTGGTTATGGAGATACAGGGCGAACAACTGTGTGGGAGAGCGATCGATACTTCAGTAGTCCTTCTGGATCCTGGGGGATTTCAGCGGCTACGCTTTTGTGTTTGGCCTCTAACAGGACAAGAATTTAGAAATCCTCAGTGTCGTTTTGGGCCTGGGAGATGGCCTGGTTACATCGTGGCTGGCCAGCAGGGAGTCCTGGCTTTTCATGGCTAGCCTAGTGCGGGTTGTGTTACACGCTATAGGTTGAACTCTGTGTACGGAACCTGTAATAGTAGATGCTGTGGCAGTATACGCTGATCAGACAGAACATTATGACCATCTACCTAATAGCCGATGTGTCCACCTTCGGCACGGGTAACAGCTGTGACGCATCGAGGCATGGAAGCAATGAGGCCTTGGTAGGTCGCTGGAGGCAGCTGAAGTGCACACACGTCACCTAATTCCCGTAAATTCCGGGAAGGGGGCGATGAGCTGTGACGCCACGTTCAACCACATTCCAGATGTATTCGATCGGTTTCAGATCTGGCGAGTTGGGCGGGGGGGGGGGGGGGGGCAGGAGAACCACTCCATCATACCTCTGGCCTTGTGACATAGCGCACTATCTTGTTGAAAAATGCCACTGGTGTCGGGAAATCGGGAAATATGATCGTCATGAAGGGGCGCACATGGTCTGCAACCAGCGTACGATACTCCGTGGCCGTCATGGTTCCTTACATGAGCTCCACTCGACCCATGGATGCCCGCTTGAATGTTCCCTAGAGCATAATGGGGCCGCCGCCAGCTTGTCTCTTCCCACACTACATGCATGAAGAAGCTGTTTCTCTGGAAGACAACGGATTCGTGCTTTCCATCGGCATGATGAAGAATGTATCGAGATTCATCAGAACATGCAACGTTCTGCCACTGTGCCAATATCCATGCTGATGGTCACGTACTCATTTCAGTCGTAGTTGCCGATGTCGTGGTGTTAACATTGGTACGTGCATGGATCGTTCGCTACGGAGGCCCAACGTTAGAGGTGTTTGGTGCACTGTGTTCACACACACTTGTACTCTGACCAGCATTAAAGTCTGATGTTAGTTTCACCACAGTTCGCCGCCTGTTTCATTTCGCCAGTCTGCCCAGTTACAACGTCCGGCATCTGTAAAGAGCGGTGGCCACCCAACTCCACGATATCTGGACGTGGTTTCACCCTGGTTTCGCCACGTATTGAAGATACTCACCACAGCACTCCCCGAACACCTGACAAGTCGTGCAGTTTCCGAAATGCTCGTGCTAGCCGCTAGGTCATCACGATCTGCACTCGGTCAAACTCGGAGAGATCGCTCACCTTCCCCATTCTAAACACGGACAGCACGCTCAGTGATACTACATGCACCGTGCCTGTGTCTGACTACCAGTCATTACCCGGCAGGTGACGCTGCTATCACGTGGTTGGGTTTATATCGATAGTCGGTCGGTGGTCATTATGTTCTGGCTGATCAGTGAGGTCTTCACACAGTTCCCTGCCGCTATCACCCAGCGGGTTGAAAAACATGCTGGCTGGTAGCTAAACATATTCCTCCTCAAAGGGTACTCCCCTTACTAAAAGGGCAATTTTTTATGAGTCACTTCCTGGTGAAGATGTATTGAAAGGGCCAGTGTGTTCTTTTGAGTACGACTGAGTGGAAACATAGCCCAACTTCCGTTAGTGATCACAAGAACGTGCAACACCAGTTCTCCTCCTATTACCAGCTAAACACAGAGATAAAAATTTCTTTAATTAGGTTTCCGATTACCTCTTGATGTAGCATCACACAGCGAGGCGGCGCTACTATAGTCGGTTATGCAGATTATTATACTGACGTATATTGTAGGTGTAAAGATTCTCTAACACGTGGTAGTAACAGAAAATACAATCAACACCTAAAGATTGTAATTATGGTGCACTGGTATGTGATAATACACTGACTGATAATTGCATTGTGAGTACCTAGTCAACTTGATAGTGCGGCCATAAAATAACGGCAACTAATCATCGAAAGACCTAACTTTCGTTATTACATATCGAGTAACACTGTAGAGTATTACATGTAAAATATTCAGTTGTTATGTCAGACGTGTACAAGTTTAATGGGGATATGAAATGATTTCTCTGCAGTTGATAAAGGAAAGACCACTCGAACACGTAAGTTATAGAAGCTGAAATAACATGAAATGCGCATGTGGCATATTTGCCCAGGAGCCCTTTTCTGGGATGTTCTGTCCCCTGGAGGAAGTCTTTTTATATGATGCCACTTCGGCGACTTGCGCATCAATGATCGTGAGCATGAAGTGATAGTGAGAACAATACGAACCACACTGGACTCGCATTCGGGAGGACGGCGGTTCAATCCTCCGTCCGGCTATCCTCATTTAGGTTTTCCGTGATTTCCCTAAATCGCTCCAGGCAAATGCCAGAATGGTCCCTTTGAAAGGGCACGGCCGACTTCCCTCTCTATCCTTCCTTAATCCGGTGAGACCGATGATCTCGCAGTTTGGTCTCTTTCCCCAAACAACCCAACCCAACAATACGAACACCCAGTCCAGAGCGAAGAAAATCCCCGAACTTGTTGAGAATCAAACTTAATCGAGAGGCAGCAACGCTAACCAAAAGATGACTCGTTGCTGACTTACACACACTAGGCTATGCTACGTCTGTTCACTTCTGCACAGCTTCTGCAAGCTACATCCATTTGAACCTATTTACTGTATTCAAGAGTTGGTCTTCCTCTATTATTTTATGGCCCGCTACCCATCCTCTTCCAACCACAACCAGATTAACCACTTCTTGATACCTAAGAACGTGTTGGTTTAGACACGCACTTAAATACCAGTTTACAATATGGCTACGAGTCATGGCTTGTTTTGTCTTTCTACATGTACATCTATATTCAGCAAGCCACATCAGGGTGTCTATTGTGTGTGTGGGGGGGGGGGGGGGGGGCATTTCTGGTACCGCTATCGTTTGCCCCCTTCCCTGTTCCATTCGTCAAAGACGCGCGGGAAGAATGAATGTAGGTAAACTTCCATATGAGCTCTAATCCATCTTATTTTCTGTTCATTGTCATTTCGCTCTACGTAATGTGCTACTAGACTCTTCTTGGGATGTACAAACACAGAATTTCAACAGGCAACGGCTCTGTGACGCACAGCGCCTTTCTTGTAATGTCTCCCACTGGAGTTTGTTGAGCATCTCCATAACACGTTCGCGGCGAGTAAACGGTCCCGTGACGAAACGCGGCGCTCTTTGTTAAATCTTCTCTCTGTTAACTCAACGTGAAAGCTGATGAGCAACACTCAAGAATCGATCTTGCAAGGGTTTTGTAAGACAATTATTTCGTAAATGAATTACATTTCCTTAAGGTTCTCCCAGTGTATCATGGACTGGTTTCTGCCTATTCTGTAATTTTTTTTGTGTGTGTGGCCGTTTCACTTTGGGTCACTCCGAATGAGTACACCTAGGTACTTTGTGGTAGTAACTGTTTCCAGTGATTTACCGCCGACAATGTAATCGATCGCTAGTGGATTTCTTCGCCTAATTATGCGGAGTGCGTTACATTTGTTTATGTTGAAGCTCAACCAACAATCCCTTCATCTATTACCGATTCTCTGCAGCTCTTCCTGCATTTTCCTGCAGTCTTCTGGCGTTGCTACCTCTTTATCCACAATTGTACCATCCACGAACATCCTCATGGAGCTTACAATGCTATCCTCTAGATAATTAAAATATAGTGTAAACGCTAAGGTCCTGAAATAAAATGATCATATGGTAAATTGATGTGTGGGAGTCCCCACCAGGGGAAGTTCGGCTGTAGAGTTGCAAGTCTTTTCAGTTGCGCCACATTTAGCGGCTTAGGGTCGATGATGATGAGAACAACACAATATCAATTCCCAAGAGGAAAAAAATCTCTGATACGGTCAGGAATCGAACCCGCGCCCGCTACATGGTAGTCAGAGGCGCTGAACACTCAGCTAAGGGGGCAGACTAGTAAGTGGCCTATCACACTTCTTTGGGATTCTTTGAAATGTTCGTTGTTAGTCTATATTGTGATTTTGATATTTTAGTTGCTAGTTCAAGTTAAGACTTGGGATTTCAATGCGTGTTCCGATTTTTGATTTACGATATTTTGTGTTTATCTCAATTCGAATATTATAAATTTAGGATGATGATTGCGGGTTTAGAAATTCTGTCATTTTCACTGAGGATACCAACAAAGCGCGCGTTTGTGTGTGTGTGTGTGTGTGTGTGTGTGTGTAACTGGGTGGGTGGGTGAAACAATATCATCAGCGAATCTTAACACTGATATTTTAATACTTTCAACATTGCAGCACAGTCAGCAATCGTGATACTCTAATATATAGGAAACTATCAGCCTCGATTGCCGTAATGAAACCAACCTTTACCTAGGTTTCGGCCCAAATAATTGAGCCTTCTTCAGAAGATATACCTGAATCTATAATTTGTCTAAGAGGGGATGGTCTAGAAATAAAATTAAAGCAGCCTGAATAGGCGTAGTCACATTTTAAAAATGCGATACATAAGTACTAAATCAACACCGAGACTTAAGCTCTGGCGTGCGCCTCGTCTCCATGGACGCCGTGCGGTGGGCCTCGGGAGCTCACGTGAAACTAAGTAGGACTAGATAATGCGCTGCAAAACAACATGGCGGGGAACATTGCGCATGTCTAACTGAGACGATGACTGTCAAAGATAAAAGACCAACGCAGTTACATCTTACATACTACAGTTTCGCTGTTTTATGTCCTATGTCATCTTTCGTTAATAACGATGCATGCGTTATGCAGCATTCGTTGTGAAAGGGCCGATATATTCTAATAGTGTAAGTCAGCGTAGTGTGTTTGAACTTATATAAATCCATGCATAGTTTGTTACATTTTAGTCATAACCTGGTGCAGAGGCTTTGAGTTTAAGATTGTCAACCTTTCTATAAGTTATCTGTTTTAAGGCATAACTGCGTTGGTCTTTTATCTTTGACAGCCATGGTCTCACCTTTAATTTTAATCCCACTCTTGGACCTTTCTTTTATTTCCGTCCTTGCTTCTTTGACGTATAGTTTGAACAGTAGGGGCGAAAGACTACATCCCTGTCTTACACCCTTGTACGCCACACATATTTGTAGTCAGTACTAAGAGGCGCCTGAGATGGTGTAAAGAGCGACGCCATTAGAGATGGATCACTGGACACGAATAATTTGGAGAGATGCCCTGTGGCAATCCAACGGCAGGGTTTGGGTTTGGCGAATACCTGAAGAACTTTAAAATGGTTCCAATGGCTCCAAGAACTATGGGACTTAACATCTGATGTCGTCAGTCCCCTAGACTTAGAACTACTTAAACCTAAGGACATCACACACATCCATGCCCGAATGGTTCAAATGGCTCTGAGCACTATGGGACTCAACTTCTCAGGTCATTAGTCCCCTAGAACTTAGAACTAATTAAACCTAACTAACCTAAGGACATCACAAACATCCATGCCCGAGGCAGGATTCGAACCTGCGACCGTAGCAGCCGCGTGGTTCCGGACTGAATGACCTAGAACCGCTCGACCACAGCGGCAGGCCGAAAAACTTTAGCTGCCATCATGTGTAATGAAGTACAGTTGAGGTAGCTTTACTGTATCCGGGTGTTTTTCGTGCTTAGGCTGTGGTCCCATTATTGCGATGTGAAAACATTGAATGTGGAAGGATATGAACACGATTCCAGTATTTTGTGTTGCATAAAAAAGAGGAACAGATCGGAAACGATGACTGTATCAGAATGACTGTGTACTCTGTCGTAAAGCAGCATATGCGAGGCAAAGGTTTGTGGACGACAACAACATTCCCGATATCGACTGGCCTGCCCAGAGTCCCGACGTGAATCCAATGATACACCGGTCCACCGGTTGCTGAGTAAGTACGTCGATTCGCTCGAGACCGTAGCATCCAACAGCACTACTTCTCTGGTTTCGGATCTTGAGGAAGAACATGCTGCCATTACTCCACAGATACTCAGAGACGTCACTGAATGCGTCCCCACGAGAGCCCAAGCCGTCACTAAGGCGAAGGGTGTCTCACCCGATATTAAGGGGAGGTTTACTATCTTTTGGTACAAAAAAATCGATTTTTTAAGTTGCATTTTTGGATCCATAAAAGTGTTCAGAATCCACCCCTGAAACGGTTTTTCAGAATACGGAACAGAAATGTTTGTTATTCGCGGTTGAGCAAAAAAATGGACCTGCTTGAAATCGGACTTTTCCACGCACCAGTTTTTTTCGGGAATTTCGACTTTGTAGCCGCGAAAAATTATTCTATGTGCTTGCCCAAGGATCAAGTGATCAAGTGATCAAGGAGCTTACGACGTACTACGGCTTGGTAATCCGATGGAATTCCAATTCGGTGGAACAGATGAAGAAGGCAATTTGGGCAACGTATTTCCACAAGTGTTCGACGAATGACCACCCACAACACCAAAATTGTCCGGCTGGGGAAACTAGTTGGTGCAAGTGGCGCATTGCAGAGGCTACCGGACATCTGGACGAATATCACCACGACCAGCCGCTCTCCAAAGAAGTTCAAAAAGTAATGCATCCGATCTACGAAGCCCTTTCGGAGGACGAGTTATTGTACCGGTGCTTGGGAGGAAACACACAAAATTCAAATGAAAGTTTGAACGCGTGTGTTTGGAAGTTAGCCTCCAAGCATTTGCATTCTGGTGCGAAGACTGTGGAGACTGCGACTTTCCTGATAGTGAGCAGCTTCAATGAAGGGTATTCAGTAGTTCTGAAGACCATGACAACGATGGACGTCGCCCTGAGGCTCCATTCGACGCAGTTTGCCATACATTCGGACGACCACCGGATTTAAGCGGCCGAAAACCGCTTGTTACCGGCCGTAGGAGCGGCTCAAATGTTCAAATGTGTGTGAAATCTTATGGGATTTAACTGCTAAGGTCATCAGTCCCTAAGTTTACACATTACGTAACCTAAATTATCCTACGGACAAACACACACAACCATGCCCGAGGGAGAACTCGAACCCCCGCCGGGACCAGCCGCACGGTCCAAGACTGCAGCGCCCGAGACCGCTCGGCTAATCCCGCGCGGCTACGATCGGCTCTGGAGCCGCGCAGGATGGCCCAGATCGAACAGAACGCCCTCTATGAGGAAGAGGAAGGACTAATTTATGGACCCGGAATAGCGGATTGACCGTAAGTTGCATAATATTTCATTTATATACAGTCAAAACTTCAAACGCGTTTTTCTCGAAATGACTTTTTTTTTATCGCGCTGAAAGGTAACTTCAAATCTACTGAACCGATTGGCATAATTCTTTGTTTCCGGTGAAACTAACTAAATTGTCTAGGAGTTGTACCACTGTTATTCCGATCCATCAACTATAAAAATTTTTACTTGGCCGACGAAGTCGAAAAATCGATGAAAAAACCCTATTTTGTTTCAAATGGCCACCATTTTGTTTCCAATGATACAAATAACTTAAGCGAGGTACAATTCCTAAAGAATCTTATATAATTCGCCAACGCAAACTCAATTTTGATTTTAGACGAGCCGGCTGACCTGTGACATACCGCGCGTGGAGGTCTACATCGAAATTTTGTTTCGTTCCGACGGCACTTCCGCCTTTGCTCTCCGACATTTCCGGTCGAAAAAATTCCAGTTTGTAGAGGAAATATCAATAAACAGTTTGACCAAATTTGACGTTGGTAACTATAACACATCCGAGAAAAAAATTCTCAAAGAACATGCTTTTTTCGGGAGAAAGATAGTAAACCTCCCCTTAAAGTCCACTAATTTGTGCCTGAATACTTTTGATCGGGTAGTGTACTTCCTGGCGGAGGTGAACAGCTGTGTGTGGTAGTGGGCACGGCGAGGACTGTTACTCACCTGCGGATGATGTTGCTCTGCACCTGTGCGTCGCGGAGCGCGTGGCAGCGGGTGCTCAGGATGAGCCGGTTGGCCTTCTGGACCTCGGTCTCGCTCTCCTGGCGCAGCTCGAACGCGTGTTTCAGCAGCGTAGTCGCTCTCTTGCGAGCATCTCTCTCCAGCTGGAATACGGAGAGGCACCGTGTCATCGAGAGGAACTCGCCTCTGCAAAGATTCGACGTCATCTGCATCTTGTCTAGTTTTCGTATGCATGAGATGAAGAATATTTCCTGTATTACATTGCCAGATTTACCCGCCAGGGTAGCCGAGAGCGCTAACGCGCTGCTTCCTGGACTCGAGTAGGCGCGCCCGCCCCGGATCGCTCCGCCCGGCGGATTAACGACGACGGCCGGTGTGCCGGCCAGACTGGATGTGGTTTTTAGGCGGTTTTCCACATCCTCCTAGGTGAATACCGGGCTGGTCCCTACGTCCCGCCTCAGTTACACGACTCGCAGACATTTGAAAGATATTCCCACAATTTCACGATTTACACTAGACGCAGACAGCTGGGGTAAACTACTTTCATCCCGGGGGGTAGGGGGTGGCGGCAAGAAGGGCATCTGGCCACCCCTTAAAATTAACCATGCCAATTCCGTTCATAACCATGCCGACCCTGCACACAATGTGGGATAAAGGCTGTAGCAAAAGAAAGACAAAGAAAGAATTCTCATATTTAGTCTCCAAATTACTATGCAGTGCATTTCGAAGGACACGTCGTACCAAGGGAAAATTTTTGTTTGTATACCAGTTTACGTGCCTTAATCTCTCTTATATTTTTCTTATGATCAGTATGTCAGATATATGAGGTGGCCGCACAATTTATCCATCATTCACAGCCTGGAATACAAAGTGAAATTCCCAGACATGGTCGGATGTCAGTGTAACTTCGTACACATACATACCATCAGCGGCTATGTAAATGATTAGCGCTGCAATTCTCTGTGGCGGTTAGAACGCCCACTGAAGTCCGTTAATGTTGTTCATTTTTAGTGCTGTTACGAGTTCAGGTAAGGTACATAAGAGTCGTGAATAGCATCAGATGTTGAGTGATCACTGCGGACGGCACAGAGATGCCACATACTCGTATGAGACAGCGTTATTAGCACCTGGCACAGTTTGAAACTGGCCTCATTGTGGACCTCCCTTTGGTCAGTTGTTCGAGTCGCACAATATCGAGATTTGTGGGGCATTCATATGTGACAGGGGTTCACTGTTGGACTGCATAGGAACCCGAGGACACACTTACTCGTCAACGGGCTTCCGGTCGAACAGGTGTGACCACGACTAGGGAGGAATATTGTATTGTGCGCCAAGCAAATCGTAATCGCTTCACATCTGCACCTGTCCCCGGGAACAAGTAATAGTCTCCCTGTAACGTTTTTTGTCATCCTGCACAATTGATCGGAGATTAGCAGTAGATTGACTCGGGAATTACTATCTCAAACATGGGCTGTCGTTTACACTACAATACAAACTGCTGTGTTTGGAGTTGGATGGTTGATTTAGGGGAGGGGACCAAACAGCGAGGTCACCGGTCCCATCGGATTAGGGAAGGATGGAGAAGGAGGTCAGCCGTGCCCATTCAAAGGAACCATCCTGGAATTTGCTGAAGCGACCTAGGGAAATCACAAAAAACCTAAATCAGGATGGTCGGATATTGGTTTGAACCGTCGTCCTCCCGAATGCGAGTCCAGTGTGCTAACCACCGCCCCACTTCGCCCAATTGTGCTTGGAGTCGTTCCGCGACCGGGAAGCATTCACAGTTGATGTCGGCGCAGTGTGCACAGCGATGAACTGCAGTTCTGCTCTACCCCAGATGACCACGTCGGTCAGTATGGCAGCGATCTGGGAAGAAGTCCCATTCTTACGATCTTTTGGGAGAGGCACGGTGTTGTTGCTCATGGTATGTTGGTGCTGGAAGTCATCGTGTATGACTTCAGGACGCTACTGGTAATGACTGAGGGAACTCTGTCGGCACAACATAGTTTCCCGCGGTCTCATGTGGTACCTCTCATGCGATAATATCGTGGTGGCGTTTTTCACGTGACACATGTTTCTACGAACTGTCTGCATGATGCTGAGATTCTACCATGACTACCAAAATCCCCGGATCAGTGCCTCCAGGACATCAAGAACTAGTTACAACAGTTGCAGGGCAGTTCGTCTCAGGGGAGGACGTAACACCTTTCTAACCGAACCAGTGAATGCACTGAGGCCAGATGGGGCGTGACGTCATATCGATATGTGATCTCATACTATCAAGTTCTTTGTAAATATGACTAGGCTTCGTAATCATTGAAATAACACCACATACAATCACTACCCCTGAAGTTAGCATACTATGGCCTACATAGAAGTTCGAATGGTAATTAAAGGCCTATTAATCATCACTGTCTGAGTTGAAATTTATCCACATAAAAAATAAAGTGTTTACTGTGGCACAATCGTCGTGAGCCCAACTTTTACATCTAAAGCAAGGACCCATTCTTGGTTTCCTGTTGGTTTGGTCGTATCGTTTCAAGCAGTAAATACAAGGCCATTTCCATCCTCTTCACAAAAATGGTTCAAATGGCTCTGAGCACTATGTGACTTAACTTCTGAGGTCATCAGTCGCATAGAACTTAAAACTAATTAAACCTAACTAACCTAAGGACATCACACATATCCATGCCCGAGGCAGGATTCAAACCTGCGGCCGCAGCGGTCGCTCGGCTCCAGACTGTAGCGCCGAGAACCGCACGGCCACTCCGGCCGACTCCTCTTCACAGGTCTACTATTAGTTGTAAGAGAAAGGAAGAAGAACTGGATCGGACATTCATTGAGATGGAATTCCTTTTAACAGACGCTTTAGAAGAACTAGTTTATGACAAGAGATAGAGAGGAAGGAGAAGATACAAGATGATAGATGACACTAAGGAAAGAAGAGATTACACTACATAAAGAGGATAACAGAAGACAGGAGAACGTAGAGAGCTACCATGTGAAAACCTGCCACACTAATGACGACACCACAAGCAGGCCTTTCCACATTTTCCTTGGTCTTGCTTTTAGCAATTTATTGACCTTATTAGTCCTCGCTCACGTAGAATTAATTCTTTCTGCTTGATATTCGTTAAGTCCAAACAGTTTTTTTAGCAATTTATTCTAATGTACCTTAATATTTTTAGACTGCGTTTCCAACCGCTGTTGTCTTAAAGCTTCCTTGACTGGGGTATCAATTAAGATGTCAATACAAAATAGTGCGTAAAGCGCCCCAACAGAAATGCGTAAATGTGCCCCATCGCCACGTCTGAACTAGTTTCTACACTACAGTAATAATTTTCAGGCTTTCAGGTTATACCAAAAATATGCCTTATAAAGTAGAATAATCACGGTAAACCAACACATATTTATCTGTTCCTAACTCTAAAAGGTATGCACCCAACAATCTTCGATATCTGGGTAACAAAATTTACCCACCTTCTTCGCGCTAAGACTTCCACTCAACTGGTCTCGTGAAGTCTGTGAGGGCCCTCTGAAGATGGCAATACTAATATTTCAAAGCCGGTGGCGCTCTATCAAGGATGATTCCCGAGAAAAGTGCTCTCCGTAAACGTGCCCCGTGAGTAAACGTGCACCCGTCTCCCCTACTGTGTTCTAAAATTCGACGATGCTGTCACATATTTTCGAAGACATTCCGTATGATCGTATATTGCTACGCAGTCGACGATGTAGTACAATCCAGGATGCCTTTCGGAAATTAGGTAGACGAAAATCTACCCGTAACTTGCATCTCCTGCTTGAGAGATATTGTGTATGAAAATACACACAACAGTCTTTTTTTTCATGAATCCTTTCTGATTCTTTCACAGGAACTTATTTTCCTTGTGTACAGCATCAGAGATAGAAACATAGCTTAAGTGCTTCAGCGTACCCCATTGGTACAATTAAATGTGAAGCGACAGTGTGAAATGCCAGATTACTAATTGTTGAGAGAACTCCTAGAGAGGTATAACTTTCGTTGACGAAAGAAGCACTTTGCAAGCTTATCATCGGCACATTCTTGTGTGCTGCTTATATGTTTGGAAATCTGTTTATAGATGACTGCAGATACTGAACATTTTCAGGAAAGAGCTGCGCGATTCATTTCAGAGTTATGACTAGCATGAGAGAAGCTTTATAGCATTTGTAGGTTTAGGAAAAGTTGCTGACAATGTTGACTCGATACGATCTTTGAAACCCTGAAAGTATGAAGGATAAAATACAGGGTGCGAAAGGTTATTTACAACTTGAGACTGCAGTCATAAGTGTCGAAGGACATGAAAGGGAAGTTGGATCTGAATCATAAGTGTCGGTGGACGTGAAAGAGAAGCTGTATTTGAGAAATGAGTGAGACTGGGTTATAGCCAATCCTCCATGTTATTTTGTCTGTAAATTGAGCGAGCTAAGGAGAGACCAAAAAGAAATTTGAAAACAAAGTCGATGTTCAGAATGAAGAAAAAACTTTAAGACTTGCTGATGACATTGTAATTCTATCAGAGACGGCACATCACTTGAAAGGACAGGTGATCGGAATGAATAGTGCCTTGAAATATAAGGTAAACATAAAAAAGTAAAAGAAGAGTAATTGAATATAGTTGAATTAATCAGGCGATGCTGAGGGAATTAGAGTAGAAAAAGAGACACTGAATTGTAGAAAAATAACTGACGATGTCCCATGTAGAGAAGACGTAAAATACAGAGTGGTAACAATGAAAGAAGCATTTCTGAAGGAAAGAAATTTCCTAATATCAAATAAAAATTTAAATAACACATCCTTCCTGAAGGTATTTTTCCGGAATGTAGCCTTGAAAGAAATGAAACGTGGACGTAAAACATTTCAGATAAGAAAAGAATAAAAGCTTTTGAAATGTGGTGTTTCGGGAGGATGCTGAAAATTAAATGCGTAGAGCGTGTAACTAATGAGAAGCTACTTAACCAAATTGGGAAAGTATATATTTATGGCACAACTTGACTAATGCAAGGGGTGAGTTGATAGAAAACTTACTGAGGCACCAGGGAATCATCAAATTCGTAATGGAGGGAAGCGCGGGTGGTAAAAATTGTAGAGGGAGTCCAAGGCTTGACTACAGTGAGTACGTGTAAATGAAAGAAGATTGCAGTAGATATGCGGGATGAGGATGCTTGAACAGGATAGACTAGTGTGGAGAACTGCATCAAACTAGTCTTCAGACTGAAGACCCCAAGAACAACAACAACAACGACAACGACGACAACTCCTGTCATGTGTCGTATAGCACACAGAGAACTAGTGTTCAAGCGCGTAAAACCCTAGTTCGCGTGACCATCTGAGACCATATAAGTCCCACGTTTATCCCCCTCGTACGAATATGTTACATCAAGCTGATCACTTGTGTACTTACCTTCCACACGGAGAGCATTCATCCAATCCCTACTAGCATCATCAAGAACCACCTTCGTCTTAGGAACAGAGAAATGTCTTTTCATTGTTTCCAATAAGTTCTTTGCAGTCACAAAGGTTACCTAAGTTATGCTAGTTGATCATCATTTAATTTGGCTATGTGGTGACAATTTATACGGAGGAATTATGAGATATAGGTTCAAAATTTGCCTTGCAATCGTGGAAAAATAAAAACTCGCATGGAAGCATTCATACATCCCCCCAACAGTGTCGATCGATCCTAAATAAAAGATGAAACTATTATCGGCTGGAAGCAATGTGTGCGTTCTTGGACCCGATTACAGAGATACTATATGAAACTGCGATGACAGCTACGGTTCTGTGACTTCAATCATCAGACTTATTTGTCGTAGGCTGTATGTCTATGGAGTCATCAATAGGTGCACAAATGTGAATACCAGAATAGTTAATTAAACAAGCTACTAGTATCATTCTAACTATGCGAATACTCTTAATCCACAGAGTCCCGTCATCAGTGTGTTACAGTCAGTGTCTTTTAGTTACATACTATTCATATGTACACTCATTTCTTAGCTGTAGAATTCTTTCCTAGGGAACAAACGCAAAAAAAGTGTAGAGACTTTCCAAACCACAGGAAAGGTCAACAAGAATAATAACTAAAAATAGCAGTCAGCCTCATTGTATAGATCTGTTCAAAGCAATAAGGATTTTGAATACACTGTGTGAGAACATTTGCCAGTTGTACACATTGAAAATAATTACTTCACAAACGGCTTGATAATGGAACAAAATCTAGTCTGAAATTACATTTACCAAAAAACAATTAACACAAAGAACAAGAGAGCCTTTTTTATGAAGGAACAAAATCGTGGAGTAAATTGTTTAAGGAGATAAAAGAGGTTACTGAAACAGATTTATTTAAAGAGGCTGTTAAATGTCCCTCTTAAGTAATACATTCTGTACAATGAAGGATTAGTTAGGTTAAACAGAATAAGTGTTTGGTAAAAAAATGTAGCACAAAGAAGTTATAATAATAAAACTTCTCCATCATTTCATAACACGCTTTCACACTATACTATTATAGAGGAAGGTATTATAATAATCTTTTTTCTTCTCTTGGAAACCTGACACTAAAGTTCCGTATAGTACTAACATCTTATCCTCTTTCTGAGCCAAATATCTCACTCCTTTGGAGGTATGCTGACTCATTTACTTAGGCGAGCAAATGGGAATTTCCGGTACACAAAATGAAATTCAAGCATCTTTACCGTGACCCTGATGTCAGCTGATAGTGTGTGTAGAATTATATTATGAAATAATATGTTTATGTAGGCTGTGTGCGGTGATCGGTATTGAAAACATTGTAGTATTAGCTGTCTACATTAGTAAATAAATTCTTGGTAATCCCAAAAGTAAGGTCTCCCATTTTTTCATAAGTACAGAACTCTGTTTGTGTGGCAGTTGGTCACACTGTTATGAAGAGTGCTTCACGCGCTGTGTGTAAACATGCGCAAGCCGCTCTGAGGCGCTCAGTCTTGGCTTGACAGCCGTTGAGTATGGATCTCCTGTTGGATGTTACCGCCACGTGCAAATTGCGCGCAGTTATTCGGTTTTTGAACGCATAGGGCACTGCGCCGATTGAAATCTATCACCAATTGACGGAAGTGTATGGTGAGTCTTGCATGGATGTCAAAAATGTTCGTAAGTGGTGTTGAGAGTTTGCAGCTGGTCGGACCGAAATTCACGACGAACAAAGGAGCGGGAGACCGTCAATTTCTGAAGAGACAGTGTTGAAGGTTGAGCAAAGCATGCGTGAAGATCGGCGGATCACCCTGGATGATCTCTGCACGTTGGTTTCGGAGGTTTTCCGAAGCACCGCTCACAGAATTTTAACGGAAACATTGAACACCGGAAGGTGCGCGCAATATGGGTGCGACGCATGCTGACTGAGGACCACATGCGGCAACGAGTTGATGCTTCCCGCGCATTCTGCACCGCCTTGCAGCCGAACAGGACAACTTTCTGGACTCAATTGTCACGGGTGACGAAACCTGGGCATACCACTTTCCACCTGAGACCAAGCAACAATTACGCCAGTGACGGCATCCTTCTTCGCCAAAGCCGCGGAAATTCAAACAAACACAGTCTGCCGGTAAAGTCATGACAACCGTATTTTGGGAACAGAAAAAGGTATTTTTGGTCGACTTTATGCCCACTGGGACCACAATTAACGCTGACAGGTACTGTGAGACTCTGACAAAAATCAAGCGGGCAATTCAGAACCGGAGGAGAGGAATGTTGAGCGAGGGCGATCACATTCTCCATGACAACGCTCGCCCACACATCACTCGGCAAACCGCTGCTCTCCTGCTACAATTTCAGTGGAACATAATCACCCATCCACTCTATAGTCCTGACTTGGCGCCCATTGACTATCACCTGTTCCCTAGGTTAAAAGAACATTTGGCCGGAAATCGATTCAGCTCCGACGATGAGGTGAAAGAAGAGTTTCATAACCTTCTGAACAGCATGGTGGCGAGCTGGTATGACATGGGCATACAAAAAGTGCCACAGCGTCTACAAAAAATGCATCGACAGAAATGGTGATTGTGTTGAAGAACAGCTAAATGTTCAAGCTATAAACTGATGTAAACCATTGTAGAAATAAACAGGTCTATGTACTTATAAAAAAATAGGAGACCTTACTTTTGGGATTACCCTCGTACAAGGAATAAGCCGTCTGAAGTTGCGCTGTTTCAAACAGACTGGATTTGTATTTGGGAGGGTGGAGACTTCAATTTGCATCGGACTATCCTGATTTCGGTTTTTCGTGGTTTCCCTAAATTATTTCAGGCCAGCACCGGGATGGCTTCTACTAGACCACTGCCTAGTGCCTATTCCAGGTTTGTGAAATCAAGCTCTAAATTTGCATACGTATACATACACATATACATGAACTATGCTTTTTGTTGTTCTTAAACGACATGTCGAGTGCTCTTACAAACTCAGCAGACTCACGTCGTTGAGCCTGCGGTCCTGCTGGCGCTGCTGCTCCCACTCCTTCATCTGGTCCTTCCTGGCCTGGCTCTCGCTCAGCAGTTTCTCCTTCATCCGTTCCTTCTCGTCCAACAGCGCCTTCCTCTCCTCGAGCGTCAGAACCTACAACCGTATACATGATAAAGTTTTGCGCTGTGAACAGTTTTATTTAATAATTTCTCCGAAATTTACCTATCTGTGTCTTACCAGACACGAATTGTCTTGCTTTCTTTGCCGCAAAGGAAATTTAGTATCGCTGTTAAGCGTTATTCTGTAGACTTATAATAAACCAGTGTATTTTGTCCTACGAAAACCTTGTGTCATTCCTAAATAACGAAACAATACATGTATTCCTGTCTGTGCAGATGGCAGACATACCTTGGCCTGGGCCCGCAGTCTCTGGAAGTCGCCAGCATGCATCAGCGGCGCCTCGGGGGAACTCTTGGCCCTGGGCACGGTGATCTCACGGACGTAGTCTGGAGTCACGATGCGCATCTTCTCCAGCTTCAGAACTCCGGGCTGTGGGATGTCTAGCTGTTCCGCCTGAGCGCCGTCTTCGTTCTCCTTCTGCCCACCTTCCTCTTTCTTTGGACAAACGTCATCTTCCACAGTAACGCCCATCGTACCTGTCAACAAGAGATCGTTCTGCTGTGTTTTCGCCTACTTACATGTGTAGCTCTTCTGCTTCGTTGGGCTTGGTTAATTAGTCTGTGACTAAGTACACTACTGGCCATTAAAATTGCTACACCACGAAGATGATGTGCTACAGACGCGAAATTTAACCGATAGGAAGAAGATGCTGTGATATGCAAGTGCTTAACTTTTCAGAGCATTCACACAAGGTTGGCGCCGGTGGCGACACCTACAACGTGCTGACATGAGGAAAGTTTCCAACCGATTTCTCATACACAAACAGCAGTTGACCGGCGTTGCCTGGTGAACCGTTGTTGTCACGCCTCGTGTAACGAGGAGAAATGCGTACCATCACTTTCCGACTTTGATAAAGGTCGGATTGTGGCCTATAGCGATTGCGGTTTATCGTATCGCGACATTGCTGCTCGCGTTGGTCGAGATCCAATGACTGTTAGCGGAATATGGAATCGGTGGGCTCAGGAGGGTAATACGGAACGCCGTGCTGGATCCCAACGGCCTCGTATCACTACCAGTCGAGATGACAGGCATCTTATCCGCATGGCTGTAACGGATCGTGCAGCCACGTCTCGATCCCTGAGTCACCAGATGGAGACGTTTGCAAGACAACAACCATCTGCACGAACAGTTCGACGACGTTTGCAGCAGCATGAACTATCACCTCGGAGACCATGGCTGCGGTTACCCTTGACGCTGCATCACAGACAGGAGCGCCTGCGATGGTGTACTCACCCACGAACCAGGGTGCACGAATGGCAAAACGTCGTTTTTCGGATGAATCCAGGTTCTGTTTACAGCATCACGATGGTCGCATCTGTGTTTTGCGACATCACTGTGAACGCACATTGGAAGCGTGTATTCGTCATCGCACTTACTGGCATATCACCCGGCGTGATGGTATGGAGTGCCATTGGTTACACGTCTCGGTCACCTCGCATTGACGGCACTTTGAACAGTGGACGTTACATTTCAGATGTGGTACGATCCGTGGATCTACCCTTCATTCGATCCCTGTGAAACCCTGCATTTCAGCAGGATAATGCATGAAAGCGGAGGTACAGAAAGCAGATGGCAGTTATAAGAGTCGAGGGACATGAAAGGGAAGCAGTGGTCGGGAAGGGAGTGAGCCAGGGCTGTAGCCTCTCCCCGATGCTATTCAATCTGTATATTGGACAAGCAGTAAAGGAAACAAAAGAAAAGTTCGGAGTAGGCATTAAAATCCATGGAACCGAAATAAAAACTTTGGGTTCGCCGATGACATTGTAATTCTGTCAGAGACAGCAAAGGACTTGGAAGAGCAGTTGAACGGAATGGACAGTGCCTTGAAAGGAGGATATAAGATGAACATCAACAAAAATAAAACAAGGATAATGGAATGTAGTCGAATTAAGTCGGGTGATGCTGAGGGAATTAGATTAGGAAATGAGACACTTAAAGTATTAAAGGAGTTTTGCTATTTGGGGAGCAAAATAACTGATGAATGTCGAAGTAGAGAGGATATAAAATGTAGACTGGTAATGGCAAAGAAAGCGTTTCTGAAGAAGAGAAATTTGTTGACATCGAGTATTGATTTAAGCGCCAGGAAGTCGTTTCTGAAAGTATTTGTATGGAGTGTGGCCATGTATGGAAGAGAAACATGGACGATAAATAGTTTAGACAAGAAGAAAATAGAAGCTTTCGAAATGAGGTGCTACAGAAGAATGCTGAAGATTAGATGGGTAGATCACATAACTAATGAGGAGGTATTGAATAGAATTGGGGAGAAGAGGAGTTTGTGGCACAACTTGACTAGTAGAAGGGATCGGTTGGTAGGACATGTTCTGAGGCATCAAGGGATCACCAATTTAGTACTGGAGGGCAGCGTGGAGGGTAAAAATCGTAGAGGGAGACCAAGAGATGAATACACTAAGCAGATTCAGAAGGATGTAGGCTGCAGTAGGTACTGGGAGATGAAGGAGCTTGCACAGGATAGAGTAGCATGGAGAGCTGCATCAAAGCAGTCACAGGACTGAAGACCACAACAACAACAATGCACGACCGCATGTTGCAGGTCTTGTACGGGCCTTTTTGGGTACAGAAAATGTTCGACTGCACAGTCTCCAGGTCTGGTAAATGGTGGCCGAGCAACTGGCTCATCACAATACGCCAGTCACTACTCTTGATGAACTGTGGTAGCGTGTTGAAGCTGCATGGGCAGCTGTACCTGTACACGCCATCCAAGCTCTGACTCAATGCCCAGGCGTATCAAGGCCGTTATTAAGGCCAGAGGTGGTTGTTCTGGGTACTGATTTATCAGGATCTATGCACCCAAACTGCGTGAAAATGTAATCACATGTCAGTTCTAGTATGAAGTATTTGTCCAATGAGCACCCGTTTATCATCTGCATTTTTTCTTGGTGTAGCAATTTTAATGGCAAGTAGTGTACTTCTAGCGGAACGTTATGGTTAATTTGTACTGCACTAAATTCAAGAAATCGTATGTATAGTGCAAACACAATGAAACCGGATAGCTCTTAGTGTGGAAAGAGCGCTGAACCTTGATGATAGCGTACCGAAGAACGCATTAAATTATCTGGTCGATGTTTCAATCTAGTGACCGGTTTTAGAATCGCATGAAGGAATGGACACTAGAGATTGCTATAAGCTGTTTCTGGCATTTTGTACTGTTTTTGTTGTGAGGTATGAGGTTGCGTTGTGTGCAGCATTTGTAACTATTTTTAGTTTCACACATTTGAGTGCTGCATGAAATATTAAAGCTGCTTGGAAGGTACTGTTAACTCTTCAGTTGCACAATTTTATGGTGAGTAATATTCCATATAGTTTTAAAACTAGCTATACAGGTTGTAAATTTTAAGTTGACAAACCAGAATAACTCGAAAAATAAGCTTCACACGAAAAATATGTTGCTTCCAATGTTGATTATTTTCGAGGGGATAATCTATTGGTGCTAAAATTAACCCGCCACCCCAGCCCCCTGGGGGTGGGGCGGGAGGCAACTTTAAGATTTCAAATGGGAACCCCCATTTTTTATTGCAGAATTAGATTCTACATAAAAAACTACGTACATTTTGTCTTAAAAATTTGTTTTGATTCTTGGTACTTGGCGCTGCAATTCAAGAAAATTCATGTTTTCATTTTTGCGTCGAAAATCGTTAGGGATAAATAAAAAATACTTATTTACTTCGAAAATTTTGATTCGCTACAACGAGAACTTTACCTCTCTCCCCATAGGGTGGGGTTTGAGAGAGGGGATTAAGAGTTTTACAAATGTTGAGCCAAATACTGTATTAATTTTTTCCGTAGATTCGCGTAAGTTTTGTTTGTTTCGTGGTCATGAGGCCACACAAATTTTAATTATCAAACGAATCATCTGACTAGCTAACTAACTAACCAAACTTCCTACTTTTTATTTATCCGTCACCATTTTCCACGCAAAAATGAGAACATGGATTTGCAAGAGTTACGGCACCAACTACCAAGAATCTAAACAAATGTTTAAGACAAAAGTACGTAGTTTTTATGTAGAATCTGATTCTGCAATAAAAAATGGGGGTTCACATTTGAAATTTTAAAGTTGTGTCCCGCCCCACCCACAGGTGGCTGGGGTGGCGGGCTAATTTTAGCACCAGCAGATGTCCCCCTCGAAAATAATCAACTTTGAATTCTACACATTTGTTCGTGTGAAGTTTATTTTTCGAGTCATTCTGGTTTGTCAACATATAATTTACACCCTGTATAACGCTTGACACTAGTATGAAAAGTGTTGATTGCTACTAACCATGTAGCGGAGATGCTGAGTTGCAAATAGGCACAGCAAAAAGACTAATAAACACGCTAGCTTTCGGCCAGAAGGCCTTCTTCTGAAATAGACAACATACACAAACACATTCAGCAAACATAGCTCGCACTGCATGATCATCTCTGGCTGCCGAGGTCGGTCTGGTCTGGTCATAGACGGTGATCATTCAGTGCGAGAGCGGTCTAAGGCGCTGCAGTCATGGACTGTGCGGCTGGTCCCGGCGGAGGTTCGAATCCTCCCTCAGGCATGGGTGTGCGTGTTTGTCCTTAGGACAATTTAGGTTAAGTAATGTGTAAGCTTAGGGACTGATGACCTTAGCAGTTAAGTCCCATAAGATTTCACACACATTTGAACATTTGAACATGCAGTGCGAGCTGCGTTTGCTTGAATGTGTTTGTGTATATTGTCTATTTCGGAAGAAGGCCTTCTGGCCGAAAGCTAGCGTGTTTATTAGATTTTTGCTGTGCCTGTCTGTGACTCAGAATCTCCGCTATGTGGTGAGTAGCAATATGTCCTTTTCATAATATTGCCATTATTCTGCCTTGGATTTTCCATTATATAACGCATGGATCGTTAAGCCGTATTTCCTCCGTGATGCACTATCTTGTACATTGAAACGGAATGGATCTTCCGTTAGAGAATATATGATATTAGAAAATGAACTGAGTTTCTTTAATGGTTTAACAAATTTATCTGTCTTGAAAATGAAATTGTATATCACTTTTCAATACCTTTTATTTTAAAATGTCTTTACCTTATAGCTGGTTTCTGATAATACTCCTAATTAATTTGCTTTCACTTACTGATAACTGGTATATTGTAGAGTAATACACTGAAGAGCCAAAGGAACTGCTATAGGCATGCTTATTCAAATACAGAGATATGTAAACAGACAGATGGTTCAAATGGCTCTGAGCACTATGCGACTTAACTTCTAAGGTCATCAGTCGCCTAGAACTTAGAACTAATTAAACCTAACTAACCTAAGGACATCACACACATCCATGCCCGAGGCAGGATTCGAACCTGCGACCGTTGCGGTCGCTCGGCTCCAGACTGTAGCGCCCAGAACCGCACGGCCACTCGGGCCGGCTAAACAGACAGAATTCGACGCTGCGGTCGGCTACACCTATATGACAACAAGTGTCTGACGCAGTTGTTAGATCGGTTACTGCTGCTGTAGTGGCAGGTTATCAAGATTTAAATGAATTTGAACGTGGTGTTATAGTCGGCGCGCGAGCATTGGGACACAGCATCTCCGAGGTAGCAATGAAGTCGGAATTTTCCCGTACGACCATTTCACGAGTATACCGTGAATATCAGGAATCCGGTAAAACATCAAATCTCCGACATCGCTGCTGTCGGAAAAATATTCTGCATAACGGGAGCAACGACGAGTGAAGAGACACGTTCAACGTGAACAGAAGTGCAACCCTTCCGCAAATTGCTGGGCCAACAGCAAGTCTCAGCGTGCGAACCATTCAACGAAACATCATCGATATGGGCTTTCGGAGCCGTAGGCCCACTCGTGTGCCATTGATCCCTGTACGACACAACGCTTTACGCCTCGCCTGGGCCCGTCAACACCGACATTGGACTGTTGATGACTGGAAACATGTTGCCTGGTCGGACGAATCTCGTTTCAAATTGTATCGAACGGATGAACATTTACGGGTATGGAGACAACCTCATGACTCCATGGAACCTGCATGTCAGCAGGGGACTGTTCAAGCTGGTGGAGGCTCTGTGTCGTCCGGTGTGGCCGAGCGGTTATAGGCGCTTCAGTCTGGAACCGCGCGACCGCTACGGTCGCAGGTTCGAATCCTGACTCTTGCATGGATGTGTGTGATGTCCTTAGGTTAGTTAGGTTTAAGTATTTCTAAGTTCTAGGGACTGATGACCTCAGATGTTAAGTCCCATAGTGCACAGCGCCATTTGAACCTTTTTTTTTTTTTATGAGGCTCTGTAATGGTGTGAGGCGTGTGCAGTTGGAGTGATACGGGACCCCTCATGCGTCTAGATATGACTCTGACAGGTGACACGTATGTAAGCATCCTGTATGATCACCTGAATCCATTCATGTCCATTGTGCATTCCGACGGACTTGGGGCAGTCCAGCAGGAGAATGCGACACCCCACACGTCCTGAATGGTTACAGAGTGACTCCAGGAACACTCTTCGAAGTGGCCAGCAAACTCCACAGACATGAACATTATTGAGCATATCTGGGATGCCTTGCAACGTGCTGTTGAGAAGAGATCTCCACCCCTTTGCACTCTTACGGATTTATGAACAGCCCTGCAGGATTCACGGTGTCAATTCCCTCCAGCACTATTTAAAACATTAGTCGAGTCCATGCCACGTCGTGTTGTAGCATTTCTGGCTGCTCGCAGGGGCCCTGCACGTTATTAGATAGCGGTATCAGTTTCTTTGGCTCTTCAGCGTAATGTAACCTATAGACTATTAAACGCAGAATTGATAGGCTTTTCTCGACTGCAGCACTTTTAAATTTCAGTAGAAGAGTTGTTCCTTGGTATGTGACCATCTTATGTCTTGGATCATCTTTCACATTTGGAGAAACCTTCCATTTCTGGGGTATTTTTGAAAATCCGAAAAAGATTTCAGCATACAAAAACGGAATGGTATCACTTAAAAACAAAATAAGAAAATATACTAAACTTCAGTTACAGAGCTGGCTGGAGACGAAAGTCTGAAAAGTGTTCCAGCTCCCCCCCCCCCCCCCCCCCCGCCCCCAACTTCTGTTCAAGGAGCAGAAAGTAGGCTCTTGGATATTGGCTGAATTAAGGTTTGCTTCCATTCAGTAGCATATTTACAACTAAAAACAGAGAGATTGAAGATGTCTGTGAGGACTGGAATCATACATAGTATCAGTACCATTCTACGTTGTAATCTGTGACAACAGCCGCCGCTGTTAATGTGGAAGAAACCGAGTGAAGAAACCAAAGTGCTTACCGATATGCGTGAACAAATAGCAGAAATGAAAATGCTGTTTCTGCGGGTCCCACCGAGTATAGTTTCATGCCTGGAGTTAGATGTCTGCGGCCAGGAGACGCAGCCACTGAAGACACTTGATATCTTAAATGATGAGTCAGTTTCCAGTGACACAATTTTATCAGGCTTGTTGTAAGTACATGATTGCTAGCTTCCATTCACGTGGAGTCATCACCCAGCAGTCTCCTACGATTGGGAACGCTGAGCAAAGACATTCAGAGAGGGAGTTTCCACTCTGACAAAGAAGAAGTAGCAACAGTTACGCTGCTACTAAAGGGCGTTAAGGGAGATGAGCACACTTCAGATAGTTCTGTGATGCTGTAGGAAATCCGTCATGCGAGATTTACCGTCTGTACTTACCTCAGGGGAAGGTAGATAAGCGAGATCCTAATCTATAAACTAACAGCTCTATTTCATAAGTGGAACTTCCAAATTATTCTGACCAAAATGGACGTTAGTGGTTATCATAAATGTACCTATTTAACAATGCTTAAATGAATGCTACGTCAACAGTTTTCCCTCGTTCATAAATAAATGAAATTCTACACAGTTTAGGGAAAGCAAAGTATTTCTAGATATAATATGTAGTGAAGTGATACTACCACGTGTTACTAGATGAGAAGGACCCTCAAAAAACGGTTTTCAGTACAGCTTACAGGCAGTAAGAGAAAAAACGTATGCCAAGACTATTAAGGATGAGTTTGAAATGTGGTAAATGATTCATTTACTTACATGAAGTTGTCGTTTTTGGGCATTCGCTAGAGGAGCATAATGCCATGTTGAGAAAATCATTTGAAAAACTGAGGCTCCTTAATTTGAAATTACAAATTGATAAATGCGAGTTCTTGCACAATGGAATAACTTACTTGGGGTATGTGTTGTCTAGAGATGGCTTAATACCAGACACAAAGAAAGTTAATGTTGTGAAGACTACCCACAAAACAATTAAAGTCGTTTCTTGGGTTAATTGGATATTGCCGGTGGTTCATAAATGGTTTCAGCAAGAGAGCTAGATTACTGCATGAACAACTAAAGAAAGGAGAAAAGTTGAACCATGTAACAACCATCCATTTCAGAAGTTAAAAGAGAAGATAACAAAACCACACGCATTGCAGTAATCATATTTCACAAAACAGTTCATTATAACCACTGATGCTTGCCTGGATGGACTAGGAGATTTGCAGAGCCAAGGCAATGTAGGAAATGACCTACCATATTCTTATACTCCCAGAACACTTAATAATGTGGAGAAAAGTTTCAAGATGATAGAATTGGAATTGTTAGGTGTAGTCTGCTCTGTAAAGTATTTCAGATCATGTGCTTTCAGGAGATAGCACACGGATAGCAAGCATGGCGGATATGTTGTCCTGACTGGAGCTTGAACAATTCGATTATGATTCTGTGTACAAAAATAGAAAAGTTACGAAGTTGCTAATGCATTGTTGAGTGTAAGGGACATACAGGCCAAATAAGAAGACAGTGAACACTCTGTGAGTTCTGAAGATAGATTCGCGGAACCAGAGATAAGTGACTCACTCTAGGTGGCGCCAGTCAGTAAGTACACAAAGCAATGTGTAAAGAAATACAGAATGCGGTCTATTTGAAACGAGATGTTGCAGAATATATCTGAAGGTACGAGAGCTGCCAAAATAGAAAAAAAATGTCATGCAGAACAAAAAAATGCGTCAGAAATAACAGCAACTCCTGACCAAATTCTCAAGAGACGTAACATCGGCATCGTAGGGTTGCTGAATCAGACAGATATATCCTAATGCTAGAAGATACATTGACAAAATTCATTGTTGTGAGTGTTTTGAATCTCGAAATAATTCGATTAAGCAATAAGTGGTAAATTTCTGGAACTTTTAACACTTTTCAAATAGTAAGGAGTAAGAAGCGAAAGAAAGAGTTCGATTAAACGAAAAGTAGTAAATTTCTAGAACTCGTAAAACTTTTCAAATATTTAGGAGTACGAAGCGAATTTAATTGAGAGAAACACATAAAAATCGGTACTAAATACGGCGAACGGAAAACGTAGATTTTTGTAATTTTTGGTCTATGGTCATTAGTCATGATATGAGGCATTTTCTGTCTCTGACGTGAAAGTCTGAATGGTATGAACAAACTTAGATTTGGAGGGTGAGTACTGGAAAAAAGGGTATGTGCGTAGGAATCCGTATACAGATCACTGTAGCACTGTGATAATATGCCATCTGTATGTCAGCTGTATTGGAGGCGATCTCAGAATCTCTTATTACTGAAGTTTATTCGTTCAGAGCGCATCAAAATACACAATGATAACTAGTTTCAGCGAAATTAAATCGCCATCTTCAGATCACTTGTGTAGAAAATTGTGTAGAATTTTTTTTTTTTTTTTTTTTTTTCCACACGACCAATCCGTTTCGTCGACTGTTCACATTATTTGGACATAATTTATAGAGACGTTATTCCATAGTACTGCCTCTCGTCATCCAATAAGAGAATAGCAGTGTGAACAGTGCACAGTAGCCACACGTAAAATACATAAGACTTGTACAAAGTCCTTTTATTTTGTGGCCTTGGTGACATCTGATAGGAAACTTCACCTTTGGAATAAAACCAGTCTCGAAACTTCCAATAATGTAGTCATCAGTCTTCTGACTGGTTTGATGTGGCCCGCCACGAGTTTCTCTCCTGTGCCAACCTCTTCATCTCAGAGTAAAACTCTCAACCTACGTCCTTAATTATTTGCTGGATCTATCGCAATCTCTGACTTCCTCCACAGTTTTTACTCTCTATAGCTCCCTCTAGTACCATGCAAGTTATACCATAATGTCTTAACAAATGTCATATCAATCTGTCTCTTCTTCATGATAGTGTTTCCCATATTTTTCTTTCGTCTCCGATTCTCCAGAGAACCTCCTCATTCCTTTTTTTACTTAATTTTCAGCATTCTTCTGTAACGCCACATCTCAAATGCTCCGATTCTCTTCTTATACTACACTCCTGGAAATGGAAAAAAGAACACATTGACACCGGTGTGTCAGACCCACCATACTTGCTCCGGACACTGCGAGAGGGCTGTACAAGCAATGATCACACGCACGGCACAGCGGACACACCAGGAACCGCGGTGTTGGCCGTCGAATGGCGCTAGCTGCGCAGCATTTGTGCACCGCCGCCGTCAGTGTCAGCCAGTTTGCCGTGGCATACGGAGCTCCATCGCAGTCTTTAACACTGGTAGCATGCCGCGACAGCGTGGACGTGAACCGTATGTGCAGTTGACGGACTTTGAGCGAGGGCGTATAGTGGGCATGCGGGAGGCCGGGTGGACGTACCGCCGAATTGCTCAACACGTGGGGCGTGAGGTCTCCACAGTACATCGATATTGTCGCCAGTGGTCGGCGGAAGGTGCACGTGCCCGTCGACCTGGGACCGGACCGCAGCGACGCACGGATGCACGCCAAGACCGTAGGATCCTACGCAGTGCCGTAGGGGACCGCACCGCCACTTCCCAGCAAATTAGGGACACTGTTGCTCCTGGGGTATCGGCGAGGACCATTCGCAACCGTCTCCATGAAGCTGGGCTACGGTCCTGCACACCGTTAGGCCGTCTTCCGCTCACGCCCCAACATCGTGCAGCCCGCCTCCAGTGGTGTCGCGACAGGCGTGAATGGAGGGGCGAATGGAGACGTGTCGTCTTCAGCGATGAGAGTCGCTTCTGCATTGGTGCCAATGATGGTCGTATGCGTGTTTGGCGCCGTGCAGGTGAGCGCCACAATCAGGACTGCATACGACCGAGGCACACAGGGCCAACACCCGGCATCATGGTGTGGGGAGCGATCTCCTACACTGGCCGTACACCACTGGTGATCGTCGAGGGGACACTGAATAGTGCACGGTACATCCAAACCGTCATCGAACCCATCGTTCTACCATTCCTAGACCGGCAAGGGAACTTGCTGTTCCAACAGGACAATGCACGTCCGCATGTATCCCGTGCCACCCAACGTGCTCTAGAAGGTGTAAGTCAACTACCCTGGCCAGCAAGATCTCCGGATCTGTCCCCTATTGAGCATGTTTGGGACTGGATGAAGCGTCGTCTCACGCGGTCTGCACGTCCAGCACGAACGCTGGTCCATCTGAGGCGCCAGGTGGAAATGGCATGGCAAGCCGTTCCACAGGACTACATCCAGCATCTCTACGATCGTCTCCATGGGAGAATAGCAGCCTGCATTGCTGCGAAAGGTGGATATACACTGTACTAGTGCCGACATTGTGCATGCTCTGTTGCCTGTGTCTATGTGCCTGTAGTTCTGTCAGTGTGATCATGTGATGTATCTGACCCCAGGAATGTGTCAATAAAGTTTCCCCTTCCTGGGACAATGAATTCACGGTGTTCTTATTTCAATTTCCAGGAGTGTATTTTCCCACAGTCTATGTTTCACTGTCATATAATGCTGTGCTCCAAACGTACATTCTCAGAAATTTCTCCCTGAAATTAAGGCCTATGTTTGATACTAGTAGACTCTTTTTGGCCAGGAATGCCTTTTTTGCCAGTGCTAGTCCGCTTTTTATGTCCTCCTTGCTCCGTCGGTCACGGGTTATTTTATTGCTTAGGTATCAGAATTCATTAATTTCATCTACTTCGTAACCACCGTTTCTGCTACTTCTCATTACTTTCGTCTTTCTTCGACTTACTCACTGATGTCATTTCACTCTGAATTTTAATTCCTCTCTTGAAGCTTTCTTTTTTTTCTGTCATTGCTTCTTCGATGTATAGATTGAACAGTAGGTGCGAAAATCTACATCCCTGTCTTACACGCTTTCTGATTCGAGCACTAAGTTCTTGATCATCCACTCTAATTATTCTCTCTTGGATCTTGTACATATTGTATATTATCCCTCTTTCCTATAGCTTACCCCTATTTTTCTCAGAATTCCGATCATCTTGTACCACTTGACATTGTCGAACACTTTTCCAAGGTCGACAGATCCTATGAACTTCTCTTCATTTTTATTTAGTCTTACTTTTATTATCAGCCACAACGTCACGATTGCCTCTCTGGTGCCTTTACGTTTCCTAAAGCCAAACTGATAGTCATATAGCACATCTTCGGTTTTCTTTGCTGTTCTTCTATTTATTATTCTTGTCAGCAACTTGGTTGCATGTGATGTCCTGCTGATTGTGTGACAATTCTCGCACTTGTCGACTCTTGCAATCTTCGGAAATGTGTGGATGATGTTTTCCTAAAATGTGATATATCGCCAGACTCATACGTTCCACTTACCAACACTACCCCCCATTATTTTAGGAATTCTGATCGGATGTTATCTATCCCTTGTCCGCCCCGGTAGCTGAGTGGTCAGTGCGACAGAATGTCAGTCCCGGCTGGGTCGGAGATTTTCTCCACTCAGGAACTGGGTGATGTGTTGTCCTAATCATCACCATCCCCATCGACGCGCAAGTCGCCTAAGTGGCGTCAAATCGAAAGACTTGCACCCAGCGAACGGTCTACCCGACGGGAGGCCCTAGTCACACGACATTTCATTTCATCTATCCCTTCTGCCTTATCCGATCTTTCAAAGCTCTTTTAAATTCAGATTCTAACAGTGGAATCGCTATCTCTTTTACATCGACTCCTGTTTCTTCTTCTATCACATCATCAGACAAATCTTCCCTCTCACAGGGACCTTAAACGTACTCCTTCCACCTATCCGCCCTCTCCTCTGCATTCAACGGAATTCCCATTGCACTCTTAATGGCAGCACAACTGCTTTGTAATATCATAGAAGGTTGTTTTGACTCTTCTAAAGTCTCAGTCAGTCCTCCCAACGATAATTTGTTTTTACGTTTCTTCACGTTTTTCCTACAGCCATTTCGCCTTAGCTTCCCCGCACTTCCTATTTATTTCATTTCTCATTGACTTGTACTTCTGCATTTATGAATTTCCTTGAACATTTTTATACTTCCTTTTTTCATCGATCAACTGAAGTATTTCTCCTATTATCCATGGTTTCTTCACAGTTACCGTCTTAGTACATATGTTTCTCTTTCCACCTTTTGTGATTGTCGGTTTTAGAGATGTCCATTCCTCTTCATCTGAACTACCTGGTGAGCTGTTCTTTATCGCATTATCTGAAGCCTCAGAGAACTTCAAGCGCATCTCTTCATTCCTTAGTACTTTCGTGTCCCACTTTTTAGCTCATTGATTCTTTCTGACTATTCTCCTAAACTGCAGCTTACTCTTCATCACTACTAAACTGTGATCTGAGTCTATATCTGCTCCTGGGTGCGCCATACAATCCAGTATCTGATTTCGGAATCTCTGCATGTCCACCTGACCATGATGCAATCTAACTGAAATCTTCCTGTGTCTACCGGCCTTTTCCAAGTATACCTCCTCCTCTTGTGTTTCTTGAACAAAGTATTCGCTATTACTAACTAAAATTTACTGAAGAATTCAATTAGTCTTTCTCCTCTCTCATTCCTACTACCAAGCCCATATTGTCCCATAACCCTTTCTTTTATACATTCCCCTACAACCGAATTCCAGTCCCCCATGATTACTAGATTTCATCTCCCTTTACGTACTGAATTACCCATTCCATATCCTCGTATGCTTTCTCTATCTCTTCATCTTCAGCTTGCAAAGGCGGCATGTATATCTGAACTATCGTTGTCAGTGTTGGTTTGCTGTTAATTCTGGTGAGAACAATTCTATCACTGAACTGTTCACAATAACTCATTCTCTTCCCTAACTTCCTGTTCATAACTAAACCTACTTCCGTTATACCATTTCTTGCTGCTGTTGATTTTATCATATATTCATCCGACCAGAAATTTTTGTCTTCTTTCCATTTCACTTCGTTGACGTGCACTATATCTATACTGAGCCTTGGCATTCCTCTTTCAGAATTTATAGCGTCCATACCACTTTCAGACTTCTGACATTTCACACCCCGACTCGTAGAACGTTATCCTTTCGCTGATTATTCAATCTTTCTCTCATTGTCACCTCCCCGTTGGTGGCCTCTTCCCAGAGATCCTAATGAGAGACTATTCCGTAATCTTTTGTTAAAGGAGAGATTATCATTACACTTTTAAAATCACAAACCGCACAGAGTCTGAATGCACGTTATGTGTCCTTAATGGAGTGGTTTCCATTGCCACATGTTCTGTGGGTACACGCTATGTGTGTTTAATGGAGTGATGGAGTAGTTTCCATTGTCTTCTGCATCCTGATGACGTTGATTATTGCTGATTCCTCCGTTTGTAGTGTTAGTTTCCCCATCGGAAGGACAAAACAGTGCCCTGAACCTTTGTTCACTCCACCGCCCTCCTTGACAAGACCGTTTGCGGAATGAGGCTGACTTCTTATGCTAGATGTCTTCGGCCGCCATTGCTGACGGTTTCTATTCAACATTTAAGCGGGGACAGGATTCAAAATCGGGACCAAGGGCGTTTTGATTACCATTTAAGGAAGCTACCTCAAGACCATGCGTTCCTAAGAAGCCATGGTAGCCAATATCGAACGAATTCAGAAAGATGCCACCGCTGGGATCGTAATAGGTCGGAGTATTCCATGAAAGTAAAAGGTTTATGCAGAAAAGATGCTCAGAAAATTTAAACAAGAATAGTTGAAAGAAAGGCGACATTGTTCTCATGCTACACCGCTGCATAAATTTAGAGTATTTGTTTTCAAGAAAGACTGCTGGCTCATAAGTATGCATATTGAACCATGTAGGCGGTTATTTTTTCTTGCTCAAAATGCAAATGAAAAATATAGAAAATCATTAATGTGGATGCGAAGTAACATCCACCATGCCCTGTATATATTTAGCTGTAAAACCTGGAAACTAAATTGAGAGTAAGTATCCTTATAACCGCCGGTTGCGTAATGCTGCTCCGTTCACAACATCGACCAGTATCGAGATTCGAAGCTCATTTTCAAGCGTCAAAGTCTACAGTTGCGACAGAATAAACCTTATAACACACAGCAAAAAACAAGCTTCAAAACTTTTCATTCATTTGTATTACGTAATTCATCTGTGTTATTGGAGAGACGTAAGAGAGGCTAAATGATAGATATTTCCAACTCAACTGCATAAACTGCTCTTCCATAGTCGAGCGACTATCTTCAAATCGACATCAATAAGTCAACACATCGTAGACGCTGACATCTTGTAACCTATGACCCGAAGAGAGTCATGTTGGCCTATGATTAAACCATCTCCATATTTCGGTAATTTCCAAGAATGATTTCCTATCGAAGTCGCGGGGTCCAAACATACATATCGAACGTGCGATCGTAAATCGATCGTGCAACTCCTGTGGCGGGCGTTGTGATCAATTATTTGTGATCGTCATTTTTATCTGTTTCCGGTTGTTCCCGTAGTTGCTCTAAATTACATACCTCCCGAACTATTTGTGACTTGCTAGGGAAACCCAGATGACTTATGTCGTTAGTGTGTGGGACGTCTGATGTTCTTGATGTTTCTTTGGCGGTTTCTCTCACATGGAAAAATCTAATTCCATGTTTATCCAGCATAGAAAATTGTTTGACTTTTTGTCGCAAATATGGAGTACTACCGGACGAGAAAAGAAGGGACTGTGTAGACTGTGGTGGTGCGAAGTGTGTAAAACTTAGTAAGAACAGTTTCGATGCTGAAATACCGTTACAATGTCATTACGGACAGTGCGTAAAACGAACGAGTATCAGGAAGAATACATGGTTCGACTCTTCCAAATTATCCATCCAGGCCGCCTTAATGGACTTTAACATGAAGACAACACTGACGACGAGTAAAGTAAGTCGTCTCCTTTGCAATTACAAGTATTTTTGTAACGCTCCTCTTTTGTCATTGCTGTAGTGACCACCGTTAACATACTCATAACGCCCGCCACCAGAGTTGCATGATCCATTTACGATCGCAAGTTCGATATGTATTGTCTGGACCCCGTGACTTCGATAGGCAATCATTCTCTGAAAATACCCATATTTCAGTCAACGGGTTTGACGTACGAATGATAAACACCCACAGAAGCTTAAGAGGAGATCTGGTTACCACATGAATTCGACAACCTAGTTGCATAGAATTCCGCTGCCCACATTATATTTCTCCAGGGATAAACTACAGCCAAGAATTAGTGATCAATGTAGATGATTAAGCGCGGTTTGTGTTATAGGTGTTCTTTCCAAACAATAATGCACCCTTGGATGATTACAGGAGTCCAATTTACACCACTTAAATGAGATATCCGTTATCAATTCAACTGAAGGTAACCTATTGCAAGTTATCTTCCACATTTTCATAAAAATAAATCATGTACTGAAACACATGACCAATGGTACAAAATTTCTCTGGAAGCTTTTCAAGAGCTGTACCTGTCTTTCCTTCATGTATCACATCTGTACGACAAATTTGAAGTATTTCAAAGCAGCGTTAATCATTTCATTACCTCCACTTTGATATCACATTCAACAGTTTAGAAAAATCTATAAGTAGAAGATTAATTTTCTCGGATTTAAGGAACGATTATATTTCAGAGAATCATGGAGTAATGAATTCACCCTTTTAAGACAAGTATCTTAAAGATTCCTATTACGAATGGAACTTCACGTATTTAGCACATATTGTAAAAATGCGAACGACACTTTGTAAGAATTATAATAACTACGCTTTGAGAGGACAGATATGATATCTAGAAGTGAACTGCCAAAGCTTGATGAGGTTGTCAGATGATCTAACAGTAACTATGCCTTGTCATATCCAAAGAAACTATAGTTCATTTTTTAGCGTTTTCAGTCCCTCTGAACGTGACACAGACGCCGTTAATAGTATTAAACTAAACAGTCAATTACCATTTGAACAGTGAGGTTGTCAGATTTCGTTTCTAGTTAATCACTGTAGAAAATGTAGCGTATATCACCACTTCCCGTAAAACAATAAATTTTGGTACCGAAAGGTTCTACGTACCTCGGTTCGGTCAAGCAGCGATGCAGTTCCTTGAGTCACATAAATTTTTTCTTGAAAGATTCTTTAACAACACTGACTGGACTTATCGTAAAGCATATGTATTGCAGGAAGTTCGGCGCGTTTCCTGTAGTTGTTGCAAGGGTACAGAGATAGTAGTTGTCATGCACTGCAACCCGGAAGATTATAAGCTATGGAATTTCACAGTATTTCAGAGATAGTCATGTAGTGTTTTTTCTCTGAAACAGATAACGGTTGCAAAAAGCTGTAATAAATAAATAACATTAATCATTCGCTAAATGTGCGACGTGTCAGCTTTGTTACGAATTAATGTTTCCTAATCTCTCGATTTCAAACAGTCTTGAAAATTTTATTGATATCTTTATCCTTTTCCGAGTCACAGAGGTTCAAAGTTACCCTGTGTTTACACATATCATACGCACGTAAAATATGGTGTGAGGCGAAATCTGAAAAATAAATAACTTCAGAAAGTTGCTGAAATTTTAACGGTGTGTTCTCTAGGCATTTATCTAGAAGTTCCACGTAAAATATGAAGTGAAGCCAAATCTAAATAATAACTAATCGCAGAAAATTGAAAAAAATTTGAACACTTTATTCTTTAGGAATTTATCTAGAAGTTCCAGCTTCCCATTTTGAAAAACATTTATGCGTTTTCGAGAAACACACAAAAAACGTGGATTCCAATACGGCTATGCACAGAAAATGGCTGTAATATTTATGATGTATTCCTAAGATCCAGATCCTGAACAACCGTGAAAATTTGCTTGAATATATTTATCCGTTTCCGAGATATGGTTCAAATTTACCATCTCTCTCTCTCTCTCTCCCCCCCCCCCCCCCCGTCCCAACAGGGCTTGGAAGGCCCAACGGTACCGACCGGCCGCCATGTCATCCTCAGACCACAGGCGTCACTGGATGCGGATACGGAGGGGAATGTGGTCGTGGTCAGCACACCGCTCTCCCGGTCGTATGTCAGTTTACGAGACCGGAGCCGCTACTTCTCAATCAAGTATCTCTCAGTTTGTCTCAAGGGTTGAGTGCACCCCGCTTGCCAACAGCGCTCTGCAGATCACCCATCCAAGTGCTAGCCTAGCCCCGACAGCGCTTAACTTCGGTGATCTGACGTTGGCAAATTTACCCTACTACGCGTAAAATACGCATGCAATATCTGGTGTGAGATGAAAACATAGTTTATAAAGTGTCGCAACACGGAGAAATTGCTGTAAAGTGCCTTCGTTGCCATCAGAAGGGTTTTAGGAAGCACATATTGCAGTACTCCAGCACATGCAAAACATGCACCTAAGCTCCGGTCTGAAGTGTAAAATTAGTTTTCCCTTATTTCAGTTTCAAGCAAGTAAAGTATCAACATATTATAGACCAATAAAGTGACATGCCCTGCTGTAGTTGGGAAAAGAGTAGTATCAGCGGAAAAATGTTCCTATTAAAACATTAAAAAGCTTAATATGCTCCTGTTCGTTAAAAGACTGACTGAAAAGTAAGATACTAGCTGCCTCATACTACCTTCCTTAGCACCTTTAAAAATTTTACCAAAAATTTTGGGATGCGAAAATATTCGCACTTTTTTATGCTGAGAGAGAAGGAGACACTGGCAGCGGAAAAGGGGCGGAAATGTAATAAGTAGTGGAAGATAGAAGACAGTGGTTGTGGTATAGAAAGAGCGAAGGAGATATTGGCAGTGTGAGAAAAAGAGAAGGACATAGTGCCAGTGATAGAATAGAGCTAGAAAAAGAGTGAAGGAGAGAGTGTCAGTGGGGGAGGAATGAAGCAGAAGAAAGTGGAAGTGAACGAGAGACAGTGATAATGAGACAGAGTCTATGACAATGACAACGAGCAGGAGACAGATAATGAGAGTGAGAAGAGAGAGCAGCATTGAGAAGGAATGAATGAGATAGTAGCAATAGGAGACAGCTAGATAGAGACAGTGACAGTGAGAGAAGACAGTATTTGTAGGACGAAACAAAGAAACTGTGACTGTGAGACAGGAGACAGTGACGATTAGGGAGACATGAAGATATAATGAGTTGGGCTAAGTGAGTGAGTGAGGATGGGCAAGTGGGAGTGAATGGGTACGAGGGACTTACAGCGATGGACTAGAGGGTTTGATCAAGTTACTGTTTGGGATGTTGTGGGAGAGAGATGTGAGTTCCATATTAAAAAGAGCGCGAATACGTTCGCATGCCAAAATGTTTGGTAACATTTTGAAAGGTGCTGAGGAAAGTAGAATGAGGCAGCTGGTAGCCCAGTTTTCAGAATGTTTTAGAGCAGGAGCATATTCGCGTTTGTGCTCCGAGAGGAGTATTTTTACGCTGGTTTAATAAACTTGAGTGTGTAGCACAAATTGTAGTTCGTGGCATATTGGTTTCATGCAGCTGGTCAAGTTATTACAGAGTAACATGATACTGTTATTCTTACAGTCGTCTTATTTAGTCCCTGATGAGAAGGGAGAAAATATTTATGGAATTACCCGCCCAGAACTGAGCACAGATTAGGCTTGTTAATTAAATACGATGATTCATCTGGCCACGATCCATGTTGAAATTCATCGGCATGTTCATGAAACAACGCCTAAGCCGAAATAGTGGTGCCTGTTAACAGACAACTTTCTACTTAGAGACAGATATTTCTATTTTGTCATACAAAACGTCTCAGCAATTGGTATTTCAACAGTAACAGTAAAACTATCGGAATACCATGAAACTATTAGCGACACTTAACGGAAGTAAAAGTTTAATGATAATAAATACGCAATGTGTACGGCTGGTCATTAAAACTGCAATGCCAGAACAATAGCAGCTAACGAAATTCCATTTATTTTTCGTGTACGTTGCAGTTGGGAAACTACGTTATTAAATTTCTTAGTGATTTGGTAGTATAAAGATTGCGACATATACACACTTCGACAAAAGTTTTGCGTTATCCCCGTATTGTGCGGGTGTATTGCTATTGTGATTGCTCCTGTAACCGGCCGCAGGTTCGAATCCTGCATCGGGCTTGGATGTTTGTGTTGTCCTTTGGTTAGTTCGGTTTAAGTAATTTTAAGTTCTAGGGGACTGATGACCTCAGATGTTAAGTCCCATAGTGCTCAGAGCCATTTTTTTGCTCCTGTACCGATCCTCACGTTGTTTGTAAACATTCACACAATTACTTTGAGCGCTACCTATTGGTAGCACGCCGCACTCAGATGGACTGCAGCGTTTCAATTGAAAGTATAGCACCATTGTGGACGCTTTAGAGACATCTGTGGAACAGTAGAGTGAACATCATCATGCCACGAAGGATAATTCCCGACCAAGTGTCGGCTCCGCATCATCACGTTACGTGTAGAAGATTTGTTAACCAGGCAAGTTGCTGGACGAGTGCACCAGAGTCAAAGATATGCGGTGTGGAAATGGAATCGGTTCCATTTGACAGCCATTGTTGAGAACTTACATTTCATAGTCCGTCCACATTCGACAGGTGCACAGAATGATAGATATCTACGACTTTCGAATCAAATGAAACGTGGGCTCAATGCTGCAGAACTGAATTCGGCGTTCGAAGAATCTACAAGACGTCATATATCGTATCAGTCTGTTAGGAAACGATTGCATGGTGCGAATCGCCATTCCCGACGACTGTGGCGAGCACTACGCTTTCACCGCAACACACGGACCTACTGATGGGCAAGAGATCATTACGGGTGATAACTCAAGTGCTCATCGTGCTCTTCTTGCGAACACGTTCCTTCAGCATGCAAGACTCATAATAATGGAATCTTCTGCCTGTACCCTGTACATGAACTCAACAGAACATGTGCGTGATCGATTGAAATGAGCTGTTTTTGGACGCCGACAATGGTTACACCTTCTGTGCGACTTTGAAGAGTGGGAGAATTTGGGCCAGGGCTGGATTGATCTCATCAGTGATATGCCAAGACGCACTGAAGCCTATATCCGAGCAAGGGGCGCTGAGAAGTGCTGTGACCCCTCTTCTCATGGGAATCAGATGGTTTTGTCATTACACTTTTTTTTCTTAATTTAATAATCTGAAGACATTGAAAATGAAAATACGCACATGCCTCAGTGTCAATTTTTTTCTGAGCCGAGATTTTCGAAATAAAGTCGTGATGCAGATCTTTTGTTGACGTGTGTAAGTACACAGTGATACCACTTCTGGCAGCAACAATGACTCCAACCCAGCTGGGCATCGATCGGAATTGTCCATGGATGACAGATAAGATACTGGCACATAATTCCATGAAGCTACAACTCTATCGTAGAGTTTATAAGTCAAGGATGCTGATGTGCCAGTTTCTTGACATTCCAATACTCCAATGGTATACCCTAAGTCTCGATCAGTACTGTAAGGAAAGTGTAGTGTTGGGTTATCTTGTTGCTAGGACGTCATGGAGTCGTCGAAGATAGGGCACATCCGCCAGCCTTAACGGCCAGAAATTTAACGCCCTCTCTCCAAATAATATGTTACACAAACCAGAGATGACTGTGTTCTGTGCCTAATGGCAAGCCATACCATCACGGCAGGTAGGCCGTATGATGATGATGAGCAAAATCTGCCAATCTATTCGCAGTCACTACACGTAGGTACGTCCTTCGTGATGCCATACACAAACTGGGACTCGTCTGAAAATATGACATGGTGCCGCCCTATGTCCAGTGTTGTCGCCACCCACCCTTACCAATCTCTACCACCGAGCGAGATGGCGCAGTGGTTAGCACACTGAACTGGCAGTAGGGAGGACGACAGTTTATACCCGTGTCCGGCCGTCCTGATTTACGTTTTCGGTGATTTCCCTAAATCGCTTCAGGCAAACTAAGGGATGGCTCCTTTGAAAGGGCACGGCCGACTTTCGTTCCCATCCTCCCCTGATCCGACGGGGCCGATGAACTCGTTTCTTGGTTCCCGTCCCCAAATCAACCAGCCAACCAACCTATATCTTGGACGTGTCAGAGGGAAGCATCAACAATGGCCGTCTTGTTAACAGCCCATGGTGCTCCAGACGTCGTTGCACTATCCGTGAGGATACTTGTTTCGCTGCAGGCGAGCCCACATTTTTACGCAAGGTACATGACACAGCTGTACGATGCTGCACAGCTGACCGAACAATATACACGGCCCAGTCACATTAATTGACCACCGCATATGTTAAACGTCAACATGCAACAACCGCTCACAGACAGCAAGTGGCAACACTAGTAGCGGAGGGTATATAAAACGTGTCGTGGGCGTGGACAACAGTGCAGTCGTTGCCGTAATGTAGAAACGGAGCGATTTATCTGACGTCCAGAAGGGTACATCATTGGCATGTCGTGGCAAGACAGGAAGCATTTCCGAAAGATCTAAGGTTGTATACCGTTTACATGCCACCTGGTTAAAGTATACAGTGCATGGCAATATGGCGCTATCCAAAACTGGCACCGAGGTAACTGGCGCACCACGGGCCGTAGATGGTAGGGGTGAACGATAGTTGTAGAGATCTGTACAGGCGAATAGACGTGCAACTCTTCAGCAACTGATCGTCCATATGAACCAAGGGGCTCAACGACGGTTGCTGCGTATGGTCCTCTGCAGCAGCCCCCTGGTTCATGTACTCAGGCTGATTGCTGTTCATCAGCGAATAAGGCTGAAATTTTCACAACAATACCGCAACTGGACGTCCATCTGACTGATGGCCGTTGGCTTGTATGACGTGAAACGTCTGAAAGCAAACACCCTGCAACCGGAAGGAAACATTATGACCTGAAGAGTGTTTTCCTGGCATTCCCACAGTGATATAGTCATTCTGGAAACAGCAGTTGATGAACACGAGTATGCATCTATCACTGGGAACCATGTACATCCCCACATGAAGTTCGGTTTCCTCGGCACAATGGTATCTGTCATCAGAACAATGCAGTGTGTTACACTGGTAACAGTGTGCATGCGTGGTTCGAAGGACAGCAAGATGAATTTACTGTACTCCCCTGGCCACCAGTCTCTCTGGATTTAAACCTAATCGAGAATCTGCAGGACCACTTCGATCGGGCTGTACTGTATGAAACAGTAGTACCGTATGAAACAGAAGTACTGCTGACAACATGAATCGTGCGTGTGATGTTATATGTATTTGACGATGCTGGTGCTGATTCCGTATTTAACATTTGACGATGCCACTATGGCTGCTCTACATTAGAACATTGTTTTTATGAAACAGATCTGATGATGGTCATTAAAGACCGAAACCGGTAATCTGTAACAAAACGTTTGTGACCGTAGACGCAAATTAAAGGAAACTTATTACATATACGGGTCACTGTTTTTTTCACGACGATGTCGTAGCTTGTGCATCTACTCAGAACTAATTTCAAGGATCATTCGTCAATGAGGGAGACAGTGTAGAATTTAGGTCTCATTTGTGGATGCTTACATGTAATAAGTATCCTGGTAAGAGGATCTTTCGTACACATGAGCAGCACATGAAGTAAGCATCCCATGAAATATTTTGTGCAAGGCATTTCCGATTAAGACAGCCTGCTCCAGCAACTTCACCTAGATACTTAAATCTGTAGGCTTCGTATATGTTCCCAGATTTTGCGATACAGGCTGACTGTAGAATCCTTGTCCAGTCCATTGTACATATTCCAAATACTTGTAACCTTCATGTTCCCAGTTACTTTTCAGTTCGGATTTATTTTGTTGTTTTGAGAATATTTAAATCTGTCCACTTGGAATATGTTCTTAGATTTTGTGATGTGAGATGTGTGTAGAATCCTCATTCGGCCCTTTGCATATATTACAGCTAGTTACATCTTACCTATTATTTGTAACTTTCGAATTTTGATTTTTTCTTGATTTCTTGACTAATACGGCCTGGTTCAGTAATATTGTCTCGAATATTGAATGTGTCCACTTGAACATGTGGCATACCTGATGATACAGGCTAATTGTAGAGTCCCTTAGCGAGCTCTTGCATAAATTACACATGCTTGTAACTTCTCTGTTCTTATTAATTTTGCAATTCTTCTTTCTTTATCATTGGTGATAAAGACAGCCCAGTTCAGTAATATCATCTTGATATTTTAAGCTGTCCACTTGAAGTGTATTCGCAAATTATTATAGATGTCCTCAGGTACAGTGATACAGGCCCTTTGTAGAATACTCACCTAGTCTCTTGCACATATTACACCTAATTACAAGTAATCTTTGTAGATTTTCAATTTCTGTTTATGTTGTAGTATCTAGTTATGACTGTTCGGTTCAATAATTTCGCCTTGTTACTTAAATACGTCCATGTGGAGAATTTCCCACAGTTTGTGATACAGGCTGATTGTACAATCCTCATCCACTCTATTGTGTACATTCCACATTCTTACAGCTTACCTGTTCCTTGTTACTTTACAATTCTTATTCGATTTGTGGTCATGTGAATAGTGACATCCGTCCGCTTGAAATACGTTTTCACCTTTTTGATACAGGCTGTTTGTAGAATCCTCACCTGCTCTTTGAACACATTAAATACACATAAATCTTATTTGTTTTTTGTAACTTCGCACTTTTGATTTTTTCTTAGATTCATCATTAAGACAGTTTGTTTCAATAATATGACCTAGAGTCTTAAATCTATCTGCTTGAACATGTGCCAGATCTGGTGATAAAGGGTGGTTGTAGAATTCTTATACAGTTCCTTGCATAAATTACACATACTCATAACTTTGCTGTTCTTTCTGACGTTGCAGTTCTGGTTCCTACATTTGGCCCTTCGTGAATAAGACAGCCCAGTTCAGTAATAACATCTTGATATGTTAAGCTGGCCACTTAAAGCATGTTCCAAAACCTTGCAATACAGGCTGATTGTAGGATCCTCATATAACCCTTTGCACTTCTTATAATTTACTTGTTGCCTTTAGCTTTCAATATCTAATTATTTTATTTTCCTTGTAAGACGACACTGTTCAATAATTTCACCTGGTTAATTAGATTTGTCACCTCAGAAAATGTTCAAGAAATTTGCAGTACTGGATGGTTATAGCACGTAGTCCACACACTTGTAATTTGCCTGTTCTTCGCTACTTTTCATATCTGATTTGTTTTGTAGTTTCCTGGTGCATTACCTCGTAATAGGTTACCAAATTTTCTGACGAGTGCTGCCTGTCGAATTTTCACCTCCCCTTTGCATATATTATTGATACTTGCATCTTACAAGGTGTCTGTAACTTTGCAATTTTGATTTTTTCCTGTTTTCCTGATTAGGCAACCTAGTTCAGCAATATAATCTGCAATCTTAAATATGCCCATTTGAATGGGAGAAATTGGAGACAAAATTCGTGATACAATTTAGTTGTAGAATCCTGTTCCAGCTCACTCACCTTGATATTTTGAGGTGTCCACTTATAGCATGTTACCAAATACTGTAACACAGGCCAACTCTAGGATTTCAATTCTGTCCATTCAATATATTCAACATACTTGTAATTTGCCAGTTTTTTGTTACTTTTTAATTCTGATTTGTTTTGAGGTTTCCTGTTTCAATAATTCTGTCTAGACACTTAGATCAGTAACCTGGATATATCTTTCCAAATTTCATGATACAGGCTGTTTGTAGAATCTTCATACAGCCCTTTGTACAATTATGCCCTCCCGTACTCTTTCCAACTTATCAGTTCTTATTTATTTTGTTGTTTCCACTTGTGGCAGCTCAGTTCAGTAATTTCCTCTACATATATAAATCTGTCCACCTTATGTATGTTGCCAGGTTCTGTGATATGGGCTGTTTATAGAATACTCATCGAACACTTTTCATATATTGCACATATGGGTATGTTACTTAATCATTGTAACTTTTTAACACTTGTGTATATAGTGGTTTCTGGATATGACAGCTCGCTTCAGCAATTTCACATAGTTAGTGAAATATGTCTGCTTGTAACATGTTTCCACATTTTGTGATAGGGGCTGATTGTAGGATGTTCATCCAGGCGACTGCATGTCTGCCCCATACCTCTAGCTTACCTATTAGTTGTTACTTTTCAGCTTTAATTTCTTTTGTGGTTTTATTAATACAGAAACCTCTTCACTTGGAAAATGTGCTCAAATATTTAAATGTTTGCTGTTTATAGAATCCAAACCCTGCCCTTTGCATATATTACACATACTTGCATATTACCTGTTGTTCATAACAATGCATTTCTGTTGTATCTGCTCCCTGTTTAAGACAGCCTAGTTCAATAATATAGCCTAGAATGTTATAGCTGTCCATTTGAACATATGCTGTATCTAGTGATACTAGCTGACAGCAGAATACTGTTCCACCTCTTGAATAAATTACGCAGGCTTGTAACTTTCCCACTCCTTCTAGCTTCGCAATTATGATTTCATTGTTAGGCTCTTGGATTATTAATTTCATCTTGATATTTTAATCTGTCCACTTGAGTCATACTCCCAAGTGCTGCAATACAGGCTGATTGTAGAATGCTCATCAGCCCTTTGCACATATTGCACTCACTTTTAACTTACCTCTTCAGTGCTGCTCTCCAGTCGTGATTGGTTTTGTGATTTTATGGATACTTAAATCTGTCCACTTGGAATATGTTCTCAAATTTTGTGATGTGAGCTGTTTGTTGAGTCCTTATGCAGCCCTTTGCAAATATTACACATAGTTACATCTTACCTGTACTTTGTAATTTTCCAATGTTGATTTTTCTTGGTTTCTTCATTAAGACAGCCTGTTTCAGTAATATTGTCTAGAACTTTAGATGTTTCTACTAAAACATGAGACATATTTGGTGCTACAGACTGATTGTAGAATCCTAAACCAGTCCATCGGATATATTCCACCAACCTTTTGCTTACCTGTTCCTTGTTACATTTCAATTGAGATTTTTTGTGGTTTCCTGGTTCAGGATGTCGTCTAGATGCTTAAATCTGTCGACTTCATATACGAACGCATATTTCATGATACAGGTTGTTTATAGAATACTCAACTATCCATTGTCATATATTACACTTCAGTGGCAACTTGTTCCAAAGGGTCAGAGGGTCTAGGCCCCATAAAAAATTTTCATATATTTTTTTTCAGTTTTATATCTAACTTTTCGAGTACGACATGATTGTGCCACAATATAGCTTACAAACCAGATGTGGTCACACGCAGTTCTCTCTGCTTCACACACACGCAAAGCATACCATTCTTCAGTGATGAATCTGTTTTTCCCTATACCCCAGCCATGCCATGGCGCCAGTTGCAGATATTCCTTACTCCCCAACCCCCAGCTCCTAAAACTTCAGGTGCAGCGACGTGGCCAAGCTGTTTCTCTCTCTCCACCTCAGCCTTTGCCCTAGTGCAACTTAGGGCCAGTTCGAGTTGGCGCAATGGACAGACCACCTAACCCATGCCCTTCTTTCCCCACACCCCAGCAACCCTGCTGTCCCTGTCACATTCCCACTCTCCCCCATTGCCCACCTGTCTACATGCACCTAACTGTAATTGCTGTCACGTGCCTTACTGCATTCCTTCCCCCCGCCCCTATTGCAATTAATCAATGGGAAATTTGGTAAACAGCGAATGAGGCCACCTCTCCACAGTGTCCTGTATTCTGGAGCTGTGTGGTTGAAACTCGAATGTTCGAACAGTGATTTTAAAATGAATAACATAGATTGTTTGCTTAAAACGCCCTTTCATTTATTAAGTATCGAAGAGAAGATGAGAATCAAGTGGTTAGAAGCGCACCAACCAAAAGATTTCTTGATGTCTAAACGCGATGGAAAGAAGAAGAGAACTTTGTGGAACACTTGGTTCTGTAAAAAGTCTTAGTTAACAAGGAGTAAAGAGACACAAAAATTATTTTGTATCTACTATTTGATTTTTGGTGGTGAAGGATTGTGGACAACAGTCAGCTGTAAAGATCTAAAGCATTTAAGTGAACGAATTAAGAAACACAAAGAAAGTGGACTACAGTTAAGAAATCCTTATAAATATGGAGTGTTTGGCTCAGTTAAATTGCTGCTGAGACTGATTCAGCGTATGAAATTCAATTCAGAAACTTTATGAATTAGTTACGAAGTATAGACACATATTAAACAGAATAGTAGAGTGCTTAATGTTTTGTGGTGCTCATGTGTTACCACCAAGGGCTCACAACGAAAAATAGGAGTCAGCAAACTGTTGTGGCAATTTCTTAGATTTGTTATCTCTTCAAGGAAATGTTGACAACATGAGCACTGACCACTTCAGCAGTTCTACTATTTCTGTACATAAAGATATGTCACACATGATACAAAAAGGAACATTTAGAGTGCATGTATTAAGTTTACATTGAAGAACTGATGAAAGACATTAGTGCTCCCACTTTTGTTTGTACACAGGCAGATGAAACAATAGTTATTACGAGCAGAAGTCAATATGTCATTATACTGCAGTATATTAAGGGGAAAAAACTGCTGAAAAATTCTTTTTCTTCGAAAATATTAATGATAGGCTAGCATGTCGGCTTAGTGAGGTTCTAAAAAGAACTCTAGAACCCTTCAAGTTTCAAGAACAACTGATTGCTCAGGCATACGATGGCGACCCTCTAATGAAGAGAAGTCGTGGTGGAGTACAGACTCTGACGCAGAGTACTTGCTCATATGCCAAGTATGCCCACAATTTCATTATTCAGAATGCTTGCAGCAAAATCATAAAGTCTTTTACATTGTTCTTCGCAAATATTTCTTGTTTTACAATGTTTTTCACTTCATTGCCTAAGTAAAGTGAATTGTTAAGGACACTCTGCAACAAGAGAATTCCTTCTGTCTCTTCAAATACATGGAACTTCCAGTCTCGTGTAGTAACTAATGTTCAAGAAAACAAGTTGTACACATTGTTATGTTTTGATAAAAGTGAGGAAGAAGATTCTTGGGATGATATTAAAGAGAAGCATTTTTTTAAGAAATTTACTTTGCAATGTAGACTTTTTGTTTTTCCCTTGTTTTAGTGAGCAGAGCCGCTACTTCTCAATCAAGTAGCTCCTCAATTGGTCACACAAGGGCTGAGTGCAGGCTGCTTGCCAACAGCGCTTGACGGACCAGGACAGTCACCCATTCAAGTGCTAGCCAACCTCTACAGCACTTTTCTTCAGTGAACTGATGGGAACTGATGTTACCACTGTGGCAAGGCCGTTTGTCCACATCATATATGTTTCCAAATTTTGTGATACAGGCTGTCTGCAGAATCTTCCTCCATACTTTTGCGTATGTTACTTACTCACCTGAGCTTTGTAACTTTGCAATTCTCCTTTATTTTGTGGTTTCGAGCTATGATAGATCAGTTCAATAACTTCCTCTAATTACTGAAGTCTGTGCTCCTGATGCATGTTTCCAGATTTGGTGGCACAGACCATTAGTGGAATCCTCACCCAGCCATATGCATATATTACATGTACATGTAACTTACATGTTCTTTGTAACTTTTCAGTTCTATTTTATAACAACTCGCTTTAATAATTTTTTTCTCGATACTTAAATGTTTCAACTTGATGTTTGTTCCCAGCTTTTTTTATACAAGGCATATACTTGCCTAGATCTTAACACATAATGCACATAACTGCATGTTAATCTTCGCAACTTCTCAGTTATTACTTAAATTTTGGTTTCTAGTTATGGAAGCTCAGTTAAATAATTTCCATTAATTACTTAAATATGTCCGCTTAGAGCATGTTCGCACATTTTGCGGTACTGGCTGATTTTTAGAATCCTCGTCCAGTATGTTTCATAAATTCCGCATTCTTGTAGCTTACATGTTCGCTGTTCCTTTCCAATTCTGAATTGTTTTGTTGGTTTGTGAATACTTTAATCCGTTCGTTTGGTATATGTTCCCAAATTTTCTGAGAAGGCTGATGCTGTAACTTTGCATTTTCTATTTTTTCGTAGTTTGCAGATTAAGACAGCCTGTTTCCATATTATCACCTACAAACTTTCATCTGTCTACTTGCACATGTGCCAAATCTGTGATGCAGGCTGATTGTATAATACTTATCTAGCTCCTTGCATAAACATCACATACTCATAACTTTCCCGTTATTTCTTACTTACCAATTCTGGCTAACTTGTCTTCCCTTGGTGATTAAGGCATCCCGGTTCAGTAATATGACATTGACATTTTAAGCTGTCCATTTGAAGCATATTCCCAAATGTTGTGCCATAGTCTGATTGTAAAATCCTCAGCCAATCCTTTGTATACATTTAACCTAGTCATAATTTACTAGTATGTTGTTACTTTTTAATTCCAATATGTTCTGTGATTGCCCTGTGCGATAATTTCATGTAGACACTTAAATATGTAGACTCAATTTATGTTCCCATCTTTTGTGGTAAAGACTGTTTGAAGAATTTTCATCCAGCCCTTTGCACAAATAGCCTACTCACTTTTCTTTGCAAATTTTCAGTTCTTATTTAGTTGCTTTTCTTCCAGTTGTTACAGCTCAGTTCAATAATTTAATCAAAATACATAAATCTGGCCACTTGATACATGTTCCATGATTTTATGATACAGGCTGCTTATAGAATGCTTACCCATCCCACCTACTTGTAACTTACCTGTGATTTGTAGATATTCCATTCACATTTATTTTATGGTTTCCAGCTATGACACCTCGGTTAAGTAATTTCTTCTAGGTACTTAAATTGGTCCACTTGTTATATGTTCCCAGATTCAGTGATACAGGCCTTTTCTTGAGTGCTCACCAAGTCCGTTGCACGTGTTACCTGTTCATACTTGTACGTTACCTTGCCTTTGTAACTTTTTCTTGTGTATATTGTGATTCCTAGTTATGACATTTCAGATCAGTAATAACACCCAGTCATTTAGATATGTCCGCTGGGTTCCCACATTTTATGATACAAACATATTCTAATATACTCATTCAGTCTGTTGAGATATTCCATAAAATGATGAAAAATCCCCTCAAAATAAAATCACGATTGTTTTTGAGAGCGGTTGTTATTTACTTTATGAAGGTAACAGATTCACGGAAGAAATACTGACAACAATGGATGAAATTAAGGCCCCTATTCCATGCACCCGTAGCTTAACTGCTCCTTGATACTTTCCAATTCCGAATCGTTTTTTGGTTTTGAGGCTACTTAAATCCATCTACTTGGAATATGTTTTCACATTTTTGTGATGTGGGTTGTTTGTGAGATCGTCACTCAGCCCTTTGCATGTATTACACACACTTACACCTTAAATGTTCTTTGTAACTCTGCAATTTTGATTTTTTGTAGTTCCTTATTAAGAAGCCTGGTATAACAATCTCACCTAGATATTTTAAGCTAAGTACTTGAAACATATTCTCAAACATTGTGACGTAGGCTGACTGTAGAATCCTCATCCAGTCCACTGTATGTATTACACCTACTTGTGGCTGTAATTAGTCGCCCTCCCTTACCAGATGGCACACTCACAGTTCTGTGGCGCGTGTCGTCTGTCCATGCGACGGAACGTTCATGACGCACGTTGACCCATGTTTCGTCAATCCATATTACATTTTCCGGATTCACTCTAGCAACTTGCACAGGAAAAGACATCTCCATGCTACAGTGTCTCCGCATTCCATTAATACCTTTCATTCTGAGCACTTTTTCCAACGGAAGCCAGTTTTTTTTCAGAACAATGGAGAGACTTGTCGTTCTGCCTATGAACAAACCACTGTCCGACAGAGATGCCATAAACTTTTTAAGTGTCTGATACTCCTTCCTGCTATAGTCCGTAAGTATGTGTTGCCTGATAGCACTTTTGGCAAAGTGGTCTGTTTCACTCACATGACACGGTCTCTCCCTTGACTTTCCAGGCATCACAATAACAGGGCTCGCAGCTGAATTAGCAATCTCTTTATCATTTGTGACTCTCTTCACTGTCGCTGAAGAGACGTTCAGTTCTTCTGCCACTCTTGTCAACCACTTTACTCACTGATATCAAATGCTCACCATTGTCCCTTTCCCCTTCAAAGTAAACATGCAATCTGTATATAAATTCGCGTGCTTGGGATTTCAGCGTAGCTCAATTCCCAAAAGCTCTCTTTTTTGCACTATAGGCAGCCATTTGCCACTTATACACACTTATACACGCTTTTCCACTCATATACACAGCGAGAAACTCACAGAAGTAGCGGAATGCACACCTATACACACAAACCGGAACGTAGCACGTGGTGCAACTGACTGGAACCAACGGTCGCCCAGCACTACAACAACACTGGGGCGTAGCCACAGTAACGTAAACAAATGTTCATGATCTGATTGGCCGTCGTGGATGCGCCAAGCACCTGCACCAAGGCTAACTGTCAGAGCTCTTCTCTCGTCGTATGGAGTATAACCTATTCTTTGTTTGCAAGTTTCATTTTAGAGTTGTTTCCTGATTAAGACCGACTGGTTCAGCAACATCTCCAGGAATCTTAAATCTATCTGCTAGAATATGTCGGAAATTTGGTAGTACTCGCTGACTTTATGAATCTTGATCAAACTTCCTGCATAAATTACACAATTTTTTTCTAACTTTACAATTCTGATTTCTTTGTTTGCCCCTTGGTGATTATGATAGCCCAGTTCATTAATTTCCACTTGATATTTTCATCTGTCCACCTGAAGCATATTCCCAAATGTGGCATTACAGGCTGACAGTAGAATGCTCATTACAGCCTGCTGTATATATTCCACCTGCTTGTAACTTATGTGTTCAATGTTAGTTTCCAATTCTTATTTATTTTGTGGTTTCCTGTTTATGACAACTCTGTGCAATAATTCCGCCTGATTACTTAAATTTGTCTCCTCAGAAAACGTTCCGAAAATTTGTGATACAGAATGGTTATGTCGTCCTCATCCCATTCTATGCATGTATTCCTGTTACTTGCAATTTACCTATTCCTTTTCATTTATCAATTCTGATTTTTTTGTGGTTTCCTGGTTTAATAATTCGGTCTAGGCACTCAAATCTCTCCAATTAGAATACGTTATCAATTTTTATGATACAGGAATCCTGTAATATCAGCACTCTGCATGCATTACGCCTGTTTATAGTATACCTGTCCTTTGTAATCTCTCCGACCGAATTCATATTGTGGTTTTGTGCTAAAAACAGCTCGATTCAATAATGTCACCTAGTTACTTTAATACGGTATATGTTCCCACATTTTGTCATACGGGCCGACTGTGGAATCCTGATCCAGTCTGTTGTATTTATACTACATACTTGTAACTTACCTGGTTCTTGTTACTTACCAATTCTGATTTGTTTTGCGGTTTTGTGAATACTTAAATCCTTCCACTTGGAATATGTTCCAGATTTTGCGATGATGGCTGTTTGTAGAATCATCACCCAGCACTGAGCATACATTAGACATAATTGTATCTTACTTCTTCTGAGTAACATTGTAAATTTGACTTTTTCCTGGTTTCCTGAATAAGTCAGCCTTTTTCAGTAATACCGTCCATACTCTTAAATCTGTTCACCTGAACATGTGCTAGATCTGATAATACATACTGATTGTATAATCCTGTTCCAGCCCCTTGCACAAAATACACATACTCGTAACTTCCCTGTTATTTCTAACTTTGCAGTCCTGATTAATTTGCTTTCCCTTAATGATTAAGTGAATCCTGCTCAATAATATAACTTTGAGATTTTAAGTTGTCCACCTGAAGCATATTCCCAAATTTAGATAAATATGCTGCTTGTAGAATCCTAATACAGCCCTCTGCATATATACTGTACCAACTTTTAACTTACCTGTTTCCTGTTAGTTTTCAGTCCTTATTTATTTTGTAGTTTCCTCGTTAAGACAACTGTATTCAATAATTTCAACTGATTACTTAAATTTGTCGCCTCTAAATATATTATGCAATTTTTCGTTGGAGGCTGTTTATACACTCCTGGAAATTGAAATAAGAACACCGTGAATTCATTGTCCCAGGAAGGGGAAACTTTATTGACACATTCCTGGGGTCAGATACATCACATGATCACACTGACAGAACCACAGGCACATAGACACAGGCAACAGAGCATGCACAATGTCGGCACTAGTACAGTGTATATCCACCTTTTGCAGCAATGCAGGCTGCTATTCTCCCATGGAGACGATCGTAGAGATGCTGGATGTAGTCCTGTGGAACGACTTGCCATGCCATTTCCACCTGGCACCTCAGTTGGACCAGCGTTCGTGCTGGACGTGCAGACCGCGTGAGACGACGCTTCATCCAGTCCCAAACATGCTCAATGGGGGACAGATCCGGAGATCTTGCTGGCCAGGGTAGTTGACTTACACCTTCTAGAGCACGTTGGGTGGCACGGGATACATGCGGACGTGCATTGTCCTGTTGGAACAGCAAGTTCCCTTGCCGGTCTAGGAATGGTAGAACGATGGGTTCGATGACGGTTTGGATGTACCGTGCACTATTCAGTGTCCCCTCGACGATCACCAGTGGTGTACGGCCAGTGTAGGAGATCGCTCCCCACACCATGATGCCGGGTGTTGGCCCTGTGTGCCTCGGTCGTATGCAGTCCTGATTGTGGCGCTCACCTGCACGGTGCCAAACACGCATACGACCATCATTGGCACCAAGGCAGAAGCGACTCTCATCGCTGAAGACGACACGTCTCCATTCATCCCTCCATTCACGCCTGTCGCGACACCACTGCAGGCGGGCTGCACGATGTTGGGGCGTGAGCGGAAGACGGCCTAACGGTGTGCGGGGCCGTAGCCCAGCTTCATGGAGACGGTTGCGAATGGTCCTCGCCGATACCCCAGGAGCAACAGTGTCCCTAATTTGCTGGGAAGTGGCGGTGCGGTCCCCTACGGCACTGCGTAGGATCCTACGGTCTTGGCGTGCATCCGCGCATCGCTGTGGTCCGGTCCCAGGTCGACGGGCACGTGCACCTTCCGCCGACCACTGGCGACAACATCGATGTACTGTGGAGACCTCACGCCCCATGTGTTGAGCAATTCGGCGGTACGTCCACCCGGCCTCCCGCATGCCCACTATACGCCCTCACTCAAAGTCCGTCAACTACACATACGGTTCACATCCACGCTGTCGTGGCATGCTACCAGTGTTAAAGACTGCGATGGAGCTCCGTATGCCACAGCAAACTGGCTGACACTGACGGCGGCGGTGCACAAATGCTGCGCAGCTAGTGCCATTCGACGGCCAACACCGCGGTTCCTGGTGTATCCGCTGTGCCGTGCGTGTGATCATTGCTTGTACAGCCCTCTCGCAGTGTCTGGAGCAAGTATGGTGGGTCTGACACACCGGTGTCAATGTGTTCTTTTTTCCAATTCCAGGAGTGTAGAATACCGACCTAGTCCTTTGTATGTATTATACCTACTTGCATCTTACTTGTTTAATGAAACCTTACAGCTTTTTTTAGGTTTTTGTGGCTTCTTTTTTAGGACACTCTATTTTCTTTTTAATTTCGCCTGACCCGTACATCTTACTGCTTCTACTTGTCCCTTACCTGTTCCTTGTTACTTTTCAGTTCTAATTAGTTTTCCTGGTTCAATAATTCGATCTGGTTTGTTAAATCTGTCAACTTCCGGTATGTTTCCAAATTTTATGATTCAGGCTATTTATAGTGTCCTCACCAGTCCCCTGCATACATTATCGCTACTTATAAGGTACGTGTTCTTTGTAACTTTTACATTCTTATACTACTGTGATTTCCTGGTGAAGGCAGCTTGGTTCAATAATTTCGCCTCGTTACTTAAATACGTCCCCCCGGAACTTTTTCACAAAATTTGCGAAAACGGGTCCTCACCCAGTCCTTCGTGTAGTTATTTTATACCTAGTTTTAACTTACCTGCTTTTTCTTACATGCTTTTCTTTCTCTAAGGCTAATCATAGGCCTGCTGCTTGCGCTATGTATATGTCGTATGTAATAGATTAGTGTCACTAACATCACAAAATACTGAGTACCCTGTGAGACTAAAGCAGGCTCCTATTCCATCTGACTACTTCATATCACAAGAATTGGAGCTTGATTCCTTCAACCGTCATGTCACACCGTCACAGCCATTCGACTGTATCAGTATAACTATGTGCTCTTTGCCTAAAAGTTCTTAAAAAAGGCAATCGCTTCCGAAGCCAACGTGATACAAGGTGAGGCAATCTACAAATACTGTCGAAAACAACAGTCTCATCTCCCCATCAGCTTCAAATAATTTCGATAAAGATAGTGCCAGTCACTATGGAGATGTAGAAGGGCTCACTATCTGCGAAAGTAAAAAGAAGAATATTGCAGAACCAATGGCCTCGAGTCCACTACATACAGTTCCACTACGTAAACAATTAATTACTCTGTATATGTCCCGTGAGTTCAAACGTAAAATATTCATATTCGATTGAAAATGAAGTTACTCTAACTTAAACAAACACATGTTCTGCCAAATTTGGAATAATGGCTGGTACTATGATTTGTACAGTCACTACTGTGAGTTACATAACTTGTACAAGAAAATGAAAAGGAGTTGCGACACAATAATGCTTACCATTATAAATCTACAGTTCTAATCTCCCCGAAAATATTGAAGTAACTTCTCTGAATCACATATGATTCCAATTCGGTTTTACAGAGAGTACTCTATTGCGTTGGCTCCTTACTTAGCTTGCATTTATCGCGAATCTCTTGCCCAACGTAAAGTCCTGACCGACTGGAAAAAAGCGCAGGTGACGCCTGTATATAAGAAGGGTAGAAGGACGGATCCTCAAAATTACAGACCAATATCCTTAACATCGGCTTGTTGCAGGATTCTCGAACATATTCTCAGTTCGAATATAGTGAATTTCTTTGAGACAGAGAAGTTGCTGTCCATGCATCAGCACAGCTTTAGAAAGCATCGCTCCTGCGAAACGCAACTCGCCCTTTTTTCACACGATATTTTGCGAACCGTGGATGAAATGTATACCATATTCCTTGACTTCCGGAAAGCGTTTCACTCGGTGCCCCACTGCAGACTCCTAACTAAGGTACGAGCATATGGGATTGGTTCCCAAATATGTGAGTGTCTCGAAGACTTCTTAAGTAACAGAACCCAGTACGTTGTCCTCGATGGTGAATGTTCATCGGAAGTGAGGGTATCATCTGGAGTGCCTCAGGGAAGTGTGGTAGGTCCGCTGTTCTTTTCTATCTACATAAATCATCTTTTGGATAGGGTGGATAGCAATGTGCGGCTGTTTGCTGATGATGCTGTGGTGTAAGGGAAGGTGTCGTCGTTGAGTGACTGTAGGAGGATACAAGATGACTTGGACAGGATTAGTGATTGCTGTAAAGAATGGCAGCTAACTCTAAATATAGATAAATGTAACTTAATGCAGATGAATAGGAAAAAGAATCCTGTAATGTTTGAATACTCCGCTAGTAGTGTAGCACTTGACACAGTCACGTCGATTAAATATTTGGGCGTAACACTTCAGAGCGATATGAGGTGGGACAAGCATGTAATGGCAGTTGTAGGGAAGGCGGATAGTCGTCTTCGGTTCATTGGTAGAATTTTGGGAAGATGTGGTTCATCTGTAAAGGAGATCACTTATAAAACACTAATACGACCTATTCTTGAGTACTGTTCGAGCGTTTGGGATCCCTATCAGGTCGGATTGAGGGAGGACATAGAAGCAATTCAGAGGCGGGCTGCTAGATTTGTTACTGGTAGGTTTGATCATCACGCGAGTGTTGCGGAAATGCATCAGGGACTCGGGTGGGGGTCTCTAGAGAAAGGAGGCGTTCTTTTCGTGAATCGCTACTGAGGAAATTTAGAGAACCAGCATTTGAGGCTGACTGCAGTACAAATGTACTGCCGCCAACTTATATTTCGCGGAAAGACCACAAAGGTAAGATAAGAGAGATTAGGGCTCGTACAGAGGCATATAGGCAGTCATTTTTCCCTCGTTCTGTTTGGGAGTGGAACAGGGAGAGAAGATGCTAGTTGTGGTACGAGGTGCCCTCCGCCACGCACCTTATGGTGGATTGCGGAGTATGTATGTAGATGTAGATGAAATAATTTTGCACTCAAAATTATTATTCAACATTGGAATACTGGATGTCAAGCCACAACAAAGTCGGTTTACAAACACGATTAACGTATTAGAAAAATACAAAAGGTTCATGGCATTAATTGCCATAAAAATAATTGAATTAATTTGATAGTACTGATTACTATTCAAATTTATGACTGGCAATCTTTAGGAAACAGTTTAGTCGTTAAGCCAATTCAGCTAGCGAGATTACTTTAAAACCGATATTGCAAACAAATTCAGTGGCTCGTTTACATTATACATAAATGTAGGTTATTTCATTAACGCAATGATACTCGGTTGTAATTAGGATTTGGTGCAGGAACTTATCCCAGGTAATAATGGCAGTAGGATAATGACAAACACTTTCGACAAAATTATAATTGCATTGGAACAACTGTGTTATTATTATTTAACAAATACATGCACTGGGCTTGTCTTGTACATGTTAAACAGTCTAAACAATACTCCTCTCAAACTGTCAACATCTTGATTACAGTGGTGACGGGTTTTCGTGTACACTTTCTCTGGCTCTTTGTGAGTGACGTGGGGTAATTCTGGCTAGAACTTTTGCCTGACAACACCAAGTTAGCTGAAGCCATTAAGATGTCTCTTCTTGTGACCACTGCCAAATTCGTGGTTGTTCCACTTTGCCTCGCACACAGAGGCAAACACAACATGTGTCCAGTGCACTTCTTTACAATCAACTATGGGAAAACCTCGGAGCAGGTCTCATGCAGTCATTTTGTAGCGTTTACAAGGAACTTTGGAAAACCACTTACTCATAACAGTTTTACAATTCTATGACCTGACAAAGCCCAGTGTATAAAACATTATACATATATTCTACAAATTTCGAATACAGTATAAAGTAAATTGCTTAATAATTTTTACAAAATTTGTGCAGAGAATTTATTTACATATAGTGTATATTTAAAAAAATTGTAAAGAAAATTTACAGTTGTCTTTTCACGTGCATTAGTTCGTTACAGTTGGAATGTGAGAGATGAACAATCATACAAGACTGGCCACAAAATGGTATATTAAAATTAACAAGGTGGTAAACTACTAAGATGGAAACTAGCAAATAGAAACAGAACAACAAAGTAACAGTACAGTACAAAGGCTTTTGTGCCCACATTTACCAACGCTACCCCGGCTCTGGAAAGGAATTTAAATGATGGCGCGTTTATCTCCAGTCTGCTATCGAAAGGTTACAAGGCTACTTCTCCTGAAGCAATTTCCTTCTTGCTATATCTGCACTTGTAGGAGAACGCCTAACAATATTTTCCACTGAATCAAACTCATTTAATTCAGCTCAAATATAATAGTGCCTGATCATTTCATCTATCAGACGTCTCATTTGCTACCCAAATCTGTACTTGTACACAGTTACATCCACATCATCTTTTATTCTCTCTCGATCCATGCTCACGCTGGAGCACTGCCACGCTGTGTCTCCAACTCAAGGGTGTCTCTTATCCCTTGATACTTTTTCCTCCTCGTTGACCAATAATGTGCTTGTCATTCCCTGTTGCGAGCCCACATATTGGATACCTCGGAACTGCTAATAAGAATCGTCTAGAACAATTTTGGAGACAGCAGCAATGGGCCACGTCCTCGATATTCCCTCGTTTAGGTCGTTTCAACCATACGCCTAATGTGGAAGTGGTGAACCACTGCTGCGTAGTTCACGCTACCTGCTAAAGCGTCAGTGTTCCCCAGACTCACTAAGCCTCTACAAGTTCACATAATGTCACCTGGGACATATGCAAGCACTGTAGCTGAGCTCACCAACGAGTTCCTGTGGACACCTATCACAATAGGAGCTGTTTGCAGAAATGACCCTTTTCGCCCAGTATTCACGGTGCCACTACTGTTCCCACGAAAACTCCACAGGCACCAATTAAAATTCTCCTCCCATATAGTAAAACTGAACATCAACCTGTCTCTTCTTTCGATGTCTAACTGGATTTGTTCCCTACAAACCGATGATAACGAAAACACTTTGCTTCAAACAGTCAGGGTAGGGTAGGTAAGGCGGCTGAATTGATTCTTGCTACTCTAAGGCTCACAGACTTATCATGAACCATTCATATCGGTGAATGGGCATTAACTGGATTTAATAGAATTCCAACATAATACACAATCATTGCATTCCTCCATCGTAAAAGAGTGGGATACTTGGTAATAAATAATTACCTTAGCAGTTACAAGGATTTCACTACACAACTTGAAATACAACTGCTCTCCATCATTTTATACTTCTTTTAACACGTAGGCACATATAAGCAAACCTCTACAATAGAAAACTAAATGATGACATGACAGACCCATGTACCACAATAAAAAACCGTTAATAGGTAAATCAACAAAGAGAGTGTAAGTATTTTTCACTAAAATGTGTGTCTCTTATATAATTTTATGTCTGAAACCCTTATTACTCTCAATACTAGACAAAAAACTCCTCCAAAAGAAAATCGCAATGATGATAACAAATATTCTTGTTACCATAAATGAAAGGAACACACACATACACTAACAAATAAATTTCACTGTACAACGTGACCCATAGCTATGCTCCAACAGTTAATACCTCCTTCAGCACATCCATATTACATAGTCAAATATAAGTTAACCTTTCCAATAGAAAACCAATTATCTCATGAAAGATTCCTGTACCACAGAAAAAGGCAATTAATAGGCACACCAACAAAGATTATGAAGGTATTATTCATTAAAATTTTTGCTGTTATTTAATTTTATATCTGAAACTCTTATTATACGTAATATTCGACAAGAAACCCAGCGAAAAGCAAAACACAATGATGATAAGCAATATGCTTTCTACCATTAACAAAAGGTCCATAGATGTACACTAACAAGTAAATTTCACTACAGTAAATTACACTACACAACTTGAGACATAACTACTCTCCATTATTTAAAACCTTCTTTAGCAAATCTGTATTACTTACTTACATCTCCAATAGAAAACTCAATCATGACATAAAAGATCCCAGTACCACAATGCAAAATGGTTATTAATAGGTACATCAACAAAAGCTATTTAGGTATTTTTCACTAAAAGTTGTATTTCTTATTTATTTTATAGCTAGAACTCTTATTATAATTAACAGTAGATAAGAAAACCCTATAAAACAAAATCAAAATAATGATCAGAAATATGCTGGTTACCCTACACAAAAAGAACACACAGGTACACAAGAAACCAAGAATAGTATTTCTTCCCATAAAATGTAGTCACATATAAGCTAACCTCTCTAACAGAAAATTAAATCATGACATGTCAGATCCCTGTACCACAATAAAAAACCATTAATAGGTAAGTCAATGAAGACTACGTAAGTATTTTTCACTAAAACTGGTGTCTCGTATATAATTTTATATATGAAACTCTTATTACACTCAACACTAGACAAAAAAACTCCTCCAAAAGAAATTCACAATGATAATAACAAATATTCTTGTTACTGTAAAAGAACGAAACATACACATACACTAACAAATAAATTTCACTGCACAACTTTACCAATAGGTATGCTCCAACATTTAATACCTCCTTTAGCACGTCCATATTACATAGTCACTTATAAGTTAACCTTTCCAATAGAAAATCAGTTCATGTCATGAAAGATTCCTATACCACAAAAAAGTCAATTAATAGGTACTCCAACAAAGACTATGTAGGTATTTTTCACTAAAATTTGTGCCTGTTATTTAATTTTGTATCTAAAACTGTTATTATACTTGATATTTGGCAAGAAACCCAGATGAAAGAAAAACACAATGATGATAAGCAACATGCTTTCTACTATTAACAAAAGGTCCGTCCATACATGTACACTAAAAAGTAAATTTCGCTACAGTAAATTACACTACACAAATTGGGCCATAACTATTCTCCATTATTTGAAACCTTCTTTAGTAAATCTATATTACTTAGTTACATCTACAATAGAAAACTAAATCATGACATGAAAGATCCCAGTACCACAATGCAAAAAGGTTATTAATAGGTGCATCGACAAAGGCTATTTAGGTATTTTTCACTAAAATTTGTATTTCTTATTTATTTTATAGCTGGAACTCTTATTATAATTAACAGTAGATAAGAAAACCCTATAAAACAAAATCAAAATAATGATAAGAAATATGCTGGTTACCCTACACAAAAAGAACACACAGGTACACAAGAAAACAAGAATAGTATTTTTTCCCATAAATCATAGTCACATATAAGCTAACCTCTCTAATAGAAAATTAAATCATGACGTGTCAGATCCCTGTACCACAATGAAAAACCATTAACACGTAAATCAATGAAGACTATGTAAGTATTTTTCACTAAAACCGGTGTCTCTTATATAATTTTATATATGAAACTCTTATTACACTCAACACTAGACAAAAAACTCCTCCAAAAGAAAGTCGCTGCACAACTTGACCCATAGCTATGCACCAGCATTTAATATTCCTTTAGCACATCCATATTACATAGTCAAATATAAGTTAACCTCTCCAACAGAAAACCAGTTCATGTCATGAAAGATTCCTTTACCACAATAAAGGCAATTAATAGTCACACCAACAAAGATTATGTAGGTATTTTTCATTAAAATTTGTGCGTGTTATTTAATTTTGTATCTAAAACTCTTACTATACTTAATATTTGTCATGAAACCCGGCCAAAAGAAAAACACAATGATGATAAGCAATATGGTTGCTACCATTCACAAAGGGTCCATACATGTACACTAACAAGTAAATTACACTACACAACTTGAGCCATACTACTCTCCATCATTTAAAACCTTCTTTAGCAAATCTATATTACTTAGTCACATCTCCAATAGAAAACTAAATCATGGCATGAAATATCCCGGTACCACAATAAAAAAGGCGTTAATAGGTACATCAACCAAGGCTGTTTAGGTATTTTTAATAAAAGGTTGTATTTCTTATTAAATTTTATACCTAGAACTCTTATTATACTTTACACTAGATAAGAAAATCCTGTAAAACAAAATCAAAATAATGATAAGGAATATGCTGGTTACCCTAAACAAAACGAACATACAGGTACACCAACAAACAAGAATAGTATTTTTTTCCAATGAAACTAATTTCGCTTAATTAATAATATTAATACTCGACAAGAAATGCGCTTAAATTGGAAAAAATTACTTTAACACTATTCCTCTTAATTAAACAAAAAACCAATTCTGCTCTTAAATTTAATTGTTAGGACTAACTGTTTGCATCGACTTTTGTATCTCAACCCCTGCAGGAACCTATCATCACTGATTGTCCATATGCTTCACGGTAATAATAATGTGTTTTACTTTGTCACGAAGTATCAACGCACACCACTACACACACAGGAAAAAACTGTTTCAGAAATAGTCAACTTGCCAACAAAACAAGAAAAAAGCTATAAGTGTCCTAAGCACATGAATACATTGGATTTTTCGTATTTTTTTCCATACTGGTTCGAGTCCATTAATTCTGTGTTCACATTTATACTCTGCAACGACCTAGTGTGTGGCAGACATTACTTGCTATTTTATAGGCAACACACTTTCAAGTTTATTTTGTGCTGCCACACAATGTGCAGCATTCTTTGATATGTCATATTGATGGTTGGGATACTTTGCCATAGTTTCCATTTTCAGCCAGAGCAATTCCGCCTCGAATACAAGGTAGATGCTGCTCTCCATTAACTGTGGAATGGCTATCTGCCTTTTCTGTAGACAATATTGGCCGCCTTGTTTATGGTGATGCCGCTCCCTCAACGCCAACTGGTTTCATGATTTAATGTTTGCTCACAGCCACACTTTAATGCACGACTTGACAGCATTAAAACGACACGCAAATTGTCACTTATTGGAGTAATAACAGTCTATTCACATCAAAAACTAGTTCATCAAGACTAGTCAATTGCATAATCACAAATAATCGAAATAGAGTCCATGAGAAAAGTGTGAGTAACATTGCAGCATTCATCGTCGTAGAATTACACCCATGGATTTCGTAGGTAGGCAGCGTGCAAGAGTAGAACCACAAGTGACAAGTACTGCCGTGCTGGCCTTCCTTCATCTGTGGAACGAGGCTTTTGTCCACGCCCAGGTGACGGAGCGGGTATCTGAAATTTTCGTCTTGTTGCTGGCAGTGGCACGCTGCATCTGGGTGACTGACCTCCCCCAGCTGCGTGGATATCTCTGGCGGTGTGTTATCGATAACGCTATCGGATACTTGTAGGCCGCAGGGCCGAAAGTGACCCTTAGAGGTCGTCTGGGAGGTTGTTCTGCTGTGAGTCCAGCAATCCTGAGCTGTCAAGCTGGAGGCAGTGGTGGTGCAGATGAGGCTGTTCATCTAGGTGCCATCAAGTTCGATGCTCCTTTGTGGTGAGGTGGGGGTTGGTCATGTTGACAGCCTCCAGACGTATGGTGCCCTCGGGCTCTCCTGCCGACCAGAGTTGGGGCTGGTGCTGCAGGTCCAGTTGTCCTAGCATGAGCACCAACTGATCCAGGTATGGTGTCAGGAGCGGTGATGGCTAGTGTGATCACCATGCCTAAAGCTGGTTGCAGTGCTTTCTCTGCAGCTCACTCCTGGATTGAGTACATATGTAAAGTGAACCAACAACAATGTCACTGTGGTGGGTGACGTTCTTGAATCTGCGCGCCCACACTAAGACACTTGTATAGGAACACTGCAATGCTCTCTCATATATGCGTCTTGCAGCTTGCACTGCTAGATGCTCTGGGATAATGACTGCAGCTCCGGTTGCCAGGATTTTACATGTGAACTTGTTCCCTCGACAGCGCAGCTACGCTTCCAGGCACCATGGATGTCTCACGTTCACTCGCCCGCGTGCAGACCTGCACAGAGACTTCACACTGATATGAGTATCACACTTACCTTTGTCCTGTTGTCCCTCACCAGAATTTGCGCTTTCCTAATGGCTCTTCTTCTCCATCTTTCTGTACTAGGAACATTACACTCTTTCGTTCCTGGAGTTTGCTGACATTCTTTAGTTCTCTACACCACTTTACAGATAAAGTATAATTCCTACAATTTCCCAATTCCAAGGTGAGCCTCACAAACTCTAAACTTGCGTTCATCTTCATTACTGAAGCTTCTAAGACCGTTTGTATAAGTAATCCATTTTATATTAATATATTTGCATGCTATAGCTGTTGGTCCGCTTATGTCCAACAATAAACTTGCTACTTTTGCCAGTACCTCTTGGGATGATGACGATACCGTCAGTGTTGATGTTCATGCTCAGACTATGTTTAATGAAGTTAACAGTGGCAGAGAAAGAGTTTGTGATGAGGTAAGACTTACAAGTATGATAATGAAGAGGAATGCATATTTCTTTGCAGTGATGTCTGAGCTTGAAGATGAGGTTAATGGCGCGAATGCTGATTAGGAAATGGCAATTCACCCTGTGAAACCAAGAGGATTAAGATCAAACATAAGTATATTAATAGAAACAGTTGAAATGCCTCTGTTAGATTCGTTTCATACTATTTAACTTGTATTTCGTGCAGTCACGCTCAAGTATTTGTAATTTAGCTTTGTACTTCGTGTTTGTCCCCATTCAGAGGTACACAGTTATATTAAAGTATCAATTTTTCCAATAAGCATGCAATACAATGTACATAATCTACATTTTTGTGCTCCCAAATATCTTTTCTATCTTTATCTTCTGTATCAATGAGTGAGTATGTATGTTGAATTTGTCTTATATATGGTAGCAGTACAGCATCTGGCTGCCTGCTGTGGTAGCAACAGTGTAGCCGACGAGCTTTCTCAGTCAAGGCAAAGAGGTTTGTACCCTTTCAGTAGTAATTCGACATTAGTTAAGTTGGTGGCGGAAAGGACCATTCTGGTATTTTCCTGTTACCTAGGGGAAGTTCGTTGCAGCGAGAGCGTGCTGCCGGCCCTTGTGGCCGAGCGGTTCTAGGCACTATAAGTCTGGAACCATTCTGAATTATTGTGATTACGAATACTGTGGAACACTTTCCAACAAAGAAATTTATCTGCATGACCTTGCACATGAAGCTAAGCTACGGTGGCATGAAACACACGCAAATTCACGAACAAAGCAAAATTACTAAGACTCGTGAAAACTTCAAGAACACAAATGTAAACCGTATAGACACAAACAGCAGTAAAATATTATGTGGAATTAAGAATAAAAGATACCGAAGATGGTCCTGAAATTACACACTGTGAAATTACCAACATGTGGCATGAACATCTTAAAACCGAAACGAAATGAAGTGTAGTGGAAATAAAACAAGTACACTCGAGAAAAAGTCAAAAATACATCTCAATTAAAAGAAAAGTCAGACAATTGAATTTTAAATCTGTGCTGGAGTAACGAACTTCCTACACCAGGTGTTTTGGTTGCACAAAGCAAGGATCGGAAAAACTTACTAAATACAGAAAATACATTCATGACTACACTCTGAAAAATATAATAATTCGATTACCGAACTTGAAAATGAACTAGCAGATCGAACATCAGTTACAATAGCTACACACCATCACACGTTAATACACTCACCAGCGCCAAGTTGCTCTCAAGCGTACCGTCTTCACTCACCAACATTCCAATCCCGAGTGCCGAGAGCACGCCCTCAAAAAATGGTTCAAATGGCTCTGAGCACTATGGGACTTAACGGCTGAGGTCATCAGTCCCCTAGAACATAGAACTACTTAAACCTAACTAACCTAAGGACATCACACACATCCATGCCCGAGGCAGGATGCGAAGCTGCGACCGTAGCGGTCGCGCGGTTCCAGACTGAAGCGCCTAGAACATCTCGGCCACACCGGCCGGCCACAATAATTCAATCATAGCGATAGGGATGAGACTTTGGCTTATTGTGACGGTCATAATGCTTTTTATATCTATTATTGTGTGTGTGGGTATAGTAGGTTTGTATGAGCTTTTTCCATCCGCGCCTATGATTTCCTTTACTTTCATCATCGCAATGTACCTCAGCACTCAATATAATAATAATATGAGTGAGTTAATTAATTAAATCACAGGCAACGACAGATCGTAGTTTAGAATTACTTTGCGTATTTTTAATACGATGTTTTATTTTAATAAATTACGTTAAAGGGTGATGATTGTTTCTCCGACAAACCCGTCTTCTTTTGTAAGATTATTTTAATACATCCCAGCTGGCGTTTCTGAAGAGCAAAAGACAGGTCTTATATTTGTACGCTTTTGTCTGATCATCTAACTCTTTCTGTTGAGGTTTAAGTTCCTGCTTGCTCTCAATTATTTGATTTAATGGCTGTACTTAAAATGTTCGCATATGCTGATTCCATATATTCACTTCGAGCTTTTTGTTTACATTAGTTATGCTTACCAATTCAGAGATTAATTCAGTTCTTATATTAAATTTTCCCAGTTCTAATTAAATTGAGTGGTGACCAAGAAAATTTTTGTGGCACATGAAAGTTACAGTATATTGCAGGGTTTCACACTGGATAACTCCCTCCAGTTTCTGTTTGCAAATCACTCTCCAGACAATCATTGGCCCATTAACGACCATTTGACAGCTAAGCAATTTGAAGCAGGATAGTGAAATATTGACAAGGAGAGATTCATAATGCGATTAAACAACATGCAAGTTTACACAGTTCTCCGTGGAGCGACCTTTTTTTGTTTTTTTTCTTTTTGTTTTGAGGAGTTGCAACTAAAACAACACTAATAGAAAAACGCTGGTTCACAGCGGCTGACGAATACAGAGCTAGACCCTACTGACATGTTGGTAGTGCGAGAAGAGAAGCTAAACAATGACATCTTGTCCCTGTAAGAGAGTCGAATTGATAAAATCGCAACTTTTGGTTCAAATGGCTCTGAGCACTATGGGACTTAACTGCTGTGGTCATCAGTCCCCTAGAACTTAGAACTACTTAAACCTAACTAACCTAAGGACATCACACACATCCATGCCCGAGGCAGGATTCGAACCTGCAACCGTAGCGGTCACGCGGTTCCAGACTGTAGCGCCTAGAACCGCACGGCAACTCCGGCCGACTCACAACTTTTGCTTACGTTTAGAAAATACATTTCTAAATATAAGGACTGCCGATAAACTCCTTGCCGGCAAGCAATTCCAGTGATGATAAACTTCCTTTTAAATGCACAATAAATTAAATAAGTAAGAGAAGGTGTCTCAGAGGCCGATACCAGTCACCAATTTTTCTTCATTTAGTTAAATTATTTAATAAAGCACTATGTTTCGAGGTACAGATCTCAACTTCAGGCTACAAATGCAATACAAAAAACGTTTAACCACAGTAGACAAAGATATTAAGTTGTTCTGAACTACTTGGTATGTACTGCGGGCATCCCGCGTGAAAGAGAAGAATAACCTAATATGAGCGAGTATTTACTTCACTTGTTGCTCTGCTGGGGTTCGCATAAGAAAATAATAATTACTCATTTTGCTCATGCGAAAGGTCCAAGGAGCCATAGCAATGGATGTAACTCAATTCACCATAGAAAGACAGTAATTTCAACTGATAAAAGTAAGTAGTTAATTTGTAAAAAAATTATGTGAACAGCAAGCCAACAAAGGAAATAAATATTTATTTATTTATTGCATATTTAGCCTCAGCAGATTAAGTCTGACCATGAGCAACACATACAAAACATATCACGAAACCTCCCAATAATGATAACAATAATGGCAATTATAATACCTATAATGATAATAACAACAATGATAAATGACGCTAATAAAAATAATAATTGTTATTATTATAGTGAAGGGCATTTGGAATGATAAGGTTTAGCTTTGGCACATCTGAAGCCATCTTTAGATTATCAGGAGCGAAATGGATAACGGAAGGGGAGAAGACTGAAATGACAGTGACAGTGGCTGTTAAGAAAGAACGTAATATAACTGACAAGAGCTGGGGACAAGTTCTGGGGGAGGGAGACTGATAAGAATGAGCTGCACAGAATGTAGATGGCTGTTGTGATAGAGCGTGAACCATTACTTGTCTTTTGAAGTTTGCAAGAAATTTAATTTCTCTGTTTTTGCGGAAAATTGTTCCAAAGTCGGATATATGAAAATGATTCTGAGTACATGACAGTGCTATGTGTTGGTACAGAGACAATTTTACTTTGTTGAGAACGAGTATTTCTGCTGTGCTGTTCGGATAGTACAGTTGAAGACAAATAAGAGGGAGTGCAATTCAGAAGACGATAGAGCAAACGTTGACTATTATAGTCTCTCCGCTTAACGGCACGTAGACATGATAATTGTTCGTAGTCTGGTATGATATGGTAAAAAAAGCTTACGTCACAAACGTATCGTATACAAGCATTCGTCGCATTCCACTCCGCGTGAGCTTTCTTACGAAAGTCCTTGGAGTTCCTACGAGTTTCGTTTTAAGCTCGAAATGAAATTCTTTTTATATTCCTGTAGTGAGTAAGGTAACGTTGACACCTTCTTACTCATTACAGTTGTGTGGTTGGCACAACAGCGCTATACAATTCATACTTTGCGAAATGTGGGAGAGATGGAAAGGGGGGGGGGGGGGGGGGGCTGTCGGGCCGTCCAAACGCCCGACATCTCGACAAGGGAAGTGGTGTATCGGTCGGTCAAAATACCTGCACACATCCAATTTGTCGGTCGGTCGGTTGGTGCATGTGTAGGCCCCTTTAACGTTGAATAATACCCCTGGAGCGTAGGTAATAGTAAACCTCTCTGTGCACGTGATCAGTTCCTGTTTACATCGCAGCCACACAGCCGAGGAACAGCAGCCCGCATCGGCAGTGCCCAGGAGCTGGCCTTTCTCACATCTCATCTAAGGGATGTGACTGTTTCTCGCCGACAGTAGACTGAAATATCTGCGTTGACACGCGATAATTATCTGCTACACGCTCCTGTTGAGGCGTTTTTGGAAATACTGCTGGTCCTATGCACGGGTGACAATCTGTTAAGGATGGTGAGTACTAATGTAATGACACGTGGTCAGATTCCTGTGTGATCAGTGTGTTTTCAGTTTTTTTTTTTATTGCGTTTTGACAGTCACATATTGTTTCGGCAGTTTGTAAACAGTTTACTATAAGACTCAACAGCTTACGGCCACCTCTGTTTTCTGTGAAGGTGTTAAGATTTGAAAAATATTTATCTTCTTAGTCTTCGGTGCGATTTTCGAACGTGTGTATTTATTTCGGAACTAAAAGTTTTTCATAGACAACGCTGACTCGGTCCTACTGATTTCACGGAGATTGTGAAGTCAAATGCAAATTTGTTTCGGTAATATCAGTAGTATGTGAAAATTTTCCGTGATGAGTCTGGTCAAGACAAACATGGCTGTAATATTGTTCCGTAAGAATCTCTGAAATATACCTGCAGCAGCAAAGCCTGACTAGTGGATTGATTTCTGATCAAAAAATTTTAACTTTCGCAAAAAGTAAAAATCTTCCACAACTGCAGTATTTTTGATCCAATGATAATTTCTGTGTGCCCCTCGGAAAAGACTTCAGTTTCCAAATAAGCGCTTTTGACATTTTCATGAGCTGTTCTTCTTATTCCTTTAGTAGATCTGTGTAGACTGTGTGGGTGCGTGAAATATCAACGTGTTCGAATTTATTTGCTTGTTTCGTGGATCATTATTGTCTTCTCGCTATGAAATGTCACTAACTCCACGAGGTACATCAACCTGGCATCTGGAAACTGTAAAGTCTGCATTGCTCATGTCGTTTAAATTCGTTTACCCAGCAATAAAGATCTTGATGGCTGTACATACTTCTATTCGTTGTACGTGGATCGCAGTCCACTTTTTAAATGTTCTACCCGTACATACAACTCATCTTGATTCTGTATATCCGAAACATAGCATAGACTGCAAGGTTACTGGCAATATAAAATTGCAGATTGTATCTGTTTGGGTAATCGGAAGGACGCCATTAGAACTTCGAATAAATGCACCCGACTTCACTCTCTCCCTCGTTTGAAACACGATTTCTCCAGTATTATTTAGTGTGGCAATAGACTGTCCTGTTCTGGAATCTACATTTAGTGTCTGTTAAAGTCGGGGACGGAAGTGTAGATATTACCTGATTTTTCTTTCATCTGGATAGCTTCGAATATAGTTAGCTGAACCGAGAACTAAATGCTTATGCCATTTCGTAGCGACTGCTTGGTCAGTGTAAGTAGTCTTAGGTTACTATACCAGAAGACGCTGTGCTACATAAAGATTTACTTAATGGTGTACTCAATTTTGATAACTACCTACAGCGATCGGCTTACCGTCTTTCTAAATTCAAAATCAAGCAGATGTCGGCGAAGAAACGAAAGCGCATTATCTCTGTCGGGAGTTACTCCTTTTCGTTATGCTTCGATAGTCAGTTTGATAACACCACATGCTAGATCCGTAAACCAAGGTCGGTACTACACTGTCAATTTTCTTTGACAAGGAAATTCGATTAAAAATTCACTATATTTCTTTGGCAAAGATCTTTGAAGTGGAGCAAAAATTGGGGAAATACGGAAGCGTCCGATCCCACCCGTCTGCTTTGACCCATGACGTCACAAATATGGCGGAAACAAAAACACACACACTTCCACAAGAAGCCTAATGACACTAACGGGACAAGCGCGGGAAATGGGGTGTTTTGGGTGGGGGGCAATCTAAATATAAACAAATTTAGACGCCTTGCGTAGCTACAACGTGTAAGTGAAGACAGCCATGCATGAATACCCACCCACCTCCCCAGGGGTCGTAACCCCTGCAACCCATAGGAGATAAAGATGCTTCAGTAGCTGATTAGTGTTTTTTGTCTTAAAAAAAAATCTCACGGGATAGAACGAACAGATCAGAAAGATAAATATAATAAACTAAAACAGAAATTCGAGGAAACAGATAATTAAAATAAGTAATAAATGTTTTTAAATTTAAAAAAAATCTCACGAGATAGAACGAACAGATCAGAAAAGTAAATAAAATAAGATAAAACAGAACTGGAGACAGCCACACTCAAACCAAACTCCGCGCCGTCATGACGTCACACAACACCCTTACGCCACGGGTCAAAGCCGACGCGTGGGATCGGACGCTTCTGTCGACCCAAAATGGGTATTACACTGTCGTTAAATATTTCGTCATAGTCTAGAATGCGTGGCATATAGTAACAGAAGAATCGCATGACATCAACTAAGAAATCGTTATTTTTGTAGTTCCCAACCACTAAACGACGCAGTGATTTTCGGAATACAAAATCTAATTAAACCAATATCCCTCCTGTTAATGTTCACATTTTTATTAGTGCGATTGAACAGATACGGTTCACAGTAGCGGAGTCGTAATCGTATCGTTGAAAATAGTTTTTAATATGAAAAATTAATAGTGACCTGATGTGTTAAAGTTCAAATGTAAATGGTTAAGTATATCCACGTGCTTGGGAAGTACTTATGCCTTACGCCGATTGCAGTTTCGCGAATTTCTTGACGGATTTCGGACTCTAATGCATTCAAAACTAGGTAAGACTTTTACAATGTGCATTAGCTGATACTCTAATAATACCATTTGGCCTTGTCCTGCTTCTATGCCTTGTGGGTACCTGTCAAGTTTCTCTTTCGCGGCTGCAACATTTACACCTCTAGCATACACCTGTGGCGCATTCTTCGTGTGCGTTAACTAAACTACAACTAACAAATGTTCCATTATATTTAACACAACGCAATTCCTGTTCACTCTGAGCTACCATCGCTACAGCATCAACGAAAGTATTGCTCTGATTTTCTGTCCCCGTGAAACAACAGTTCAATTCCCTTTTCAATGAACAAATATCAGTGGCGACAATGAACTCCTTGCATCATTTCTGGTTTTGACTTATTCAAATAGTGCAGACTACTCTAATTCGCTTTGAAGGAGTAGATTTCCATCTCTTTGCTTTAAAAAAAGAAATGTTTTTCATCTAAGTTTATACAACGATTTTCAATAGTTAGTGCCACGATAAGCTCGAAGTACCTAATTTCTATTTTTAAATTGCTTCTTCCTCGTATACACAACACACGATGGTATTACGGTGTGTTTACGTATGCCAGCCGCTTGCATTAAACAGAAGACGCTTGCTTTCTATGATCAAGGAGACGCTCTTGATTCCATCAAATAACCCTAGTAGGGACCCAAAATTTCATCAAAATGAAATATTTGTTGCTCCCGGTAAATCAACTAAAGTTGTTAATAATTTTAATTAAAGGGTGTCTTACAAGTGGAAGGCCTCAGACACGGCTAACCGATTCGCTTGTGTACAACCTAAAACGAAGGAATCTAAGATATTTTGGGTCAACACACGCGCAATTTTGAGAAAATCACCCCTAAAGATTATGATGAGCAATCGACTCAAAATTGGCGGGATCGATAGATAATATAAACAGAGAATTTTTCATCATCAGGTATTGGGTCCGAAAACGCATACTTTTCCAGAAATCGAGGTAAGAAACTTTTACAAGAGTCGTTTCTGTACCCACATGGTAAACGCTTTTCGCTGACAGCACCGATAGCTCAACGGGCAAGGTAACTGGCTGGGAATAGGCGAACCCAGGTTCGAATCTCGAAGAAACTAGCGGATATTCTTCTTTTCGTTTGTATTTTTCCATATCTCAATTGATAGGAACAGGAGGGTTAATAAGGTAAGTAAATCAATAAGGAATAGTAATAAGGTAGGCAAGCTAATTTCCCAAACGCCGTGAGTTATAAAAGTATTAAACTTTTAATCCTTGTCACATGAAAACAGCTCCGAGTAAGAGTGGTGTGAATTCCTCACGAGAGATCACAGATAGCAAACCTCGCGACGCTTGTTTACAGCGAGGCACGGGACAGAATGCACGCGGGGAGAGTTACGTTGTCCCGGTTGCCACTTCGTCAAATCGTTGTAGTGAACTTGGAAGAGTGAGTGACCAGCACGAGCCTTATAGAAGTCAATCGGAAAGTTATTTTCAGTCCTTAGGCTGCCGCGGACCTCGCGGATACATATAGTGATTTTTTCATCGTTAATGCGCCGAAGTAACATGTGACGAGTACTGTATGTAGTTTGTAATAATTAGCTCGTCTGTTTATGCCGTAGTAACTAGTTAATGTTTGTCATATCTTTCAGGTGCATAATCTGAATAATGGAGGATGTACACCCTTCGACTAGCGCTGTAATATATATTTGGGAGCCTTTCACAGTATTACCAACGCTGTGTTTTGGTTTGTAAAAGTGTTAAGACAGATGCATTATCAATGCACTACTGGAAGGAGGCAGTTCTGTTTCTCGGCGTTCCAGATTGATATGAGCGGCTATCGTCGAGCGATTTTTGGAGCTGACGAACGAAATGACTTTTGTTGGTACTGAAGTACTATACTATGAAGGTTTCTAGGAAATTCGAACCCGGGTTTACAGATTCCCAGCGAGTTACCTTAGCCGTTGCGCTATCGGCGCTGTAGCCAAAAAGCGTTTACCCTGTGGGTACAGAAGCGGCAGTTGTAAAAGTTTCTTTCCTCTATTTCTGGAAAAGTTTGAATTTGCGGACCCCATACCTGATGATGAAAAATGCGCTATTTACAATTATCTATCGATCCCTCCAATTATGAGTCGATTGCTTGTCATAACTTTTAGGGGTGATTTTCTCAAAATTGCAGGGGTGTTGACGCAGAATATCTTGGAATCATTCGTTTTAGTTTGTTCAGGCGACCTGCCAAATTTGAGCCGAATCGGTTGGCCGTGTCTGAGGCCTTCCCCTTGTTAGTCGTAAGGGTGTATTCATTAGTAAATAATCTTATTTTACGAATAGGCCCTTGGTTAATATTAGTAATTTTAACTGCTACTAATAGTCCTAAAAGTAAACATTTGACAAAAGTTCCATACCACAGTACATCAAATATATTTGACAAAGCAGTTTAGCCAAAGAAATTTGATAGTGTAGCTCTGAAAGCAAAATTGATGTGATGGTCGTACATCGCCGATCATTAATGGCGTTGAGTATCGTACTGACCCCACCATGGACCAAGATTAGACAGTTCATTCGAAAATAAGAAACCGAGCCAAGCACGCACAAAGAACAGCACAAAAGGCATTTAGTAACCGATACAGCACAGTTGTTTAGAGGCTGGCAGTGCGGCAAACGAAGCATGAGGCTCGAGCTACCTGAACAACAGTTCAAACCACGCACCACCTGAAACTGCTACGATAGAATGTCCACGTAACACAAGCTCAACAGACGGCGATCCCTGTTGTAAAAACCTTTCCTACCACCACGAGATTCTTTCACTAATAGAATCGCTAGTGTTACCCTGTAAACGACCCTCATTTGAAAAGTCAAACCGCTTTCAGCACAACTTCCAACCTCGTCCGCCATCTGTTTTGGTCATCGCTGTTTTACAGTTTTAATTACTTTTAGATGCGGAGAGTCCCTCTTTCCCGTATCCTATTCTACTTTCTCAGGAGTAGCACTCGAATGAAGGTAAGTTCTTAAGAACTATCTTTTACAAAACTGATGACGAAAGTGTAGCTGAACAGGCTTATACGCTTCTAACGAGTGGGCTCTACTTCCTTTTACCTTTGGAGCATGACGATTGGTGGTCGGACGGCTGTGGGAAGGATGCCCCTCTCCACTTCCATCCACCCACTCATCTGCTGATCACGCCTTACTTTACTTTTGTCGCCACAAAACCCGATTAATTCGTATGTTAGCGGTATGAAGCCGTATTTATATACCAGCTGTTCATTGCCTGATACGTATCTTCCCATTGGATGCCTCACAACTTGCTATGGAAACGTCATTAACATCTACTTTTAACCATGAACAAGAGAAGCCTGTGGATGGTGCTACGTGAAGCTTAGCAAAATATGCTCAGGGAACCTGCAGCAAACGAACGTCAAGGAAACATTACAACCTAAATCAGTATTCTTTATATGTCGTGAAAATTGGAAAATTTTTACAAAGTCGGGATGCGAAACCATATTTCACGCTTCTCGCGAGCAGTCGCCCTGCTGTAAAGCTATCCGACTAGGGGCTGTACTAACTTTCCCTCACCGATTTGATTCATATTGAGTGGATGTGTTAGGGTACGACTAGGACTGAGAAATGTGTGAACCCCGTGGCCCTTACCACTGCGCCAGCCGCTGTCTGTACCTTAAGCAAACACAAATGACTCATGCCCTCGACCGACGCGCACCAAAAACGCTATCTCCCCCCCCCCCCCCCCTCCTCCCAAAGGCTTGGCCAACTGGAGCTCCGACTTATGTAGCTTTCATTTCACCCTAAGCCCTTCAAGTATAAATGTGGGCGAGTAGACGTGGTTCCCTTGTAAGCTGAAAACCCATCGTTCTTCTTTGTCAGCTTCTTGTATCCCATTTGTCGAGGAATTTCAGGCTGTAGTTGGAAGGGGGAAAAAAGGCTGATCAAACACGTAGGGCTGTAAGTGAAACGTGTACCGTCCTGGAAAAGGACGTAAATAATCTTTCCGTTTTCGATGGAAAAGGCTTAAAATGTACGGTCCTGTACATGATCACTGGAAACTAGAGAATCCAATATAACTGTGAGCTGTGAAAGATATAAAAACAAATCAAATATTGCAGAGATGAAAACCTAACAGCTAATATACGGAGGTCATACCACTGTGATAAACAAATCCAAGGATTTCGAACTCCATAGATATTACTCTCCGCAGAATACCACGAGTCAGACTGAAGAAAAGCTACAGGTCGGCGAAGAGGAAGACTAGTGGCAGAAAGAAGTAGAATCAATTGGAAGAGGAGCCTTGCAGCTGTGGGAGGTCTTCTGAAACGGACTGCGTAAATTAATATAAAGCTTAGAGAAAAGTCTCCCTCCCTACCTCCCTCCCCCACCCTCAGCCACTCACATCCCAATCCCTTTGGATCCCTACCTGCTCTGTATAAGCTGCAGTTTGTCCCTTCAGGGTAGTGCTGTGTACACAATTGCGTTGCCATCCAGTCGCTGACACGTCAGCAAATCGGACCCTATATCATTTTGTTCCCTTGGAATAGCTCTGTGTGCGGACGGCCTAAGGCAATGGTCGTCAAACGGCGCCCTAAATCTAGTATTTATGCGGCCTGCGGTTCTCAGCCATATTTCATAACATGCATGTCGCAACTAACAGCCGAATCAAAATGTCAGCTAGCTTTAACAGCTTTTTAAAAATGGAATTTGGCTACTTAGTAACAAACAAAAATACTTACGGACAGCAATATTTTGAGATGGGCTTAATTTTATTTCACGTTTGTGAGTGTGACTGTGAGCCAATTTGGCCGCTTACCTCAAGAGCTGAAGTGTAAGTAGTAACCATTGCGGGATTATGTAATATGAGAAAGAAATGTTTGTCCTAAACTGACAACTCGCGGTCGCGCGTGACACACAAATCAGCTACTATGGTCAGATTTTGACATGGAAGAACACTCACCCTCAAGTACACCACATATTTCAAAGTAAATAAAGCATACTGTAATATAACGCGATCAGTAGAAGAAATATGTTCAAAACATTTAAATATTTGTAATCTTGGTAAAAACCTTCTAAAGCCGAGGTTGCATAAAATTTCTTTGTTTACAAACTGGTCTGGAACACTGTGCATATATATGAAACATCTCGTATCATGAGTTACTACGTAATATTTGTGATAAAAGCTTGTTGGCATTACAGAAAATGGTACTATATATTTACATACTTAAATTTTTGTTGTGTGTTCATCATGAGTTGGACCCCATGCCAACTTGACATGTGGGTAAAATGTAGCACATTATGTAAAGGTAGTCATAAATAAAAAATTTAAAATCAAAATGCGCGTTGTGCGCATGGCTACGTCCATATATGTAGCTCTCAACAGATGATCATTACGTCATAAAAAGCACAGTAGCGCAAATGTTCACCTTAGCTGGAGGTGCTATAATCATTGAAGATACATATTATACGGCGTATAAGGCACAATTCTTTAAGTTACATGAATGGACGTGGCCACGTAAGTATGTGTTTTTGATTTTAAATGTTTCATGTCAAACGTGCTACTTTTTACCTATATGACAACTCAGCATGAGGTCCAATTCAAAATGAACATAGTTTATAACAATTTTTGTGCGTGCGTGTAGTTCCATTTCTGTCTTTTGTAACGTCAAACTAAAACTTTCATATCAAATATTACGTCGTAACTCATGATATATTTTCCATGCATATGCACTATGTCACAGAGCTGAAGATGACAAAGTCTGTCGAAAACAGCAGTTTGCAACTAAAATTTTTATGCGATCTTGGCTTTAGAAAGTTTGTCAAGTAAAACAGATCGCTCCTTCTGATTTCTCAACATGAGAAAATTCAGCCAATTTATGATCTTTTCTCATTTGAGATAATACATTCAAAGCGAACTTAAATTACTGTTATTAATTAATCAACCGCTCACAAAGAAAATAGACCCTGGTCAGGCAATGACAGTTCAAATTAATTATTGGGATCGCTGAGTGTGGCAGTGATCTGAAGGAGAGAACAGTCAACAGTGTTCCGAATGGTGATGACTCAACGATCAGTACTTCGGGGCCGGTGACCAACTTCGTACACCCTTACAGCAGCTAGACTATCGGAGTATCTTAACACACTAATTTATGTAGGTTATTAGTTAACGATAAGATCAGTACATATGCGGCCAGAAGTGCCGCCACATATAGTCGGTATTCTCTCTTGAGGAAAACTTTCACAATCACTGGCCTCGGGTGTTACAACAGTCGTCTTGACGGAAACTAAATGCGTGGTAACCTTAAAGTGAGAGCCAGCACATATCTCTGGGAAAAATGGAGTGAAGCTCTACATATCTTCCCGGATGGTTCAAGAACCACGTCAGAACGAAACGTGGGATGTACTATCATTTGTCTAAAAACGGGTCACTTTGAGCAGTATAAGCTTCCTTCATCAGCTGCTTCACATACAGAGGAAGCTGTAGCAGTCACGGAGACTATTAAGTACTATTTAACCCAGAATGACAAAAGGGCTGTAATTATTTCTAGTTTTGAAAGCGTCCGTCGTTCCTTAGAGAGCAGGAATTGTAGTAAACAGAGCAGTAAACTTGTTATTGACATAGATAATGAAATAACGGAATGTTGAAGAATGAAAGAATATATTTATTTGGATTTAAGTTTACGAAAGCATTTTGCGTAACATAACTGTAGACTTGTTGGACAAGAAAGTTGCCATATCCAGAACTCTTAGATACCAAGTTACTTTCCAGCGATTTTTTACATCAAATTAAAATGGATACCAGATTCCATTGGGAAGAGAAATGGAAGACATTTGTTAAGAGAGCAAAAAATTGTAGTTGGATACAACCCCACATACCTAAAGTGCGCGTCATTTATGACGGCGGCAGGCTTAGGTTCGTTCTGCGCATCTGACGTCACAAAACAGTCAGCCAATGAACAGAGAACGATGTTGCCAGAGCTCGACTGCAGTGCAGAGCACGGACGAGTGTCTTCAGTTTTAGAAACGTTCAGTCATAAATAAAGTAATTGAACAAAAGCAATGTCTTGATAGCAGACTTTCTTTTATAGAAAGTTTGGAAAAAGCATTCTTTATACCAATTGCTTCATATTCTATTAATTAATTAAACCAAATAAGCAATAACCCTCCTAATTCAGGCGATAGCAAGGAAAGGTGTTTGTATCATTCTCACTAACCACTTTTTCACAATAAAGAACAGTGGTAATTATTTCCTATTGTACTTCGCCGAAACGTGAGTAATTCATATTCATACCAATGGTGTTTCTCAACATTTTGTGTGATATTTTAAAGTCCTCCGGGAGACGTATAAAATGAGCTGCATTAGCGTAATTGTTAAAGTGCATGGCCACTAAGCGATAGGTTCTCAGTGCAAACCTGGTTCGCTGCTTAATATCTTCTTTACTTAAAAACAATATCGAAGTGTCTTACTTAATGAATTTTATTCGTTTGAATGTAATTTTTTGAAATTTCTAGTGGCAACTAAAATCGACCATATGGAAAGTATACGCTATGGACTTTTACCTCTGCAAACTCTACAAAATTTCGTGCAATGGTTTACTACATCTAATGCTGCACAATAACTGCGTTGAACATCGAAACAAAATTAAGTCATTTATGGGGGGATGGGCCAAATAGTTTCTGTGAAATCGAAGGAGTGTGACAAAGCAGTGCAGTGATGGCAAAATGCGGGGAGCACGTCTCTGTAGCAGCGAAACGGTTAATGCGGCCGCGGTGGCTTTACTTCATAAACTGCGCGCTCCTCCCTAAACGTAAGTTTGCGAACTATACTATGGCGCTGCTTCTCTTGGCGCGTACATCTGGCAACGCAGCAATCTCCCGCGCCTCTGCGGGCATGTGCGAACCGCCAAGATAAAAGAATTGAACTAAAGTTATCTGTGGTTTCACAACATGACTACAGAGTGTTTCCTTAAGAATAGATTTACTTTCATTCCAATTGATCCGTAGTGAGGAGGTCCTCTAGGATGTAGATGTCAGAAAAACAATAATACATGACAAATATTTACAACTAAAATAAATAAGCTTTTGTACCATTCCACAGGTCCCAAGTGGAATGATCATTTTTTAATGAACACGGAGTCATTTTACAAATACTGATGCACTGAATTTAAAATAGTTTATTTATTTACAAGATAATAAACGTGTAATACAACTAGTATAATACTTAGTTACAATGAACACATTACTGCAATGAAATCGTGCAGAAGTGTGTGTGTGTGTGTGTGTGTGTGTGTGTGTGTGTGTGTGTGTGTGTGTGTGTGAGAGAGAGAGAGAGAGCGCAGTTAGTTTTACTGAGAAATTCATCGATGGATTAAGAGTAGTTGGCCAGCAATAAATCATTTAGGCTTCTCTTAAACTGAATTTCATTGGTTGTTTAGCTTTTTATGGCTGCTGGCAAGTTATTGAAAATGTGTGTTCCTGAATAATGCACACCTTTTTGTACAAGACTAAGCGACTTTAAATACTTGTGAAGATTATTCCTATTTCTAGTATTGATTCCATGAATTGAGCTGTTGGTTTGAAAAAGTGATATATTTTTAATAACAAATTTCATTAAGGAATAAATATATTGGGAAGCAGTAGTTAGTATCTCTAGCTCCCTAAACAGGCTTCTGCAAGATGTTCGTGAGTTCACACCACATATAACTCTTACTGCACGTTTTTGTGCCCGGAAAACTTTATCTTGGCTTGAAGAATTACGCCAAAAGAATAATCCCATATGACATTATGGAATGAAAGTTTCATTTTTATATCCCCTATGTCTGGCAATTCGCATTGCAAATAGAGATTTGTTAAGACGCTTCAACAGTTCTGTGGTGTGCTCCTCCCAGTTGAATTTATCATCAAGCTGTAATTCCAAGAATTTAACACTGTCCACTTCTTCTATCTGCTCGTCATCGTATGTTAGGCATATACTCGTGGGACACCCCTTACAAGTTCTGAACTGCATGTAGTGTTTTTTCAAAGTTTAGTGACAAAGAATTGGCTAGGAACCAGTGATTAATGTCCACAAATATTTTATTAGCTGATCTTTCTAAGACTACACTTGATTTGCTATTTATTGCAATGTTTGTATCGTCGGCAAACAAAACGAACTTGGCACCTGGTAATGTTACTGATGAAAGGTCATTGATATACACAAGAAAAAGTAAGAGCGTGCCGAAGTGTAACTGGTCATAGGGAATGCTCCACTGATAATTTGAGCTAGGGAACCTGGGGTCGGAGAAACCAGTTTGAGATATGGAAGTAAACGCCTCTACCGCTTGATGTAGCACTACTGTTTTCCAGCTTATTTAGAACTAACATGCGTAAAAGTTTAAACGTACTGTGCTGTTTTACATGTACAGTCTTTATTTCCTGCAAAGAAACGAGGACGAACCTGATTACTAGGAAGTATTTCCTGGTCGCTGGACCTGCGAGGTCACCTGATCTGAATCCCCTGAATTATTTCCTATAGGGATATCTAAAGTCACTTGTGTATGAGACCCCAATGGATGAGTTGGGATTAGTTGCCAGAAATGTAGCTGCCTGCGATGTTTCGAAAGAGACCACGGACATTTGTCAGAGTGCGTCAAGCTTGCATTGAGGTTGATGGCCGTCAGTTGCAGCTCATTTTGTAAGATACATTATAAATGGTACGTTCATTGTGCCAGTTATGGTATTTGCAGTTAACTGTAACCAATGTACATAATAAAGTACACAGTACTGTGATTTTATTCTTATCTCCTTAACATGGCTTCGCCGACCACAGGTTCCCTACCTCAAATTATTCAATGGAGCATCCACTGTCCTGTTAAATTTTTGCGCGATCTTACGGAAACACCCTGTACACACCGCAGAGCTCTTTCTACAGTTAAAAGAATGAGATTTAATCTCGGCAGTCTCCCGACGCAGTTATTTCGTCTACAGGTAAGAAATTCTGACACCTGTGATGTGGGAGGCATTAACCACATAATCGTCGCGTGCTCGAAGTAGGATCAATGCAGAGAACAAATCTTTTCAGAACTAGATCTTAGGGTTCAGTTAGATAGAAGTCTTATTAGTCGTTTAATAACGAATGAAAGAGCAGTGCTTAGATGTCTGTCGAGATTTCTTTTAGTGAGTAGTTTTCAAATCCGACGACAGAACCGTAGTCGAGGTGCAACCTTTTTCCTTCTCGAGAACTCCAGGGTTTATAAATTAGGTTTGACTCTTACGCAACAGTGCAGAAACAACGTTACGTTAATGAATCACGTTCGCGTCTAAGTTGAAGAAATTACAATTTTCATTGTTAGTGAATAAAGGGCCGGCTAAAGGGCCGGCCGTGGTGGCCGAGGGGTTCTAGGCGCTTCAGTCCGGAACTGCGCGACTGCTACGGTCGCAGGTTCGAATCCTGCCTCGGGCATGGATGTGTGTGATGTCCTTAGGTTAGTTAGGTTTAAGTAGTTCTAACAAGGAGACGGCACGACCGTGGGGTCGGGAATTTGTCCGAAATTTTGTATGGTGAAAGAGGACCTCTAACACCTCACGTGGTTAAAATATTAGGACGCACTACTCGTAAAATCCAGGGAAAAATCGATCCAAAGTTTGTTACGTGCCTTAAGAGTGTAAAATATTAGTCCATTGCCGAGCCGCCGTCTGGCGTAGATGTTTAGGCCTCGGAGTCTTACGCCAGAGGTCTCGGGTTAGATTCCTCCTCTGGCACTTTTTCCCTTTCTTTCCTTTCTTTCATTTTCTTTTGTTATTCCACCAATTACTCAAAGTTTTGCAGACCTACGTTATCTTTAACAAATTAGTTACATTAGTGAATAAAAATTTTCTTTTTGTGCAACAACACAATTCATAACGGTGGGTTTTCCACTTTTAATTGTAAATTATATGAGGGGAAACATTGGGTTTTTAATCAGAATAACAAAGTCGATTGGGAAACATTTAGTTTTTATACATGTAGTTATAAACAAGAACTGCAGTGTTAATTATCGTAAAAACAAACAAAGCAATAATTTTTGCGACATCTTACGCAACACATAAAGGCCGATATTTTTCAACCGCAGGGCGTTTGCAATAAATCTGTACAAAAACATGCCCCATTAACATTTTACGAAAATGTTGAGAGTTTCTGATAATTTTGAGACAAACCAGGCATATTGAATCATGTCTCGGAATATTGGTGACGATAATTGACGGTGAATTACAGAATAAATTTTTATACAATCTTCCCAGGAATTAATTTCACGATTCTTCTGTAACAATGCGCTGCGATTTTGCAAGCAACAGAAAGAAAAGTGCCGCAGGAGGAATCTAACCCAAGACCTCTGGCGAAAGGGTCCGAGCGCTAACCATGTAGGCAAGACGGCGGGTCGGCAATGGAGTAACATTTTATACTCATAAGGCACCTGAGAAAATTTGGACTGATTTTTCCAGGGATGTTCCGAGTAGTGCGTCCTAATATTTTAACCACTTGAGGTGTTAGGGGTCCTCTTTCACCACACAAAATTTCGGAAAAATCCCCGACCCCACGGTCGAGCCGTCTCCTTGTAAGTTCTAGCGGACTGATGACCGCAGATGTTAAGTCCCATAGTGCTCAGAGCCATTTGAACCATGCTGAAGGCCACATAGACAGTAAATAAAAATGCTATGTCTGTCTCTCTGAGCTCAGAGCAAACCAGAGCGTCCCTCATCCAGCGACAGCTCGCCTGGCGGGCGGCGTGCTGTGGCCAGCAGCAGTGAAGATGCTGGGTCCTCGGCGCCTTCAGACTCTCCGCCCCTACTGCCGCCTCCGCCGCCCTCTCCAATGACGCCGCTTACGTCGCTATCGCCGTCTCCGCTGACGCCGCTGCCGCCTTGTGGGCTTCCGTCGCCGCCTCCTTCGCTGCCGACGTCGCCGCTATGGCCGACGGCCACCGGAATCTCCCCGCCAGGGGCGCCGAGCCCTCTGCGGCCCACGTCGGCGCCCTCCACCTTTAGGGACCGCCTCAGAGAAGGCTCGCCCTCTGCCGACCGCCACGTCCTGCTCCCTGCCCCTCGAGTCGTCAGTTGGAAAAAGGTAATCGCAGTACCTTCCCCTGCGCGCCACGGCGCAGCTGCTCTCAACAAAAGAAGTAAAAAGGATGAAAACTGTAGAATATTCGGAAAGAGATGATGCTGGGCTACTGGCACCGCTGTTGTCAGCTTTTAAATGCGAGCAACAAAAGGCTGCAGCTGAAAACAATTAGACGTCTATACTGGGTGTCCTAGAAATGTTGGAACAAACTTAGAGGGGTTGAAGAGTCTGTCTTGAGGAACAGGGGATAGGAACCAGTGTCCTGAAACGTTACCCAACGACGTTACGGAGCGTCGAAGTCACAGACGCCAGTTCCTTCCACCAGACCATCCCTTCGCCAGCAAACGTGACTTTCTATGCTGACAGTGCAGGCCGCACGTCTCGCAATCTCCCCCACCCCATTCATTAAGACCGATCTCCACGATCACCAGTGGAGAAGGCAGAGCTACCTGCTATGTAGAAAGAATGGCAGCTAACTCTAAATATAGATAAATGTAAATTAATGCACATGAATAGGAAAAAGAATCCCGTAAAGTTTGAATGCTCTATTAGTGTAGCGCTTCACACAGTCACATCGATTAAATATTTGGGCGTAACATTGCAAAGCGATATGAAGTGGGGCAAGAATGTAATGGCAGTTGTGGGGAAGGCGGATAGTCGACTTCGGTTCATTGGTAGAATTTTGGGAAGATGTGGTTCGTCTGTAAAGGAGACCGCTTATAAAACACTAATACGATCTATTCTTGAGCATTGCTCGAGCGTTTGGGATCCCTATCAGGTCGGATTGAGTGGGGACGTAGAAGCAATTCAGAGGCGGGCTGCTAGATTTGTGTTACTGGTAGGTTTGATCATCACGCGAGTGTTACGGAAATGCTTCAGGAACTCGGGTGGGTGTCTCTAGAGAAAGGAGGCGTTCTTTTCGTGAATCGCTACTGAGGAAATTTAGAGAACCAGCATTTGAGGCTGACTGCAGTACAGTTTTACTGCCGCCAACTTACATTTCGCGGAAAGACCACAAAGATAAGAGGTTAGGGCTCGTACAGAGGCATATAGGTAGTGACTTTTCCCTCGTTCTGTTTGGGAGTGGAACAGGGAGAGAAGATGCTAGTTGTGACACTAGGTACCCTCCGCCACGCACCGTATGGTGGATTGCGGAGTGTGTATGTGTATGTAGATGTAGATAGGCCTTGTCTACTATAAATGCAATATGCTGTTATGGCCGAGCGGTTCTAGGTGCTTGTCTGGAACCGCGTACTGCTACGGTCGCAGGTTCGAATCCTGCCTGGGGCATGGATGTGTGTGTGATGTCCTTAGGTTTAAGTAGTTCTAAGTTCTAGGGGACTGATGACCACAGATGTTAAGTCCCATAGTGCTCAGAGCTATTTTTTTGTTATTATGGTGGATGACTGTTTGACATGGGTTTCCATCTGCAGTTTTTCCCCTTTATACCAAAAAAATCGCAGATTTTAGAGGTTTCGAGGAGAAAAATAAACTCTAGATGGAAACCTCTGCCCGAAACCATATCCACCAAGGCAACAGAGCATCACATTCATAAGAGACGAGGTCTTTCTAAGCAGCAGCCAGCTCAATCTTCTTCAATGGCGATCGAGGCAATCAGTCGCGATCACAGAATAACAGCAAACATTGCGAGACGTTTCACCTACGGTCTGTCGGCAAACAGTAAAGTTTGCTGCCAAAGGAGTAACCTAGCGGCAGGAGCTGACGCCTGTAATTTAGACGTTCTGTAGCGTCGTTGGATGACTATTCTGGACACGGATCTCAAAGTTCGTCGCAATATTTCTGATACTCCCTGCAGAGCAGCAGCAATACTGAAGCGTTGCCATAGATGTAAACAAAATCGCGTTATCTAATGGTTGACGTACATGCGCGGAGAAGCCGCCCCACAGCCACAGCAACCATTAACTATAGCCTCTCGCCGACTCTCCTATAGGAACAAAAAAGTTTCTACAGAGACTTCATGGAATTAACGTTAGTGTAAGAAGGTGCCGTACATGGCTACACGTGAATTCACAACATGCAGTAATACGTTTAATGCCATGTAGGTAATATAATGCAGTTTGACTTAAACCACCATCTACTGCGAACATTTTTGGTTAAATTTTACTATTTTGTTGATATAGAATAAAAGTAGTTTATTGTTAAGTCTCTATTCTCACAACTCATTTAGAATGTTTAAACCTTCATTAAGTACGTGTAATCACAGCTTTGGAGTAACTTACGGCACTACCCAGTGCAGAAAAACAAAACCTGTACCAATGGTCACAATATCTGTACTGTACCTGTACCCCTAACATCCTGTCCGTTTTTTGCACTTACTAGTTCCCGACACCATCTCTATTCCCACAATGTTGACAGTGTGATCGATGTATGTGATGTCACTACAGAGAAAGGGGCCTGTGACAAGTGCTGATATTTATTTTACTTCCACACTTGAATTTTCGTGAGTCTTCCACTCAAGATATTCCGCAAAACTGAGTCATGTCCAGAAATAGTTTTGTTTTTCTCTAATATGCAGTGCCACAGGTGACTCCAAAGTCATGACACACCTTAATTCACATATATCCACCTGACAGTGGCTAAACCTTCGAAAGGAGTCGCGGAAATACAATGACTGCTAACAGCTCATATTGCACTGAAAAGCATCTTGACAGAAACTCCTAAATTTGATTTGAATAATACAACCCTGTACTAGTTAGGTGATTTCAAGCAAAGCGTCACGTGTTTCAGAAATTTTCCCATTTTCAAGTGATACTACTTACACTGGAATTTTGATGTGCGCATGGTCTGCTTCTATTACAGTGTAGCAGACTGGTTATGGTTTTAAGGTATTGTGGTTACTTCTAGGTACAAAAATTTACGCGGAAACACTCAAACTGCTTCTTTACGTAAAGACACATCCATGCTCAGTCTTCACAGCAGCGTCAACGAGTTAACAAAAATGTTGTGGTAACCCGCCTTGAAACCAGGTCCCGTTTTAAAAAATAAAAAACAGTGCAGTATACGCTGAGTACGAACGTTGATACTGACCAGGTTTTAGGAAAGAGTCTTAGCGACCGCTGTTCCTCCAGGAAAACAATCCACATTTTCGTGTTTTTATCCTTCTCTACCTTTCATATATTGACATTGATCTGACGTCTGCGTGGAAGAAATTTCGTAAATTTCACATACAATGAAGATTAATGTGTGTGGATATTTCTGATAAGCCATGTGTCTTCGAAATACGTAAAATTAGTCTTTTTTGCATAGTGTGGGGCTGAGTCTACTGAAGTTGAGAACAGCACGAGCTCACATCAAATCATGGATAGCTTCAGAATGAGTTGAAACCGCCAGTACTGAAATATCTGAAATGTCTTTAAGAGCCATTTCCCTCTTTTCATCTCATACGTCACTAAAACTCATAGTTCGCCATTGCTTTGTAGTTGGTAATTTTTCAGAGAAATTTGCTCCATTATTCAGATATTCTAGTGCTTATGTCGTAAGCAAAAGTATTACTTTCTGAATATCGTTCCATAGGCCCATAGACACACTTGTCTTCGCCGGCCGGGGTGGCCGAGCGGCTCTAGGCGCTACAGTCTGGAACTGCGCGACCGCTACGGTCGCAGGTTAGAATACTGCGTCGGGCATGGATGTGTGTGATGTCCTTAAGTTGGTTAGGTTTAAGTAGCTCTAAGTTCTAAGGGACTGATGACCTCAGAAGTTAAGTCCCATAGTGCTCAGAGCCATTTGAACCTTTTTGAACACTTGCTTTCTTTACATCTTTACTAGCTGTCAGACTTCCACGCACATATTTGAACTCTTTCACCACCCCTTAAGTCACTTAAAACGTAGCCATCTGGCAACCGGCGTTTCGCGATAACTCGTAATTAATGGGTCTGGGATCCAAAAAGTATCGGAACAGTAAAATAACCTAGATAGTGTTTCTTTCTGCACAGTGGAAATAGTCAATATGCTCTGTACACATTTTCCTAAATTATGGCACTTGTTCCCTCATTTCAGGAGCGCCTTATAGTGAAAGAGGTCACTTACGTCTGAAGACAAGTTTCCACGATTACTGCTACCGTCGGTCTGATACTGTAACTAGTCTGTAGAAAGCACGATTCATGCCTCTTACTCTTTAAGCTGGAAGAGATCGTCAGCAACAATGGCAAAATCATGAACTAGCTGCATGGCAACGAGGTTCGACCACATTTGACACTACGAACTAAACAAAACTACGGGATCAATAATGTTTAACGCTCCATAAGGTGCCAGTCCGTACTACGTCATTTAATAATTTTGCAAGTCTTTCTAAAGTTCTAATTTAGACAGTACGTAAAGAACGTCACTGCTGAATGTATAGTTTTACTTTCGGAATCATTCCTTCCATATATGTGGCAAAGCAACAAAACTCAGAATTTTGTCATCTGTGCCATCAGTGTGTATTCCAGTCATATTTAAGGTAGCGTTGCCGCATTACTTTGTTTCAAGAATTGCAAGTATAAACAGTTTCTAAAAAGTTTCTCTCCGAATTGAGTTCCTTAGCGAAAGTTATGTATTAAGTTCATTCACAGTTAATAAACGTTAGAGATAAATTTGAAACAAACATCGCGGAGAAAAAAATCGGACATCCCAAGGACACAGCACGTTAATACCGTTTAAAATATCATGTAGCCTTAATAATGGTCATCGGCGAGAAAGACAGCCAGTAACTTTCCTCAGGTATATAATATCCTTCTGAAGCCACTGACTGATGATTAGATCTCGTAGAGCTACTAAATAGCAGGGATCTTCATTGCTACAACTCACCTGCTGCTCCAGACGGTTGTATTTCGTATGGGATAAAGATCGAGCGATACAGTAAGCCAGTTGTGTGATATTGCTTTAGTATCGTCAAAGGAACGCGTATGCGTACACTCATATGAAAAAGGCTGGTCTCATCTTTGAAAATTGCGCAAAACTTCCTGCTTGTAAATATGTTCAAATGTGAAACGAATGGGTGTTAACAGAAACAAGCTTTGGACTGACACAAAAATTTGTCAATTAAAACACGCATTAAACTGATCTGACTATGAAAGAATGTCAGTTGACTTTACAAATGTCCCCTATGTGATTCTGATAAGTAAACGTATAGGGATTTCAGCATTATTTGAACGAACAAGAAAACGTGTCCCTTAGGCGCAACTGACATTCTGAAAAGTACAAACTCTTATCTACACAAACGTCTGTTGGCCTTTATTGAGAAACTCATGGACGCACCAAAGCAATGCTGGACTTGACAGATGATGGCAATGACTTGAGCAAATGCGAACAGATAGTTGTCCTACGTTGCCGGTGCTGCAAATTCTGCTCACCGCCGTTAATAAGAGTAAGACTTGTAGAACACCGCCGTCGTGCGCGTGGGTCGAGCTTCTGTTGGCAAGTCGATGATATTCTACGCGCCGTTTTGTTGTTCTTCACGGGAAGCCATCCTCGGTTTATATTTCAGCAAGATAATGCCCGCCCCCACAAAGCGAGAGTTTCTACTGCTTGTCTTCGTGCTTGCCAAATCCTATCTTGACCACGAAGGTCACTGGATCTATCGCCTATTCGGAAAATTCGGAGCATTACGGGTTCGCAATCTAACGAATCAATTGGAAAGTATTTAGCACGATATCCTTCAGGATGACATCGAACAACTCCCACAATGCGAAGATCCCTGTTTGCATAAGAGCCGACGTGGATCAACGCTTTTTTGGCTTACTCAGTTTATGTAGTGCTTTCTCTTGAGTACGTCATCCAGTTTTTTCTGAAATTATCATTTACCTGCCTGTAAGTGTAAATCACATCTACCATTTTCCGTCCAGTTAGGATAATTCCTTTGTGACGTGTCATTTGTTGTCTTAATGTACTTGACACTCATATTTTCTCATTTACACACCTATTGCTGTCCTTAATGACGCATCCAAAACATACAATGCTGTTCAGCTTTCTGTACATTCGTGCGGGCATAACATATTTCTTCCCTCTTTGCTGCAATGCTTATTAGGGCAGAATGACTGGCAGAAGTACCGATGTGAAAGTTAAAACATTAAATGCAGCGAATGCTTTATAACAATAAAGTAAAATTACAGTGACTCAGGGAGGATGGCAAAATTGTACAAATGTACACAGGCGACTGTCAGATCAAAATAAAGCGCACAAAAAATTTGACTGATCGAACTAAACAGAAACACAATCAGTTCTTCGGTGAGCCTGTTAGTCCTGAATTTAACAAGGGAACCTCCCCATCGCACCCCCCTCAGATTTAGTTATAAGTTGGCACAGTGGATAGGCCTTGAAAAACTGAACACAGATCAATGGAGAAAACAGGAAGAAGTTGTGTGGAACTATGAAAAAAATAAGCAAAATATACAAACTGAGTAGTCCACGTGCAAGATAGGCAACATCAAGGATAGCGTGGGCTCAGGAGCGCCGTGGTCCCGTGGTTAGCGTGAGCAGCTGCGGAACGAGAGGTCCTTGGTTCAAGTCTTCCCGTGAAAAGTTTACTTACTTTATTTTCCCAAAGTTATGATCTGTCCGTTCGTTCATTGACGTCTCTGTTCACTGTAATAAGTTTAGTGTCTGTGTTTGGCGACCGCGCCGCTAAACCGTGCGATTAGTAGACGAAAGGAGGTGCCTCTCCAATGGGAACCGAAAACATTTGATCGCAAGGTCGTAGCTCAACCGATTCCTCCACAGGAAAACACGTATGATACATTCTATACGACACTGGTGACGGCATGTGCGTCACATGACAGGAATATGTTGTCGACCCACCTAACTTGTACACTTGGCGAATGGGTAAAAAGATTCTTCTACCTTTCCCGATTTAGGTTTTCTTGTGGATGTGATAATCACTCCCAAAAAGTGACGAAAACGTAAGAGTTTGTCACATAAACTGCAACAAATGAATGCAACAGTTTCACAGTCGCACAGTTTTCCCCGTGCTCTGTCAAAACATATGTTTTGTTTCGATGTTTGTTTAGGTGTAGCGTCCCCATACTACGGTGCAGTTACCTCACATCGGACGGACGGACAGATAAGAATTGTCTGAAAATAAAAAATTAAACTTTTCACTCGAGGGAAGACATGAACCAAGGACCTCTTGTTCCGCAGTTGCTCACGCTAACCACGGGACCACGGCGCTCCTGAGCCCACGCTATCCTTGATGTTGCCTATCTTGCACATGGACTACCCAGTTTGTATATTTTGCTTATTTTTTTCATAGTTCCACACAACTTCTTCCTGTTTTCTCGCTTGATCTGTGTTCAGTTTTTCAAGGCCTATCCGCTGTGCCAACTTATAACTAAATCTGAGGGGAATGCGATCGGGAGGTTCCCTTGTAACACAACTCATTAAGAAATTAAACTGAAAAAAACACGACTGCGTCGTAATAATCTAACACTTCGTTTTACAGTCGCAAAATGCTGAAAAGACCGAAGCCGTTGAGGGAACTACAGCGACAGGGAAAAATCTTACTGGCTCGCGGAGGTACGCACCAGCAACTGCGACTGATCAGTCCATTGACAACGAGATGTCGCTGGGGCCAGTATCCGGGCCGTCCGGGGTGCACACAGCCCCTCTCGACAGCGCGGAATCGCTGAGCGCCGTCCGCAGTGACGCTAGCACCTCCACCACCCCCGAGGATACACCGGTTCCATCTGGGTCTGCATCGGCGGCGGAATACGCAGGGGGACATCCCGAAGTGTCGCGACCGAGGCAACACCAGTCGAAGATAAGGACCGAGAAAAGCGGTAAGATCACGCAAAAGGAGGGCTTGTTCCTATGTAACTACAGGTACTGCATTGCTCGGCGTGTGCGCGTCTGGCATCAGCATATTTAAAGTATTCGCGCACTTAATGTGCCTTCGCTTATATTTGTTTATATTTATGCTTGCGACCTGGCCCGGTTTCGCAGAGATAACAGTAATTGTAAGTACGAGTGTGGTTTGATAAGTCTGGAACATTTCCATGCAGGACTGGAACATTTTTGTTGCGATCTGATTTGGTCCATTATAAATGGTTTTTGAAAGCCTGCGACTGTAGAAACAATTGGTTTGTTTATTAACAAATAACTTCTGCTACCAGTCACGATTTTTCTTTTTTACTTTTCGCACGACGCGTTTCGAGAAATAAATCCCATTTTCAAGTGCTTTTTTGTGTGTATTAAGCCATTTCTTTAGTGTGTGTGTGTGTGTGTGTGTGTGTGTGTGTGTGTGTGTGTGTGTGTGTGTGTGTCTGCTTCATTTCGTTGACTTTTAATGCAATATATAAGAAACACGCGAATTTTTAGTTGGGTATCAATTCTTTTTGTGAAGTTAGTGGCGAAATTTAGAATAATTTGTACTTATAGTTTCCTAATGCTCCATTTGTGCACTCACTCACACACACTAAACATCACACACAACTTGTTGTACACTTTACACATCGAAAATATCTTACGTAAACAAAAGTTACAAAGATCTTCTTCAGGTAGACCACAGAGATAACATTATAGGTCTTACACAGATTATAGGTTTTTGTACAGAGGTTATTTATCATAACAATTTGGCTCATAAATTATATTTATTTTACAATTGTCCTTATTTCTATGTTTTACGATTTTTAAGTATATTATCGAAACATCTGAAGAAATTCACTGATTCACTTTAAAGTTTTTCATTTAATATTTCATCTTCATTTTCTGTAATGTGAATATATCTCCAGTTCTTCAAGTAAATCCGTTTTGTGTCCTTTATTTAGTCGGTGGAGTACTTTTTACATTTTGCTCTATTTTTCCAAATGGGTGTCCTGTATTGTGTGTGTGTGTGTGTGTTGCTACTGCTGATGTAGTGTGTTTGTTGTGTGTGTATGTTCTAATGTGCTCTGTGTACCTTGTGTTGAAATGTCGGCCTGTTTGTCCTATATAGAACTTGAAGCACTCCTGGCATGTTACCTTGTATATTCCAGAGTCTGAATATGGATCATGATTACACTTTATGTATTAGTTTTTGTTGTAGTTTATTAGATGTGGAAAACCCAATTTTTACTCTGTGATTTTTTGAAAATATTTGCAATCTTCTGTGATACATTGCCTATGCATGGGATACTAGATATACATTAGTTTTTCTCTTTTTTCTTCTGTGGTGCAGTTTGTACCCGGGTTTTTCTTCACTTTGTCTAAAATTGTGTTAACCATGGGAGCATTGTAATCATTGGCAACTGCAATCTTTTTCACTGGTTTTAGTTCTTGTTGCATATTTTCTTGGTTCAATGGTATTTTTGTTGCCCTATGCAGCATTGAACTGTATGCTGCCTGTTTATGGGTATTTGGGAGACATGAGGTTGCAGGGATTGTGGTGTCAGTCATTGTGTTCTTCCTATAAATTTTGAACGTGCATGTGTTGTTGTCTTGTAATATTTAGGTCTAGAAAGTTGATACTTTTATTTTGCTCATGTTCCACTGTAAATTTGATTTTCTCATTTAGATTATTGAAATGATTTAGAATGTCTGATGTCTTTGGTATCCGCTTTCACTAACAGTAGTGTGTCACCTACATATCTCCTATAAAATTCTATTTTCTTTAGGCAAGGTTTTTGGCTGTCAAATTTTGTTCCAAGTGAACTATGTATATGTCAGCTATGGTAAGGTGTGTGTGTGTGTGTGTGTGTGTGTGTGTGTGTGTGTGTGTGTGTGTGTGTGTGTGTGTGTGTGTGTGTGTGTGTGTGACTCTGCACAAATGGACAATTAGAAAACTGTAACTACAAATTCTTTTAAATTTCGCCACTAACTTCACACAAAGAATTGATACCCAACTATAAATTCGCGTCTTTCTTATATATTGCATTAAGTCAACGAAATGAAGCAGACTCACACACTGACAACATCTAAAGAAATGGCTTAATATACACAAAAAACGCACTTGAAAATGGGAATTATTTCTCGAAACGCGTCGTGCGAAAAGTAAAATAAAGAAAAATCGTAACTGGTAGCTGAAGATTTATTAGTAAACAAACCTATTATTTTTTTTGCGCCTTCATGGTTGGTAAACTCGATTATTTCAAGGATCGTATAAAGAATTTAAACGAAGTACGGTTTATTTTCGATAGCCTTCAAATTTGGCAGTATGACGACTGCGATTGAAAATGGACAAAACAGAATTCCGTGCTATTATTAAACATTCTCATTTGAAGGATTGGTCTGCCGTGCAAATGAAAATAGAATTTTATGAAGTTCAAGCGGACTATGCACCTTCATTAAAAGACCATTTACTTTTCGATTAGCGAATTTAAACTTAGCGGATAAGCACCGAAGATGAAGCGCGCTCCAGCCGTCTAATCGATATCACCACTGAAGCCGAATCAAAATTCAGTACAAATGTTTATTATAAATTTATTAAATTTTAGACCCACTTTTGCTTGTTATTTAGGACAATCTGTTTCAGGCATTGAGCTCATTAAGACATATTGGATTGTCTAGGAAAAATTCGAGTCTGCTTCCAGATGTCACGAAATGATTGGCGATTGAAACTGCGCCAGTGGTTCCAAAGTGCAAGCACTCCCTTAAAATAATTAAGTTTTTGCAAATTTCTTCTTTTATTGGTTGCTTACTCTGAAGATAAACGGCAATTTTGTGAAAATTTTTAATATTTTTATACTTTAGAACTCAAAGGGTCGAAGGTCCTTTAAGAATCAGCTTTAACGCTTCCATGTCACCCTCAACACGTTTCTCCCGAAAATGAACGTATATGGCCAACTTTCCCCTTGTCATACAGCAAAGAAAATTTTCTTCTACTATATGCTTCAAGCTCTTCTCGTTTTCCAGTCAGTCATGTCATTTTTTCCTCCTTTTTTCGGAGCTTCTCACATTCTCTGTTCCACTCCTTTCCTGAGACCATTGCTGTTAGCCCCTCATAGTCTTTTTATTGCTGTAAGCACGAAAGTATTTTTCTCATGTTACAGTATAGCAATTACTACATGTTTCATAAGGTTGTATGTTAGATGTAACTTAACATAATAATATATGCAAAACAAAATATGTAGAATGACTGGTTAGATTGAAAGGGTACACTACCGCCCGACATTGAAAACAGGTACAACATTCCTCGTTATTTTTGTCAGAATAACACATTTTTGTAATAACTCAATTTCGCTTAATACACCGAAGCTGGATACCAGTGTAGGAAAGGTCAATTTATTTAATTGATCACATGTGCACTCCCACAAAATAAATCCCTACATCCAATTTGGTGAGATCTGTGAAATGAATGAATGTATGGTCATCTGCTAACCGCAGATAGTGAATGTGCAATATATGATCATCTTCGAGATGGTCCTTTGGTCACCTTTGGTGGAACCAAAGAGATGAAATTTAACTGAGCTTTGAGTGCCTGAAATGTGGCTGACCAATACGGTAGCATGGTGCTCCCCTACCTCGGTGGAGGTGCGAGATGACCTGAAGAACGGCCATGTTTCAGCACTCAGGCGCTGGATCTTGTGTTGGTAAGACCTGTCTTAGGTGTGCTCTGTAAAGACAAAAGAGTGGAGAGGTTGGTATGTATGTGAAATACTTAAGAGTAGTTTGGAATAATTATTTCTCTATTTCAGGAACTTTTGGGGAGAATTAAATGTCAGGCAGGTAATATTAAGGGGATCCTAGTAATCTTCAGAAGTAACTAACGGTCACAATGAAGCCACGTGTAGCAATAAGTTGACATACTTGCGGGTGGTAGTACTAAGTTGAAATACTTCAGAGTACTTAAGTTAAGCTGAATTACTGGCGTGTGTACTATAAGTTGGAAATATTTAAGAAATGGCGTGTGCAGGACTTGAAATTAGAGACGAGCACTTCCACATGGTTAATACTGTGTGAGTCTCAATCTGTGTACGAGACAAAGGATAAAGAGATATACTTGTCCAAGATATCAGTTGAGGACTCGCACATGTGACGAATATGGTCTTAATATTACTTTGCGTGTTTCTGTGTGACGCTAGATTCAAACTCTAGTATTCAGAGAGAAGCAAGATGAGTCAGCCGTCTATCCAGCAACACCTCCAGAGTTCGTAGTAGGAAAGAAAAGTTACGAAGTGGGGCAGTGTCGTGTGAATCTGGGATGAATACTAATTGAAGTGGAAAAGCTGAAAGTGAAGTGATTCTAGGTCGCCAGTGTGATGTATTTCATATAATTTAAGTATGTGTGGTTTGCATGGGAGAGTAGTAAGATAGGTTCAGAGGCAGTGGGTTATTTATGTTCCTTTTTGTATCACTCGGTCTGGAGTAAATTTTCGTGATCATGGGTGTGAGGGTCGAAGTGTGAGATATAGCAAAAGATCCACCATCCTATCCAGAAAGTGCACTGTAGCGTTAGATAATTACGAGACTATAAGGTAGAGAATCACCAATGTAAAGCCATGCGCGCTGGGCGGAGTTTCTCATGTGTAATTGTTGTATAAAATGTAATGGTGTGTTTAATCTTCGAATCATAATTCATCAGAATAAAAAGGATAGTGAAAAGAAAAAGATTGGTGGCCTTGTTTTTCGAATATTGTGTAGTCATGATATCCAGAATTTGTGTGCGCGCCATTCATATTCATTGCGATGGCCACGTGTTGATCAAAGCTGTTAGGTAAGAAAGAAAATGTGGTATTGCCAGAGCGTAGTGAACGATCAGAATTAAGTAAATTCCTAATAGTCAAATGTGCGTTATCCGTTTCCGTTGCGTAATATTCAAACAGGAGAATAATTTGTAGTTTAATTGTGGGTACTAGAGCTCATAATCAGTCATTGATGAAATAAGAATGAATCCACTCGCTTGGCAGACCGCTCATCTTGCAGGCCTGATTGCTTGGTACCACAGTATGAGCAAGGCATGTGGGTGCCTCTCAAGATGTATGAGAATGACTCTTATCTTACGTCTCTAATCTATTCAGTTCAATTAATCAATAAATAATAGACGTTTATCAGTAAGAGAGAGATTTTTGTAGCAACGGGTGTATGTAAAGAGGTCTGCAGTAACACACGTTTAAACATGTGGCAGGTGGCATCGTGCAGATGGATGGTCCTTTGCCCACCAGAAAGAAGAGCCAGAGGGGTCACCACGAGCGGTCTCCCACCTCTCTACGGCGGATGATGGACGACAGGAATAGAGCTCCGCGGACTGCTGGAAAGCAGTGGACCGTGCAGACACAGAATGCTCAAAGGACGCGGATTTTTAAATCTAGCTCCAGACACTGGGGGACATCTGACACCAGCTCATTCACTGTGCAGTTGGAAGGTTCGCGGCGGCCTCGCTCTTCCCCAGACAGACGCTCCCGCTCTGGGTCCGCCCCAGTCTGCTGGCTGCGGTCCAGTCTGGGAAGCTGGGGACGCAGCAGACACGGCTACCGTCGTCGATCGCGCAGTCGTGAACGCTCCAAATCTGTGGGAACGTCTCCAGAGGTGAGTAGGCACCTACTACACTTAATGACATCGCTGTAATCGTCACATCTTTAGCATACAGCAGTGGAAATCAGTATAAAGTCTTAGATATTTGTAGGAAAATTAACATAGTCAGTTGGAATAGCTGTGCACAGCGTACACTGATCAGCCAAAACATTATAACCACAGCCCACTGCGTCGTTGGATGCCGCATTGTGGTGTAGCGGGCATGTGACGCGGTAACAAAAATATGAAAGTGGAGTAGAAATGGAGTGGAGATCACCCTAGCGAAGATATGGGCTGCAGATAGGGAAATCAATAGAGGTAAGTCTTTGACGGAGGGAAGGTCATTATTACGCTGAGCCTGTGTACGAGTATCTCGAAAACGGCGAAGCTGGCCGAATGTTCACGTACTACTGTCGTGAGCATCCACGGAAAGAGAGGGGTCAGTAAAACTAGTCTGTCTGTAAACTCAAGAGTGAGCAGCGTTTTTGGTGGGGAAAGTGGCCTTTCCCGGAAGAACCCTGCCACTGGCCTACAGGGCCATCCAAAATCAGTTGCCCGTTACCTGTCTAGTTGTGTAGTTCGGCGTGCAGTGATATACGTCGTTTCTGTTCGTTGGATCTTAGTTGCCAGTGTCAGTCAGTAGAGTTTGTGTACTCACTGATATACTTCAGTATCCGGAAGTGTGGATAATCGCCCTGCATTACAAGAAAATGTGCAGAATACGAAGAGGTGGTGGTATTTGCGGAGTAACGAGCGTTTGATCGTCTCTAACGTTGTTACAGTGTGTGTTAAGGAGGCGACACGAAAAGAACTGTTGGCTAATATTACCAGTCCCAATCAAAGGACTGCAGTTTATTCAAACGTCAGCCTCGCCACAATAGGACGCATAAGGAAGGAACGCGAAAAAAATGCGCATGGTTTACTGGAATCGCCACGAAGGAAAACTAATTTAGGGAAGAAACCCATCGTTATAGACAGTTTTTCAAAATCGGTCATTCGACAAACGACGGAGGACTTTTACATAAACCAAAGAATAGTGCCCACATTACGGAAATTACTTACTGCTGTGAAACAAAAAATACATTTTCCTTGGCACACAAGACATTGCGTGAAATGGGATTTACCTGGAAACACTTTTCAGACATGTTTACGAAAAAAGCAGTGCGAATCGAACTAATACAACACACGAAATTATAAATTTCTGGTTACTTCTTAAACACTCTTCGTGTTGCAAGAATTGTTAAGTTTCACTGCAGCCCTTCAAAGAAAACTTTTTAGTAGAAACATACAGTAAGAACAAGCCTTAAATTCTACAGATTTATTGCACTTTATCTGGTTCGTCTTGCGAATAGCGGAACATACATTCACGTGAATAGGCATTCGGTTCTGTTTGTAATAGAATCCGGACTTCCGTTAATATTATTATATGTTAATATTATTTACTTTATAATGTTTCGTTTCGAAGAAGCTATCGTCTTTTGTTTTCCTTATATTCTAAACGCATTTGTCTAAAAATAAACGGCGTCGCCTCAGATTTAAAGCGCGCGCTTCAGCAGGGACTGTACTACGTTGGGAAACAGCCTGTAGAAGCGCCCTTTGACGTAGCAGGGTAGGCAGAGTGGGGGAATCGCTCGCTCGCTCATCAGTTTACCGACAGACTATATCTCCAAGCGCTAAATGGTTGGACGTCCACGACTTTTCGCAGAGCGTGGGGTTCGGAAGCTTGTGTCCTCTGTAAAGGTGGACAGATTGGGGTCTGTAGCATCTCTACAGAAAGAACACAATGCTGGTGCACGCACAAGTGTTTGAGGACATCGTTCATTGTACAGTGTTCAACGAGGAGCTCCCCATTAGATCACTGCTGCGTGTCACATGTTGACCCAACGTCACTGTCAATTACGAATGGAGTGGTCAGAGTACCATCGAGATTAGACCGTCGCTCAGTGGAAACCTATGGGCTCATTGGGTGGATCACTTTTTTACTATCCTAGGTCGTGTGGTCGTCTCCGCAAACGCCGGCTCGAAACCTGCAGAGCACCCTGGACGCGGGATAGTGGGAACAGTAATATGCTATGGGAGACATTCTCCTGCGCTTGCAAGGGATCTATGGTGCTAATCGAAGCCACAATGACAACTGCAAAGACCTGCATCCTTTCATGCTCGATGTCTTCCCCGAAGGCGATGTTATCTCTCAACAGTATAATTGTCCGTGTCTCGGAGCCAGAACCGTGGTGCAGTGGTTTTAAGAGCATCATAGTTCTCACGTTGTCTCCGCTACCACATTCACCTGGTGTAAATCCTACGGACCCATCTACACTCCTGAAAACGGAAAAAAGAACACATTGACACCGGTGTCAGACCCACCATACTTGCTCCGGACACTGCGAGAGGGCTGTACAAGCAATGATCACACGCACGGCACAGCGGACACACCAGGAACCGCGGTGTTGGCCGTCAAATGGCGCTAGCTGCGCAGCATTTGTGCACCGCCGCCGTCAGTGTCAGCCAGTTTGCCGTGGCATACGGAGCTCCATCGCAGTCTTCAACACTGGTAGCATGCCGCGACAGCGTGGACGTGAACCGTATGTGCAGTTGACGGACTTTGAGCGAGGGCGTATAGTGGGCATGCGGGAGGCCGGGTGGACGTACCGCCGAATTGCTCAACACGTGGGGCGTGAGGTCTCCACAGTACATCGATGTTGTCGCCAGTGGTCGGCGGAAGGTGCACGTGCCCGTCGACCTGGGACCGGACCGCAGCGACGCACGGATGCACGCCAAGACCGTAGGATCCTACGCAGTGCCGTAGGGGACCGCATCGCCACTTCCCAGCAAATTAGGGACACTGTTGCTCCTGGGGTATCGGCGAGGACCATTCGCAACCGTCTCCATGAAGCTGGGCTACGGTCCCGCACACCGTTAGGCCGTCTTCCGCTCACGCCCCAACATCGTGCAGCCCGCCTCCAGTGGTGTCGCGACAGGCGTGAATGGAGGGACGAATGGAGACGTGTCGTCTTCAGCGATGAGAGTCGCTTCTGCCTTGGTGCCAATGATGGTCGTATGCGTGTTTGGCGCCGTGCAGGTGAGCGCCACAATCAGGACTGGATACGACCGAGGCACACAGGGCCAACACCCGGCATCATGGTGTGGGGAGCGATCTCCTACACTGGCTGTACACCACTGGTGATCGTCGAGGGGACACTGAATAGTGCACGGTACATCCAAACCGTCATCGAACCCATCGTTCTACCATTCCTAGACCGGCAAGGGAACTTGCTGTTCCAACAGGACAATGCACGTCCGCATGTATCCCGTGCCACCCAACGTGCTCTAGAAGGTGTAAGTCAACTACCCTGGCCGGCAAGATCTCCGGATCTGTCCCCCATTGAGCATGTTTGGGACTGGATGAAGCGTCGTCTCACGCGGTCTGCACGTCCAGCACGAACGCTGGTCCAACTGAGGCGCCAGGTGGAAATGGCATGGCAAGCTGTTCCACAGGACTACATCCAGCATCTCTACGACCGTCTCCATGGGAGAATAGCAGCCTGCATTGCTGCGAAAGGTGGATATACACTGTACTAGTGCCGACATTGTGCATGCTCTGTTGCCTGTGTCTATGTGCCTGTGGTTCTGTCAGTGTGATCATGTGATGTATCTGACCCCAGGAATGTGTCAATAAAGTTTCCCCTTCCTGGGACAATGAATTCACGGTGTTCTTATTTCAATTTCCAGGAGTGTATGTCGCTATAGGTCTCAATCACCGTGTACACAAACCAGCGGCCTGATGTTTGTGCGAATTACGTGACCTGCGGGAATAAATCAGTGATGTATTTCAGTCGAAAGATGGACAAATATGATGTTAAGCAGGTGGTCATAATGTTTTGGGTCATCAGTGTATGTGCAGTAATGAGATCCAGTATACTGGCAAATGCAGTCAAGTAGAATCGTACTTGTCAGCAGTACAGTATAAAACAAGTCATAGATTCAGGTGTCCGTGGATGGACCACGGTATAAAGACAGTCGGCTCTGTGCAGTTTCAGGGTGTGTACGTCTTTATACTGCAGATAGGAAACAGACACAATTACTGACAGTTCGTGTTGTACACATATATCACGATCGTGACAATGCCACTTGGAAAACAGTTAACACGTGGTGGAAAAAGCAAAAATCGGTGCGTGTGAGGAAACTAGACCCTCTAATCGTAAAAGATCAATAAGTTCATCCGTTCAAGTACAGCAGTCGAAAATTTCGTTAGATTGGGCCCACGATATGGACGGAATGGAAAATATGAGCAAAGTAAAAAAAAGTGGCATCAACACAGTGCCTTTTGCTCAAAGTAAGGGCCACGAACCGTTATTATTTTCAATTAGTTATTGTTTTACAGTTTCCAGATACGGCTAGACATGGAAGACAAATTTTGTCAAATGGAAAACATCTCGCACTCAAGAAACGACTGCAAAAACCTTTAACACCCACACACAAACAGGCCATATTGAAGCTTGCTGAAAACATGTCATGGACTTAAGGGATATAAAGTGGTCTTCAGTGATGAGAAATAGCGTAATATAAATAGGCAGGTTGGCTTACAGTGTTGTTGGCATGATGGGAGAACAAAGCAGCAGGTAAGAATGAGCACAAAATTTGGTGGTGGAAGCGTTAACATGTGGGCAAGCTTCCGTGCTAACGATAAATCATACGTTGCTTGGCTAAACACTAGAACGAACGCTAATATGTACAGTGAAATGCTATGGATAGAATGGATTAAAATCTATGACGAGCTATTAGACGAAACTGCTTCAACAAAGTAATTCAACTGTACATGGTTCTACTAAAAAAAAAGCGGTTCGAGGATAAAGATATCGATGTCTTGCCCGGACTTGCACATGTCCTGGATTTGAGCTCCATGGAAAAACTATTGAGAATACTTGGGGGGGGGGGCCGTGTTTATTGCAGGGGAAGGTAATTGGAGGCTGCATATGAGCTGAAAAGAGCGATACGAGGTCTACAAGACCTAAAAAATCAGTGCCGAACAGAATTATTGAGATAATGAAGAAGAATAGAGGTTGGACAAAGTACTAACAATGCAAATAAGACGGTGGGTACCTTTTATACCAGCTTCCATCGAGGAAAATCAAACGCCGTAGTTTGTTGTTCGTATTTTGAAAGCAACTATATAAATATGCCATGATTGTTTATCTGCATCTACCAATTTCACAATAAATTCGATATAAGTATGCATCAGACGTTATATTACTACTTCAGTAAGATCTCTGCATTTATACTGATTTCCACTACAGTACATAGGTTGATTCTTCATTTATGTTCCTTTCTGCACGTTTCCTATGTCTCTCTCATTAGAGTTTCCATCGCCTCCTATCTTGCCAGTCGTCCTACATGGCTCTGTCCTGCATAGCACAAATCACTCCACGCTTCCAACGTAGCCCGAGTGTTCATCTTCTATGTTGTGTAGGTCTCGACCGCCTTGTTTTAGGACACGTCTGATGTGGCTCTGTTCCGATATAGGGGCGGCCAAGATTTCGGCATGTAGGTTGTGCCCTGGTGCTAGTGCCATATTTATTTATTCCATTCCATTGTAGCCTGTTACGTACAACTTAAATACGGGCTGTATTGGTTACTACACAAATTACGCTATACACATTAATACTTAATTTTATCATAAACAATATTACCTCCCATCACCGTTGATACCGTCACCGTTGATACCGTCACCGTTGATACCGTCACCGTTGATACCGTCACCGTTGATACCGTCACCGTTGATACCGTCACCGTTGATACCGTCACCGTTGATACCGTCACCGTTGATACCGTCACCGTTGATACCGTCACCGTTGATACCGTCACCGTTGATACCGTCACCGTTGATACCGTCACCGTTGATACCGTCACCGTTGATACCGTCACCGTTGATACCGTCACCGTTGATACCGTCACCGTTGATACCGTCACCGTTGATACCGTCACCGTTGATACCGTCACCGTTGATACCGTCACCGTTGATACCGTCACCGTTGATACCGTCACCGTTGATACCGTCACCGTTGATACCGTCACCGTTGATACCGTCACCGTTGATACCGTCACCGTTGATACCGTCACCGTTGATACCGTCACCGTTGATACCGTCACCGTTGATACCGTCACCGTTGATACCGTCACCGTTGATACCGTCACCGTTGATACCGTCACCGTTGATACCGTCACCGTTGATACCGTCACCGTTGATACCGTCACCGTTGATACCGTCACCGTTGATACCGTCACCGTTGATACCGTCACCGTTGATACCGTCACCGTTGATACCGTCACCGTTGATACCGTCACCGTTGATACCGTCACCGTTGATACCGTCACCGTTGATACCGTCACCGTTGATACCGTCACCGTTGATACCGTCACCGTTGATACCGTCACCGTTGATACCGTCACCGTTGATACCGTCACCGTTGATACCGTCACCGTTGATACCGTCACCGTTGATACCGTCACCGTTGATACCGTCACCGTTGATACCGTCACCGTTGATACCGTCACCGTTGATACCGTCACCGTTGATACCGTCACCGTTGATACCGTCACCGTTGATACCGTCACCGTTGATACCGTCACCGTTGATACCGTCACCGTTGATACCGTCACCGTTGATACCGTCACCGTTGATACCGTCACCGTTGATACCGTCACCGTTGATACCGTCACCGTTGATACCGTCACCGTTGATACCGTCACCGTTGATACCGTCACCGTTGATACCGTCACCGTTGATACCGTCACCGTTGATACCGTCACCGTTGATACCGTCACCGTTGATACCGTCACCGTTGATACCGTCACCGTTGATACCGTCACCGTTGATACCGTCACCGTTGATACCGTCACCGTTGATACCGTCACCGTTGATACCGTCACCGTTGATACCGTCACCGTTGATACCGTCACCGTTGATACCGTCACCGTTGATACCGTCACCGTTGATACCGTCACCGTTGATACCGTCACCGTTGATACCGTCACCGTTGATACCGTCACCGTTGATACCGTCACCGTTGATACCGTCACCGTTGATACCGTCACCGTTGATACCGTCACCGTTGATACCGTCACCGTTGATACCGTCACCGTTGATACCGTCACCGTTGATACCGTCACCGTTGATACCGTCACCGTTGATACCGTCACCGTTGATACCGTCACCGTTGATACCGTCACCGTTGATACCGTCACCGTTGATACCGTCACCGTTGATACCGTCACCGTTGATACCGTCACCGTTGATACCGTCACCGTTGATACCGTCACCGTTGATACCGTCACCGTTGATACCGTCACCGTTGATACCGTCACCGTTGATACCGTCACCGTTGATACCGTCACCGTTGATACCGTCACCGTTGATACCGTCACCGTTGATACCGTCACCGTTGATACCGTCACCGTTGATACCGTCACCGTTGATACCGTCACCGTTGATACCGTCACCGTTGATACCGTCACCGTTGATACCGTCACCGTTGATACCGTCACCGTTGATACCGTCACCGTTGATACCGTCACCGTTGATACCGTCACCGTTGATACCGTCACCGTTGATACCGTCACCGTTGATACCGTCACCGTTGATACCGTCACCGTTGATACCGTCACCGTTGATACCGTCACCGTTGATACCGTCACCGTTGATACCGTCACCGTTGATACCGTCACCGTTGATACCGTCACCGTTGATACCGTCACCGTTGATACCGTCACCGTTGATACCGTCACCGTTGATACCGTCACCGTTGATACCGTCACCGTTGATACCGTCACCGTTGATACCGTCACCGTTGATACCGTCACCGTTGATACCGTCACCGTTGATACCGTCACCGTTGATACCGTCACCGTTGATACCGTCACCGTTGATACCGTCACCGTTGATACCGCCACCGTTGATACCAATATGATAATTCCCGTGGAGGCCCAGGAAAAGAATAGGCCTCCGGTATGTTCCGCCAGTCGTAAAAGGCGACAAAAAGAACAAACCACTAATAGGGCTAACTCCCTTTTCAGTGTGATTAGTTGGTTCAGGGCAGAACTAAAGAAGCCTCGGACCAGCGCCGTCATGGTCGGGGACGACGCTTGAACCTATGCCCGCCCACAATGGTAACGACACTGCTAGCCAACTGGAAAAAGATTCAAATCCAAATAGAGGTGTTCTGCAGGATATGCTTCCTGCAACCACCCTAGAAGGAAAACAAAGACAGAGGATGAGATGGTCAGATGAAGTTAATCGACACCTCATGTTCTGTTATTACCAAGCAACAAACCTAGGAACCAACACAACTGGATACAGATCACAAGTATACACAACATTTATTACCAGATACCTGGAATTAAAATTTTCAACAGAAAGACGACTCGCTGATCAGATCCGTGTAATAATCAAAAATAACAGGGTACCCCAGTCAGAATTAGAAAACATCAAACAAGTACAACAAATACTGGAACAAAATAATGTGCAATCAGAAGAAGAAGAAAATACAGTAATGGACTCAAACATCCCAGAGCAAACAAACAAAGAACAACACGCATCAATTAAACAGTCAGAGGAAAACGAATCTTAAGACAGCCACCAGAACAAGCACAAATAGAACATGAAGTGAAGTGACACACGTTAGATGTAGAAGAAAAATTTCAGCTGACATATATAGAATACAAAGACACAAATACAGACATTAGACCATTCTTGCATAGACCGCCAAATAACCCACAAGTCGAAACAACAATAAAAACCATCAACACAATCACACAACAAAATAAATGGAAACAAACTATGGAAGAGTTAAAACTACTGGTTCATATAGGAGTACTCACTACACTAAATATACACGCTAGGCAGAGATCAGAACCAACAAACATACAGAAGAAACCCACAAAACCAGCATGGCAACACAGGCTACAGTTCAGAATAGAAGAACTGAGAAAAGACATTGGACAGCTAACACAATTTATAAGAAATGAAATGTCAGAAAAAAACGAAAAAGGTTAGGTAAAATCTCACAACAATAAGCGATAGAGCAAATAGACGAAAAGAAGCAGAAATTACAAGCATTGGCCAAACGACTTAGAAGATACAAAAAAAGTGAAAATAGAAGGAAACAAAACCAAACATTCAACACAAACCAAAAGAAATTTTACCAGACAATAGATAACACACACATTAAAATAGACAATCCACCAAACATAAGACATGGAACACTTCTGGAGCAACATATGGTCAAACCTGGTACAACATAACAGGCATGCACGGTGGATACAAGCAGAAACAGATACATACGAGATGATACCACAAATGCCTGAAGTGATAATTTTGCAACATGAAGTCACCCAAGCAATTAATTCTACTCACAATTGGAAAGCCCTTGGAAAAGATAAAATAGCAAATTTCTAGCTAAAGAAATTCACCTCAACACATTCACATCTAACTAAATTATTTAACAGTCACATTGCGGACCCGGCGCTGTGGTTGCATTGTTCGTTGGCTCCCTGTTTACAGGGAAGGAGTCCTCTGTTCCAAGGGAGCTCCGTTGTTGCCAGCCACACGCCGAATCAAGTCGCCAGTGTTCTGGTTACTTGGTGGCGCTAAGTAGCCCCCACGACTGCGTTTGTCTGAGGTTGACCTCTTCTTGATCTTCCGTCGCAATCTCGAGTAGTGTAGTAGACGGAGGTTGACTGACAACATAACGCGCTACCCAAACAATTCTTGAAAATAGTATCAAGAAAGTCCTAATTCGCAACGTAATATCCCTTCCTCCCTTTCTTTTATTCCTTCCTTCCTTCCATCCATCCATCTCTCCACCCTCGGACGATTATGGTGTAGCATACTTGGTTCGAAGTCTGCAACGTCCACTGTGGCTGGAAAGTCCCACTCGAAAGTGTCAGTCCCTACTGCAGGTTGGACACACAAAACGTGAGGGACTTCGAACAGAAGCCGCTCTCTCTCTCTCTCTCTCTCTCTCTCTCTCTCTCTCTCTCTCTCTCTCTGTCTCCTCTCTTCATTTGTTCTTGTGTTCATTCGTCCTCTGCAAGCTTGACCCTAATTTGCACAATTAGTTGCCATTTGACGCGGTCATTAGCAGTACTTTCCCAGCAATTTAGAAATTCAGATTAATACTGGCCCTGGTAAAGTCTCTTGCAGACATCCTTGAAGCGAAGATGCGTTCTTCCCACTGGCACTACACCCTCCAGAAGTTCTGAAGTCATCAACGATCTGGAGAAAATTGTAGTCAATGGTGATGGATGGAAGATTTGTGGCGCCCTGCACAATGATGATAGTCTTTTGGAGACTGATGGCAAGACCAAATTCTTCACAAGCATGTGATAATTTGCTAAACAGTGCAACCTCATCCTCTGCATTTACTACGAGAGATTCATCGTCTCCATATAACAACTCAAGTATTTAAATTGGTTTTGGCCTTGAGGCGGGCAATTCTGAAAAAGTTCCCAACAGATCACGTTTGTAAATACACTCCCTCACTCTCTTCAGAGGTCGGCCGCGGTGACCGAGTTGTTCTAGGCAGTTCAGTCCGGAACCGTGTGACTGCTACGGTCGCAGGTTCGAATCCTGCCTCGGGCATGGATGTGTGTGATGTCCTTAAGTTAGTTAGGTTTAAGTAGTTCTAGGGGACTGATGACCTCAGAAGTCAAGTCCCATAGTGCTCAGAGCCATTTGAACCACTTTGAACTCTTCAGATGCAAATCACACAAATCTCAGAAGAGTAAAGATAATCCCCGAAGCAGATGGTTGCTTGAATTTTCTCATGGAAACAAAACTGTTTAGTTGCTTAGGTTCGCATCCAATCTGCTGCAACAACGTGCAGAATCATTGACACACTAAATCAAAGGCTTTAACAAGTTCAGTATAAAGTGTACTCTGCTGCTCAAGGCACTTATCTTAAAACTGTCGTACAGAGATCATCATAAGCAATGGATCTCCAGGTCTAAAGCCATATAGAGATACAGGGTAGATTCTGGAGGCTAGCATTAGTAATCGTATTAGGATGACTCATGCCTATGCCTTCCCGGTTACACTTAGCAGTGAAATGCGTTGGTAATTGTTGCAGTCACTTTCGCCCCGTTTCTGTTTATACGAAGTGACAATCTTCGAATTCTGCTTATTCAGTGGAACTTCCTCCCAGCGTCTTGTAAGAAGAGAGTGTGTTTGAGGAAGGCGGACTTCTTACACTTAACAACCTCTGCATGGATAACATGTCCACCTGGAGCTCATCCATTAGCAAGGGAATCTATTACCCTGCGCTACCGAGTTCTTCCATGGTTGGCATCTGTTTGGTGGCATCAAGTGCAGCTCTGCTAACTTCACTCTCAGCTGCATACAACTCCTAGCAGTGTTCAGCCTTTCGTTCAATTCTCTTGCCTTCATCAGTAACGACTTCAGAGAAATTTTTTCTGATAGTTGGACTAATTGCTTTCCTAATGCCATCTTACATTGCCTTAGTGTCCCCAGAATCGGCTGTTTGCTGTACACCTGCACATAAATTCAACCAGTAGTTATTTGCACACATCGTGAATGTTTGCTATGCCCTGTTCTTTGCTTCTCGCAAGTCATTCTGAGATCTTTTATTTGGTTCTTTTGTAAGCATGCAAGGCTTGCTGTTCAGCCTCAGTGACTGAATCCATCTCTTCCAATTTTTGTTCGTACCTGACCTTTCTGTTTTGTTGTACTCCATATGCCAATACTGCTGAGTTTCAGATGGCGCCAGAAATTTGTGCCCATTTGTTGTTAATGTTGCTTTCTGCCTGTACGTTTCATGGTAAAGCACTTCAAACATCACTGGCAAATGCGTGTTTCTATTGTGAATCATGAACATACATGTTGATCCGGGAGGTTGATCTTTCCGTTTGGCGTGGTGATATTTCTGGGGAGTGAGCCTCATTATGCGTGGCATTGGAATGGGTCAATGTTGCAATCAGCACTGTGGAAGCTGTGTGTCTGCACATTTTTGAGATCTGTGCGCCTAACTACGACAAAATAGATTTGATTCCTGTGATGATGAGAGCGGAAGTGTCGATCCTCAAGTTGAAAACATGCAATGCATTCTGTCCATTTTGTCATTTTACCCACTCCGTGATGAACCAGACAAGTCGGCCACGTGTCGTCATATGATCAAACTCGAACATTAAAATGCCCTAGAATATACAATGACTCAGAGCCAGGTATTTTGGTTACGCAGAATATCCTTGACATAGTCTTCCTTTTTAAGTACAGTTGCTGCCTGTCAGTATCACCGGGAAACAGCGCACATTCCCTGATAGTGTGTTCCGGTTTACTTTCTTCAACACAAGCAAAATAGGTCTGTCTTCTACTAATTCGATGTCAGAAAGCAGCCCTCAGTCACATAAGTATTTAAAGTTGCAACCCGTTAATCTGTGGTGCTGTTAAGAGCACAGTACCCCACGGTCGCAGTTAGTACCATAGCACACAGCCTCGCCTACACTATTAGCCCATCGCCATGCCACGCTGTCAGAGCGCTTGGCTGGCAGAGGGGGAGGGGGGGGGGGGAGAGGGAGGGAGTGAGGAGGGGGAATGAGATGGTGAACGCACTGCATTTAAATGCCAACGCGGTCACACTGAGAAATGTCTATCGAAATATTGTAGCATTTTCGCGACCTCATTCTGGAGACGTGGAACTACCTGAGGAGAAACAATGTAGACATTGTGGACCATATTAACGTAATAGGATTTGCTACTGAGACAGGAATTACTTTTCAGGTCAATCAGTTACACCTGCACGGACGCGGGGGAGTTCAGACTGAAAGTTGGCTGCACCATTTATCCGACAAGACCTCAGTTTATCTGGGAGAACATTGATTCGCACAGTCAGGTTCCTTACAGATCGCAGAAAACATCAACCAGCGCTATTTTTGATATTTAATGTTTGTAAATTTTGGTGAGTTAACGTGAAAACAGAATTATAAGCAGAGAAGCTCTTTTGAAATAAAAGCGGTGGTTTAGTGAGTATATTATTGTTGCTCAGGTCACGTATTTTTTGAAATACGTCACCTTGCCAAACATTCTGGAAAAATGTACACCGCGTTTTGGGAAAGGCACGGTATTTCGTTTGCCAGTCTGTTTGTCTCGGGGTAGCACAGTGAAAACTGCACCGCGCAAAACAAACGAAAAACTATCTGAACATGGCGTATGGTTGGGAACAATTCGATCAATCTCTATATGGCCCCAGCACCTAGTGGTTATCATTCGTTGTTGCGGTTAAAGCAGCATCTTGCCAGTCAGCGCTAGGAGCAAGACAATGATGTCAAAACGTCAGTACAGGATTGGTTACAAACAAGGCGGAAGGTTTCCAAGAGGATCAAGTTCATACTCGGTTGTACAATACGATAAGTACCCTGATGAATTGGAAATAGTGCTGAAAAGTAAGTTAAAGTACAGGCTCAAATATAAAAATTGTTGTAATATTGTTTTCGTTTGAGCTTATTTTAAAACTGCACCTACTTCGGAATTGCGTCTCTTATTATTCACGTTTGGGCCCTACTGGACCACGCATTTGTGTGAATTTCCGTAGTACAGTTTTAACTTTTCTTTCGTCCTCTCAGAATGAGATCTTTCCAGTTCGTCAGATTGACTTCTTCCGGTCGTCTATGGTTTATCTGCCAGACCATTTCCCCAATCGAGAATTTTCTGCATTTCTGTATGATGTATCAAGTGATTATTCCTTATTTTTTCAGGTAGTTCTTTACAGCTCCGCTCCATTTTGTTCAAATTCCATGTTTACCGAGATCTATTGAACTCTCCAACGTGTCTAGGTAAATCTCGCAGCTTCCATTGTTTCATTGAGACTATAAAATTTTAGCCTGCGTTTTTTCATATCTGATAACTTTTTCTGTTCTTTCCAATTTATTTACTGTGTGTTTCTTCAGAATAATTTGAACGTAAAATTTCCTTGAGTCTTTCCCGCTCTTTTCAATGTGTCTCTTTAAAATGTTTCGGGCAACGTGATGACCAGAGTTTGATGACTTTGATGGCTGCGTTGGTGTTTGGCGCATTTTTGTTACAAATGTCTTCTAAGTCTGAAGGCTTTCCATATGTGGCAACGAATTTCGTAACCGATCTCTTCCAGACTTGTCTCCTGACAGATTTGCCTTAAACACTTTTTAAACTAAGAAAGGTACTCTGATCTAACGTATTTAGTTTTTAGAGCTTAGTGATTAGGTAATCACAAGATGTTTTGTTTTTAAAAGATTTTGGGACCGACTCTTTCTGTTTTAAGAATGTCTACGGACTTTTGTGCTGTTCGAATAACCTGAAACAATCTCCAGGTCATCTACAAGAACTAAGCAGTCTACAACAATATTTGTTCTTCCTAATTTATGTTTCCGCCACTACCTTTTTTTTTTCAGAAATACAGTTATAGGTAGTGGGGAGAGTCAATAGCATCACCGTCCTCGTGTTTTAATTCAAAATAGTTCAGAAATTTGTCCCCTGAATTTTACCTCAGGATTTTGAACTATTTAGCGGTTTTTGAATCCAAACCTTTTCATTTCATTATTTGGGAGAGAGACTGTCTCCAATGAGTCATAAGCTTTCTTAATATGCAAAAACGTACAAACTACTTTCTTATTAAAAACGGTTTTGATGTTTGATAACTAATTTCAGAACTACTCACATCTAAAGTCTATGTATCCCGTAGATTTGTATGTGCTCTCTCCTGCTTCACACAATCAATGCGTCCTCATATCATCCTTGACAATTTGTGTAAATTCTCAGGAGTTAAATTTCAAAAACTTAAACGCTTTTGCGCAGATGGTAAACCTGAAGTTGTCTTTCACTTTGCTTTACACCTCGCGATGCGCATATTGCTGAACACAGTAAATATCGCTGGCTAAATGATTCGAGATAGCAACCATTAGTCTGCGAGAGGGAAACTTAAATCGGTAGATCAAAGAAGACAGTTACACAATAGCTGGCGGCTATGACAACATTTTTAGGTTAAGCGCCTTTCAGAAGAAAAGTGCAACTCAGGGTTCCCTTTAACGTGGCACGCGGGTCTAGCATCTTACACAAGTTAGTAATGGTGACATTCTCGCAACAATAAACTTCATTTATTACACGAATGATTCGCCATTGCGTTACCACAACGTAATGTGTAGCTAGAAGTCACGAATTCCCAACCATCCCTTTCCTTTCTTTCCCCAGTCTCATATTTCATACAAATGCGTAATAAACAACTTGATTCTTATCCTCATTTTCCCATTTACAGGGGCTGGCGTATACTGATACAGAAGAGATTAGCACAAGCCAGAGGCAACTATTACGTTCAAATTCTAGCCCCAGTGAAGCATTTAAACGCACTGAAACGTCTTCAGAGTTCACCATTAAAGACTTGGATGGCGCAATAGGAAAGGAAGACGTTCGTCCTTCTAGTTCTGCTAGTGACGCTTTCATAGATCAGACCAGCACAGGAGACCATGAGTGGGTCAGCAACAAAGATTTACACAAGGATAGCGACAAACGTACCACACATCACTGGAAAAAACAAGTAATCAGATGCCTATCTGAGGGCGATGGAGAAACTATGTGCAGCACGTATCGGCCACCAGAGTATAGTGAAACTGAGAGCCAAAAGGCGGAAGGAAATGAAAATCGTCGTGTTGAAGGTACTTCTGTAAATGAATTAAAATCCCATACACCTCTGCCAGGGGACGAGCAGTCTTGCAGTAACCCAAAATTACATGCATGGATTTTGCCTCTAGACGATTCTGCAGAACAGACAATGGTAATATTTGAAGAATCTAATGACTCAGATGTCATACTGGCAGAATCATTTAAGGCACTAAAACATGAACACAAGTTGGCCGAGACAATACTGAAGCAACAACATAATGTTGAACCTCTGGCTCAGCTATTATTGGAAGAACAGAAAGTTGTAGCGCAACTCGAAGAGGCGACAGTGGAGGAAAACGAAATATTTAGCCCTGTCAGTGTCACGTCATTTGATGCGTACCTAGATAACAGTCCTGTAAGTGAGTGGTCACTCGAAGCACACATAGATCGTAGCTCTGTCAACAATCGGTCACTGGAAGCTTTCCCTGAGCTTAGCCCTATGAGTGAAAGGCCTTTCGAAGCGTATTTAGACGACAGCCCACAGAGCTGTCACTCATTCAATGAATATCCTGAAAGTAATCAGTCATTTTTGGCATATGATGAACTTGGTAATTGTTTAATAGAAGAGCAACATCAAGAAAGCCAGGCTAGTGATCAGTTACTTCAGGTACTAGAGCTAAGCAAGGATTGTCATCCACCTCTGGAAGCACAGCACAAAGAAAGCCGGGCTGGCGGCCAGTCATTGGTAGTGCAGCACGAAGGAAGTGATCAGTCACTGGAAGAGCAGCACGGAGAGAGCCAGGATGTTGATCTGCCACTTGAGGTGCAGCACACAGTGAGTCAGGACGCTGTGCAGCAGCAGGGAGAAAGCCAGGAGGCTGATCCGCTGCGGGGGGCGCTGGACGGAGAGAGCGAGGAGGCTGATCTGCCGCTGGGGGCGCTGGACGGAGAGAGCGAGGAGGCTGATCTGCCGCTGGGGGCGCTGGACGGAGAGAGCGAGGAGGCTGATCTGCCGCTGGGGGCGCTGGACGGAGAGAGCGAGGAGGCTGATCCGCCGCTGGGGGCGCTGGACGGAGACAGCGAGGAGGCTGATCCTCCGCTGGGGGCGCTGGACGGAGACAGCGAGGAGGCTGATCCTCCGCTGGGGGTGCTGGACGGAGACAGCGAGGAGGCTGATCCGCCGCTGGGGGCGCTGGACGGAGACAGCGAGGAAGCTGATCCGCCGCTGGGGGCGCTGGACGGAGACAGCGAGGAGGCTGATCCTCCGCTGGGGGCGCTGGATGGAGAGGGCCAGGATGCCAATTTGCCACAGACGGCGCAGGACATAGAGAGTCAGGAAATTGTGCAGCAAAAAAAGAGGCAGGCACAGTATGAAGTAAGAAAGGCAGATGATATGTCAGTCAAAGTGCAGAATACAGTGAGTCATGATACGACAGGTGAAATGTCATTGGAAGGTGCTCTGTACGTTGTCAACAAACCACCAGAAGACTCGCCAGCAACAATAGAATATGATATTGTTGTAAGTCAGACTGAATCACACATCAGTCTTCCGACAAGTTTAACAACTTACGAGCAGCTTCCTCCACAACTGCTGCCTGTAACTGTCACAAGTATTGGACCACCTGAAGAACATGAAGACAACAGTGCACACAAAAAGAATGAGACAGAACTGCAGCTGTCGCCTCTGTCTGTAACTTTACCAGCTGTTGTGTCAACTGAAGCACAGGAGACTGAGACCCAGGATGAGGCGCAACTGCCACTAACACTTCTGGAATACATGGCACTGGGCCAGTCAGTGTTTGCACCTTCCATTGACAGCATGATCGCTTCAACTGTTACTACTACTGCCAGTGATCTAAACACAGTCAGTCGGGCAACATCGACTTCGAGGTCTTTGACAGACTGTACGGTAAGTACCGTTTGGGAATATTCTAGACTCTTCCATAATGAAAAGATGCTAAACTTCAAAAACATCTGTTAGAGTTATCCGTAATTTACGCAATAATAAAGATGTATTATCCAAGATCTGGTACTCCAGCATTGTCAACCCAAGTAAAACTGGTAAAATTAGCTGTTGCTACAGATGGCAAGTTACAATAAGAGACAATTATGTCCAAATTTTTATTACATAAATTGTGTGCGTTCAGTGCTAGGCACAGGGAATGTTAGGTTGCCCATTGTAATTGTTGCTCACTGCAGTATGAAGCAATAATTTTCAACACGTCTCTAAACATCTGCATGTAGTCATAAAATAATCATGGCAGACCTTTGAATATTCTTTTCTTGCAAATGGACTAATCTATTCCTGTTGCTTTATACGTGAAGTGTAGGCAGAGCTGATCTCCTTCAGTTGCTGTAAATATATTGTTTGGTATTTGACACAATTGACTGCTAAAAGAGTATATCCGTGAAGCCTGTTGCAAAAAGAGATTTTTTAAGCCCCAAACACGACGTGTCCTATTCCATTCTCTGAAGCCTTCTGTCATTGTAAGTTATTTTTTAATTTTGTTTAGACGGGGAAAAAGACGCTAGAAAAATTTTACATTTGCATCCAAATTTCGGCAAGCTTGACAAAATGTCTGAAAACTAATTCTGTGGGATTGGGTCTCAGTAACTCACAAGGGAGCCTCCCCATCGCACCCCCCTCAGATTTAGTTAAAGTTGGCACAGTGCATAGGCCTTGAAAAACTGAACACAAATCAATCGAGAAAACAGGAAGAAGTTGTATGGAACTATGAAAAAATAAGCAAAATATACAAACTGAGTTGTCTATGCGCAAGATAGGCAACATCTAGGATAATCTGAGTTCACGAGCGCCGTGGTTCCGCGGTTAGCGTGAGCAGCTGTGGAACGAAAGGACAACGGTTCAAGTCCGCCCTCGAGTTAAAATTTTAATTTCTTATTTTCGCAAAGTTATGATCTGTCCGTTCATTGAAATCTCTGTTCACTGTAATAAGTTTAGTGTCTGTGTTTTGCGACCGCACCGCAAAACCGTGCGATTAGTAGACGAAAGGACGTGCCTCTCCAATGGGAACAGAAAACATTTGATCGCAAGGTCATAGGTCAACAGATTACTCCACAGGAAAACACGTCTGATATATTCTATACGACACTGGTGAAGGCATGTGCGTCACATGACAGGAATATGTTGTCGACCCACTTAACTTGTACACTTGGCAAATGGGTAAAAAGATTCTTCTACCTTGCCCGATTTAGGTTTTCTTGTGGATGTGATAATCACTCCAAAAAAATTGATGAAAACGTAAGAGTCTGTCACATAAACTGAAAATAAAATATTAAACTTTTCACTGGAGGCAGGACTTGACCAAGGACCTCTCGTTCCGCAGCTGCTCACGCTAACCACGGGACCACTGCGCTCCTGAGATCACGCTATCCTTGATGTTGCCTGTCTTGCGTATGGACTACTCAAATTGTATATTTTACTTATTTTTTCATAGTTCCACACACCTTCTTCCTGTTTTCTCGATTGATCTGTGTTCAGTTTTTCAAGGCCTGTCCACTGTGCCAACTTATAACTAAATCTGAGGGGGGATGCGATGGGGAAGTTCCCTTGTCAAAGTAGCTATCTAGCATTGAGACTTTTCTAATGCATACGTCAGCATATGTGGGAGAAAGCCGCATATTGCAAAGACGCACCAGCAGTTACGGGCCACTGGCTAAAACTCTAACGTATTGAGCCAAATTAGGGATAGTAGCTGATTCCATGAATTCAAATGTGAAATATACGTCTGGTGATAAGTCATGTGAACTTCTTTACCAGTATGCTGGTATAACGCTAGTGTTCAATAATACGTACGTGCCTCTTGTCTGACATCAAATGGATTCTAATGCTAACGATTAGATTCAGTGCAGTAGGAGTTTGGGATTTGAGATCTGTGTAAATTATTGGCCATTTCGAGGCTCATCATGGATACTTAGCGATCTGTAAAGACCACGGAAGTTGAGATAGAAGGGATTCCCGGTGTCGTCTGCTATGGGACACGTGAAAACTTCTTTAGTATTTGGACAGAGACTTCAGTTATTAAACGAATGTTTAGGTGTAAAAAAAGTAAGATGACACTTTCGTTGATCGTTATGGGGAGGTTAACCACTAATCAGTAAAACAATGTATCGATTACACTGGATTTTGAGCTCAGTTTCTATGTTTATAAGCAAAGTTACTTAATAGTATCTTCCTTTTATAGGAATGGTTCTTTAATCGAAAGACTTTTCACTACACTCAGTCAATATCTGGGGTTTCACACCACCTGAAAATCGATATAGAAAAGGCGAATTTCAGATCAGTGTGCGCTTAATTCAGAACTACCGATTTCCTTAAACTTTCGTCTTGGGTTCACTGTCCTCATGTTTCCCAACTAAAGAATCAAGCAGCACATAATGCAGATAAAATCCACTACACCTCACTAATTCAGAAAAACAGGCGTTTCTCAGTTCAGCTGCAGTAGCTGTAAGTAGGTCTGAAACCTTGGAATGCGAGCTTCCCAGGCAATTACCAGTTGCAAGATTAGTCTGAACATCACATGTTATCACTAAGAACAGTACTCTTCAAGTATTGTGGACCTGCATCTGAGATACCATCCCTTAAGAAGGCTGGGATATTCCCAAGTTATTTACGTGTTCAAGAGACGACAGCACATGAGTGCCAACGGTGCTAGTATGTTCGAACTGCGCTCGCTTGCGATGGTTGTGATTAGCTAGTATAAAGTGTTACTTTGCAGTCACCTCCAGGATCAAGTTATGGTACTTACTATAATCAGGATGTTTATGTTAACAATTATCGCGCGTTTTCAGATACTGAAAGGAGCCCTAGATACACTGCTTGTTTCGGTACCAGCGTCTCAACATAGTCCGCTCACAAAAGAGGTCGGCGTGGTAGTAACAACTCTATTGCTATTAAAGAATGGCTTCAGCTACAACAACTTGGCTATGGACAAATTTTCGTTGTTAAAATGTTAATAAGGTTTAGTAAACAGTTCATTAATCAATGAGCCTCTCCCATGACACTCTATAAAGTTTCGTCCGTGGAGTTTTTCTTAGTCTTTCAAACTTTCCCTGCACAAGGCGGCGTCCCTATTCTTTCCCGTAACAACCTAGAATGTCATCAGTTACATTGTGGGTAATGCATACATCTGCAGCTGGATCCGTTACTGTGATTATTCTGCTGTCACTATGTAACAATCAGGATTAAAAACACCATCGCACTTCCATAAAGATCGTCCGTTTTCCCCCATACCTAAGAAAGCCCCAAGAATGAAGTGCGAACGTATACCGATCAAACTTTCATTTTTCCTAATTAGACTGAACATGTCAGGAGTCAACACTTCGGGAGGGAAGGGGGTCGTGAGGAAACGTGAACGCATTGTACTGTCTTTGACCATTTGATATCACTTATCAACTGTTCCCTGATGCATTACTGTTTGTTGCACAGGACGCTGTCCCTGGATCCTCTACGATGCACCAAGAGCGTCTTTCACCTCAGCCAGGGCCCAGCCAGTTTAGATACCAGTATCCACTGGCGCCAGGTTCCAGGCCGTACAGATACCAACAACCACTGGCTCCAGGTTCCAGGCCGTACAGATACCAACAACCACTGGCTCCAGGTTCCAGGCCGTACAGATACCAACAACCACTCGCACCTGGTTCGGACCTGTACAGATACCAGCAGCCAATGGTACCAGGTGCTAGCCAGTACAGATACCCAATGGCACTAGTCCCCACCCAGTACCAACAACAAACACCACAAGGGAATATACTGGGTACTGGTGACTCTGACGACGATCCTGGTTACCTCAGCGAATCGTCTGGAGAGCTCCAGAATAACGCTAGGCTTGTTCAATACCCTGCAGACTGGCAGCCTGCTTTGATCCGAGAGCCAGACTTAGACATCATTATTGCCTTCATTGAGAGTAGCACTACCCAAAACGCCGCACCAAAACTACAGTCCGCAGATACGCCTGACCAAGAGCAGGTTCTGTTGAAAGAGGGAGGCGATGACCAGCCAGGTGCTGATAACATAGACATAACAGCTGCCTCGGTACAACAATCGCATCAAGGGGATCTTGAACAATCGCTTCAGAATCGTCCACCATCTGCATCAGATGATCCACATTCAGTCGAAGATACTGAGGAAACGGAAGAGGTTGCCAAGGCTAGCACGTCAAGCAATGCACAACTAATGACGCCTACAAGAGAGACTTCATACCGGCTTAAAAGGGATACACCAAGAGGTAAGAAAAATCTTACACGCAGATGGAAAGAGCATCAGACACTAAAAACGAGTAGTAGTTCCGACTCGGACACTGAATCTAGGCGACATGAGCTTCGGAAGTATCAGCAGGAATCGTTAGCGAGTGGAGGTGGAGCAACAATGGAAGAATTTTTAGTGTTGCAGCAGGACCTGGAGCAGTACTACGCAGGACTTAAGTTAACCGAAGGTGGTGATGGACATGCACCAGAGGCTGGACCTAGCGGAGAACAACAGCCGGTGGCAGCCTCTCAAGGAAATGAGAGAAGTCAAGCAACTGACCTGGCCCCTGCAGATGTACCTCAAGCGGAGCGTGATGAAAGTTCAGCCTCCACGGACACAAGACAGCCGAAAGAGACATGCGAACCTGTAGTGAGCGACGTTTCGAGTGACTAGAAACACATCGATCCTGAGAGGCGCCATACTACACCCACACGCACACACAGCTATGGGCACGTAGCTCATAACTGCCGAACGGGGTATTTGAAACCAGAAAGGACTTGTCGACGCAGTCTGTTTTAGACTAAAAATTTTATTGATGGACGCCGAGGAAATAGCTCTAAAAATTTTCAACTTTTTGCTAGATCGTTGCACGGACAATACATGACGTAACTCAATATACGAGGCGCTTGTCAGTCTTGACTTTCTGACCGGTGAGTAATCCGTACGTAACGATTGGCATAACTGTTATCAACTGACAAACTGTCGGCTGTAGTTAAGCTTTAAGTACTTACAAAACGAGTTGCACAGAGCTAAACATCTGATCCGAAGTGACAGAAAAGTGTTTTGTTACATTCACGGAGAACACCCCTGAAAAAGTGCATGCAAACATGTCATCGATCTGCACTGTACGGCATGAAATAAGCTAAAAGGAAGAGATGAATCGGCTTGACTGAAATGAAATGAATCCTTAAAATTTGTATGGTTGCTATTAGTGTCCGCAGCCGAGCGAGTAAGCACTTAGTTTCATAAGCGGGAGGTCTGTGGATCGAATCTCGCTGCCGATACTACTTTAAGTTACCTGCACCATTATTCGATGCTATGCTTAGATATGCGTCGTACGCCACGAAATTGTGTGATGACAGAACAGGTTATGAATGTAAACAAAGTTTGTTTTTGTAACGCACACAATGAAAACAAGAAATGTGACATGCAAAAATTCGACGTTCCTTGCATCTGCGTATGCCGTTATCGTTTTCCGTATTTCTACGATCAGTACCATCCTGATTCGTGCAGTGCTGTATAGGTTACTTACTATATTTGTCACAAATGTAGATACAGTGATGTAAATAACTACGCTGATTTGATTGAAGGTTCTCGTGTATCCTTTAATTTCCAATAGTCTTAAGAACTTTCTCCTTCTTTCATGTTAAAAATTAGGAAAATACTAACTGAATGATCAGATATTGATACTGTGACGGTCATAAGAAGTCTGTTTTTAGAAGTACAAGGAAATTAAAAATAAACTACCGGCAGCGATTTCCGATCCAGAGACCTCGCTCATACGAAACTAAGCGCTTACTCGCTCGGCTGCGGTTTCTGTGGACACTAGCAGCCCTAGAGAGTTTACAGCGTAAGCAAGCTTATAATTTTCAAACTCGATTTTCGCAAAAACGGTTGAAAGTTGCTTCTTTCTCTTACATATGCTAATCCTGTCGTACCCTACACATCCTGTCAATAAGATTCAAATCCGTGGGGGGAAGTTCGTACGGTTCCCTTGTTGGTAAAGTTCCGAAGCAAGTGGGACTTTTGTAACGGTACAAAACTATGAGAACTTGGAGCAGAAGTCGGAGACCAGAACTGCAACGAAGCCGCAGCCAGACAACAGATACTGATCATTGAACAGCACGATCGGCTCCCTTGTCGGGCCAAAGTCACGGACATCGGCCACAGCCGGCCGTCGCTCCTGCTTGAACAGCACCCCTAAGCAGCAGGAGCAGAAAGATTTCCGTTACGCCGTCCCGGGTGTCAGGGCCCTGGGGCCAGCCTTCGGGAAGCCACTCCAGCTCGACTGACCTCCGCATCATCAACGATTACACCAGACCTCGGTCACTGACCAGATGGTGCGATGTGGCCACAAACGCAGCTCTTCCGCGAATTCAGCCCCTGGAACAACATCTAAACGCTGTCGCAGGCCCACACGCAGCGCCTGCCGTGTGTCAACTGGGAAGCCTCACTGTGAACTCTGCCGCGGAGGAGGGACTTCTGCCTGTCTGCAAAGCTCTGGTGGGCAACACCGCGCCAGACGCCCGCCTCAGCTCCTCACCGTCGATTCAGACTTCGACACCAGGCACCGATACACCAGGTACTAATTTTTCTTCTCTGAAGTTTACATTAAATGCCATCAGTTATACCATGAAACTATGAAAGACCTTTTTTTAACACCATCTGGTAATCATACTTCGCTATTATTTGCACTAGAGATTTCCTTCTATTACAAAAATTTCTTATCTTGAAGCAGGTAGGAGAAAGCAGAATGAAGAGGTAAGTGGAATGAAGGGGAAGACGCGACCTTCCGCAGTAGTGGCCGCCCGTGATGGCAGTGCAGCCGCATGCTGCCGCCTCAGCTCGCTTCTCATGCTGAAGACGCCAGCGCAGCGCTATGTCTCCCGAGCAGAGCGCGCACGCCGCTCGCCATATGTCAACGTTTGCAGCCACGACGCCCTAAAGATCGCGCCAGAGAATGGAGCATAATCAGAAGAATGTCTGAACTGTATGAATTAGCAAAGGTGTAAGGTGTCAGGCAAATCCAGCACCTTCCATAAAAACCCTGACATGATAGCATATCCGGCAACATGTCACATAGCTCCGAATAAATCCTGAAATTAAATTAACCAAAGTAATACGATCTACGAGTGAGCAAATGGAATATCACAGACTAACAGAAGAATGTCTAAATGCATGTCATACCTTCCTACCAAGAAACAGACTCAGTTATGAAGGAAGAAACGAGAACAGAAGCCGAGAGCAGAGCCGTGTAGGCTAGAAGGCCCTACAATAAGAGTGGGACAATGGGACACCCGCATTTCCGGCCGACCACCAAGAGGTCCATCCCCCACCCCATGTTAAAAGATGGACCTCTTCAGAACAACAGTATAGATCTTACGATAACACTAAAAGGGCCACACCAGCTGCAAGTTTTAGCGGGAGACTATACACGTCTGTTACGTAGCAAACATTAAAAACATTCCCCCACCACGAAAAGTATGTTTCTCATTGGATAGACAGAATTTTTGTAGGCGGAGCTTAAGGTTAACATTGAGACGCTGATTGGTCAGTTGGAAACACAGCCAGATACCTTTTTCTTAAACCAACTTCGGCAAACAGTAGTAAGGATAAGTTCGAGAGAGTTGCTACTGAGACGGCGAGGCGTATGGAGCTGTGTCGCCAGCCGCCCCTGACGCTGCCTAACCACCGATAAGGTAATGAACGCACGCGATGCCACATAAGAGCGCATAAGGCTTCACTCAGAACTGCAGAAGTCTCATCTGTTACATCCCCTTTTTACGTAATACTAGTGCCGATCGTCAATTAAACTTCGTGGTATTCACATTTGCTACTTGAAGTTAAAATTTGAAAAGCAATGATTTTTCTGTCATATAATTATTGAGATGCCACATCAACCACTGTAATTTATGACAAGTTAAATAAGTAATTAAAAGTACTTGAGGGACACTGCAGACCATTTTTAACAGTTTTTGCTTTCATGAAACTTAATTTAAACCTAGATTATAGATGTGATATGGCATAGGTCATCCTTCGATCCATTATAGAACTTGGAAACCCATTCAGGGAATATTCGTTAACATTTTTGTTGAACGCAGTTGGTTTTTATCATCCTGTATTAAAATATTTCCTTTTATCAATAGTACAACTTATAAACAATGTTTCGTGAGTAGAATAAAAATTCCACTGGTAAATTTAACTGCTTTTTCGACGTTATTTTACCAGCTAACTAAAAATAGGAAAGCCTTGAACCCCTTATACTAAATTTAGTTAGTATTAAGATTCTTTTACAGGGAGTGCAGTGGAGGTGACGCTGAAATCATTAAGTATTTGGTTATATCATCGCTAGTCTCACTGAACTCTTTTGAACTCCACATGTCATGTGTGGTCTGGCGTCTCCTTACTAGCAACAGGTCCCAGGTTCAAACTAGTAAATTCCCTAAAAAACACGCTCAGAGCGTCGTTGCGCGAAAGTGGTAGGGAGACACGACTTAGGACAGACAGACACCACGCAGAATGTTAGAACTAATAGAGAGTTGTATCTGCACCAGGACCTGCCTCTATTGCTTTCCACATCGCCCATATTCCACAGAGAACCCAGCCCACACTCACACTGCCTATCCCTCTCACATTCATACTTCTACCCACTCAGTTGCTACGAACTGTAAGTGTGAGTGACCATCATACAATGTTTAAACTAACTTCTACGTGACTGACTTGCTGTTCTGTGATTATTCGAGCCTAGTTCAAAGCATAGTACTTTATTTTGGCGGAGAAATGATTTATTGATTTCTGATTACGCAGATCTACGCAGTCTTATCATTTTCTATCTTTTTAACTGAACTATTGTAGGTCCACTGATTCCTAGATACACATTCATGTGATCGAATAAACTATCCCTTTATTCAACATAGAAGGGGAGAAAATGGTCGATAGATTGCAGTGCAATAAAGCGGCTGGTGTGGATGAAATAAAGACGGAACTCATCAAATACAGTGGAATGTCAGGTCTTAAATGGCTACACAGGATAATTGAAATGGCGTGGGAGTCGGGACAGGTTCCATCAGACTGGACGAAAGCAGTAATCACACCAATCTTTAAACATGGAAACAGAAAAGATTGTAACAACTACAGAGGTATCTCTTTAATCAGCGTTGTGGCTAAAATCTTCTCAGGTATTGCTGAAAGGAAAGTGCGAGTATCAGTTGAGGACACATTGGATGAAAATCAGTGTGGTTTAGGCCTCTTAGAGGTTGTCAGGACCAGATCTTTAGCTTACGACAAATAATGGAGAAGTGTTAATAGTGGAACAGGGAATTGTATCTGTGCTTTGTAGATCTAGAAAAGGTATATGACAGGGTTCCTAGGAGGAAGTTACCGTCTGTTCTACGAGATTATGGAATAGGAGGCAAACTTTTGCAAGCAATTTAAGGCCTTTACATATAGTCAGGCAGCAGTTAGAGTTGACGGTAAGTTGAGTTCATGGTTCAGTGTAGTTTCGGGGATAAGACAAGGCTGCAACCTGTCTCCACTGTTGTTCATATTTATGGATCATATGTTGAAAACAATAGACTGGCTGGATGAGATTAAGGTATGTGAACACAAAATAAGCAGTCTTGCATATGCGGATGACTTAGTTGTGTATGGCAGATTCGATTGAAAATTTGCAAAGTAATATTTCGGAGCTAGATCAGAAATGTAAGGACTAAGATATGAAGATTAGCACCAGCAAAACGAAAGTAATGTCAGTGGGAAAGAGATATAAACGGATTGAGTGCCAAATAGGAGGAACAAAGTTAGAACAGGTGGACGGTTTCAAGTACTTAGGATGCATATTCTCACAGGATGGCAACATAGTGAAAGAACTGGAAGCGAGGTGTAGCAAAGCTAATGCAGTGAGCGCTCAGCTACGATCTACTCTCTTCTGCAAGAAGGAAGTCAGTACCAAGACTAAGTTATCTGTGCACCGTTCGATCTTTCGACCAACTTTGTTGTATGGGAGCGAAAGCTGGGTGGATTCAGGTTACGTTATGAATAAGGTTGGCGTTACGGATATGAAAGCTAAGATGATTGCAGGTACTAGTTGATGGGAACAATGGCAGGAGGGTGTCCACAATGAGGAAATCAAAGAAAAACTGGGAATGAACTCTATAGATGTAGCAGTCAGGGGGAACAGGCTTAGATGGTGGGGTCATGTTACACGCATGGGAGAAGCAAGGTTACCCAAGAGACTCACGGGTTCAGCAGTAGAGGGTAGGAGGAGTCGGGGTAGACCAAGGAATAGGTACTTGGATTCGGTTAAGAATGATTTTGAAGTAATAGACTTAACATCAGAAGAGGCACCAATGTTAGCACTGAATAGGGGATCATGGAGGAATTTTATAAGGGGGACTATGCTCCAGACTGAACGCTGAAAGGCATAGCCAGTCTTAGAAGATGATGATGATGATGATGATGATGATGATGATGATGATGATGATGATGATGATGATAACCTTTATTGCCATTTATTTAACTGCAGTTCGTGTTTGTTTAAAATTTCGCTTAAATTGCCAGTGCTTTAGATATTTGACCAGATGATTATTATCTGTAACTATTACTTCAGTTCTCCTACCTAATGGACATTAAAGCAGAAATGCACTGGTTGACGCAATGGCAACGTCAGGCCACATTTTCTGAACGGAGCGTGCATAGCGCAGATACTATCCGACAACCAATCCCTTAATTTTTGTACGTCACAAAAGTTGGTATGTAGCAAGCCTCTCTCCAAGCAGTTTCACTTAATATCTTGAGGTTACCCAATATATGTAACGGCTTCTCGCTATGCAACAAGGTTGTAAATTTTTATGCTCGCAGTTCCTAGAGCATAGTGAGCGACGAGCTATGCTCTGGCAAGGTCTGGTGCTACAGTCCTAAGAATGAGGTGGTCATTTGCTTCATGGACAGAACAATGGACAGTTTTAGGTTCGATGGCGTCATAGCAAAAAAAGGGGGCAAACTGACTACCTGGAATTCGGTAAACTTTGAGACTGGTATGTAATACGTATACAGCGAAGAGCTATTCCCGAGCCATTCGAGTGAATGAGCGTTTGACGAAACAGTGCTATCAAACATACCCGGCAGTGGAAATGGTCAAAGGTGTTTCAAAGCACTGCAAATTATCAGGGCAAGGAGACGAACAATATCTATTAGATCCAATAAAGCTTTTGGATGGATATGTGAAAATGCACCCAACCAGAAATCTGTGAAATTAGCACCTAGTTTTTCTGGAAGCTACCTGCTAAAGGGCAGAACCTACCTGTGCCCCCGGGAGTTGTCATCCATCGGAAACGATCCCTGTGAGGCACGGCCTGTAAAATGACCTTTTTAAAAATATTATTAATATTGTGTGTTTGGGGGAGAGAGAGAGAGAGAGAGAGAGAGAGAGAGAGAGAGAGAGAGAGAGAGAGAGAGAGAGAGAGATTTTTTGATTGAGATTTTTACTTTAAGTCGTAATTGGTACCTGAATTTTGGTTGCTGCCTCCTTGAATGATCAGCTTCTGCACCAGTTGTTGACGTATTGCAATTTGGAGGAAGTTATTGTTCTTTAAGGTTTAAAATAAAAACTCTGTTGGTTACTTGGCCGTATTGCGGATAGCTTTGAGCACAACTTTTCTTAGCTTTTTGTACCTAAGGGACCACTGTTGTAAGAAAGATGAAACATCAAACAGCAATCTGCTTTTCGTGAGAAAAGAAGATTCAAAATTGTTAAGGCTTTCGTGGCCACTTGTTGACAAACTGCCTATTGGCTTCTGTCTCGGGTTCTTCTGCCGACGTTCATCTAATGATCTTTCTGACGTTTCGCCAGCACGAGTGGCTGGCATTGTCAAAGCTCCACCCTCCATTGCCGGTGGTGAACTGGAGCCGAGCTCGCGGCCGCAGACTATATGTACCTGGCGCGCCAACGTCCGAGGGCTTCTCCGCGGTCATTTCCGGTGCGGTTCTCCTCTTGCTACCTGCGACGGTGGTTCGCTGCAGTACGGGAAGCCAGGATCTGTTTACCTTAAGGCTTTCCTCTTTCTTGTTGAAACTGTTCGCGTGTTTTTGTATTTCTACAGCTTCTCTAAACAAGCGCGTGTGATAGTGCTTCTCTGCAGCCAGAACTTCCGTGTCGGCGAATTTCATTACGTGGTCGGTCTCATTCAGTGCGTGCTCTGCCACGGCCGATTTCTCCACCTGCCCCAACCTGCAATGTCGCTCATGCTCTTTGATGTGGTGTTAATGGATCGTCCAGTCATTCCGACATAAACTTTTCCGCATGTGCATGGTATACGGTATATTCCCGACATTGCAAGTGGGTCTCTTTTCTCCTTCGCCGATCTAAGACACTCTTTGATCTTCCTTGTCGGTTTGAAAATAGTCTCTACGCCATGTTTGCGCAATATACGGCCGATTCTGTCCGTCACTCTGGGAATGTATGGCAGAAATGCCGTACCCGACATTTCTTCTTCTGGTTCCCTACTTCGCCGAGTGTTTGGCTCTGTTACACTTCTAATGTAATTTGTGGAGTACCCATTGCTCCTCAGAACAGTTTCCAGGTGTTGCATTTCTCGTTTGAGGTGTTGCGGCTCACATATTCGTCCTGCTCTCGTTACGAGCGTACTAATCATGCCTCTTTTCTGGCTCGGGTGGTGGTTTGACAGTTTGTACAGGTATCGGTCCGTGTGTGTCGGTTTTCGGTACACGATGTGTCCCAGGTTTTCGCCGTCCCTTGTGACCAGCACATCTAGAAATGGCAGTTTCTTGTCTTTTTCTACTTCCATGGTAAATGTTATGTTGGCATGGAGGCTGTTAAAGTGCCTTAGGAAGTCACCGAGCTGTTCTTCACCATGGCTCCACACCAAGAAAGTATCATCGACATACCTGTACCACAACTTAGGTTTGCAAGTCGCCGAGTCCAGTGCCTGTGCTTCGAATTGTTCCATGAAGAAGTTGGCCACCACTGGACTGAGAGGACTACCCATGGCGACGCCTTCCAGCTGTTCGTAGAAATCACCATTCCACGTGAAATAGCTCGTGGTGAGACATGCATGGAAGAGCTTTTTCATGTCTTGCGGGAACATGGAACCGATGTGCTCCAGAGCGTCACTGAGTGGCACTTTCGTAAATAACGAAACATCAAAGCTGACCAGTATGTCGTTTGGTGCAAGTTTCAGTTGCTTCAGCTTCTCAATGAAATGTCCTGAGTCCTTAATGTATGTGTCGGTCTTCCCCACGTGTGGCTGGAGCAGAGAGGCCAAGTGTTTTGCCAGTTCATACGTTGGTGAGCCAGGAGCGCTAACGATCGGTCTCAGTGAAACGTTGTTCTTACGGATCTTGGGTAATCCATACAGCCGAGGTCGTAGGGCTTCTGTGTTGCGCAGGTTTCTCTGTATGTCCGCTGGCAGAGAAGACGCCTTGATTAATCGATTCGTATTCCGAGTGATACGCTGCGTCGGATCTGCACTTAGTTTTCGGTACGTCGTCGGATCTAAGACTCACTTGCAATGTCGGGAATATACCGTATACCATGCACATGCGGAAAAGTTTGTCTGAATGACTGGACGATCCATCAACACCAGGATCAAAGAGCATAAGCGACATTGCCGGTTGGCGCAGGTGGAGAAATCGGCCGTGGCAGAGCACGCACTGAATGAGACCGACCACGTAATGAAATTCGCCGACACGGAAGTTCTGGCTGCAGAGAAGCACTATCACACGCGCTTGTTTAGAGTAGCTGTAGAAATACAAAAACACGCGAACAGTTTCAACAAGAAAGAGGAAAGCCTTAAGGTAAACAGATCCTGGCTTCCCGTACTGCAGCGAACGACCGTCGCAGGTAGCAAGAGGAGAACCACACCGGAAATGACCGCGGAGAAGCCCTCGGACGTTGGCGCGCCAGGTACATATAGTCTGCGGCCGCGAGCTCGGCTCCAGTTCACCACCGGCAATGGAGGGTGAAGCTTTGACAATGCCAGCCACTCGTGCTGGCGAAACGTCAGAAAAATCATTAGATGAACGTCGGCCGAAGAACCCGAGACAGAAGCCAATAGGCAGTTTGTCAAAAGAAGATTGCTTGGCACACAAACTTCTTTCAAACTACACGTCCTGCTACATCAAAATTGGAAAATTGGTCAGTGTTCATCACCATACTATCGTACAAAAACATAATCCAATTACTGTAATTAAGAAATTATGAGAAGTTGTTACTTATTGAATGAAAACTACTGTATTTTAGTGAACTTTGTACACTTAAAATTCTGTCAATTGATAGACGGCAACGACAATGTTCACCTCCTTTTCCAAAAACAAGGTATTTCTATTCTTCACTTCCAAAAAATTTGAACACACAAATGTTTGGCAACTCTTACACATTTTTTTTAAAGACCATACTCAGATTTTCTAATACTATCGTTGCGGGGATTGCACGCTAAAGAGTTTCTTGCTGTCCAGTTGCACTTCACTTAAAGTACTTTTAGAATCACGCTTAGATTTTCGGTATTTAGATACATTACTGAGCTTCTCAGAATAAAATCGGGCACAAATTAAAGAAAAAAAAGCAGTGAGACATACATTACAGGCCTACCTGCACTCGGGAAGTCCTCGTCCACTCAAATGACGGACGGGTTCGCTAGCCGCTGTCAATGTGAGTCTAACTTTCGGAGTGTTCAGCTCGTTGGCCTTGTATCTGTGTGTGCTAAAACGTTCGATATGGAACTGTCAACAACCACCCATGGTAAACCACGTGCCTACTATGACGGTTAATCGTACATCGTAAAGAGAACCAAAACAGATGGGACTGTGATGTGGCGCTGTTCGAAACGCAGAACATACTGCCGAGGTGTGCTTAAGACCAAAAGCTGTGTCGTGCTTAGTTCATGCGGATGAAGCTCGCTTAGGAGTAAAAAAGACGTTAAATCAGACGAAGAGCAGATCACGAGAGGAAGAGACTGTTGTTGTGTTGTTGTGGTCTTCAGTCCTGAGACTGGTTTGATGCAGCTCTCCATGCTACTCTATCCTGTGCAAGCTTTTTCATCTCCCAGTACCTACTGCAACCTACATCCTTCTGAATCTGCTTAGTGTATTCATCTCTTGGTCTCCCTCTACGATTTTTACCCTCCACGCTGCCCTCCAATACTAAATTGGTGATCCCTTGATGCCTCAGAACATGTCCTACCAACCGATCCCTTCTTCTGGTCAAGTTGTGCCACAAACTTCTCTTCTCCCCAATCCTATTCAATACTTCCTCATTAGTTATGTGATCTACCCATCTAATCTTCAGCATTCTTCTGTAGCACCACATTTCGAAAGCTTCTATTCTCTTCTTGTCCAAACTATTTATCGTCCATGTTTCACTTCCATACATGGCTACACTCCATACGAATACTTTCAGAAATGACTTCCTGACACTTAAATCTATACTGGATGTTAACAAATTTCTCTTCTTCAGAAACGCTTTCCTTGCCATTGCCAGCCTACATTTTATATCCTCTCTACTTCGACCATCATCAGTTATTTTGCTCCCCAAATAGCAAAACTCCTTTACTACTTTAAGTGCCTCATTTCCTAATCTAATTCCCTCAGCATCACCCGACTTAATTAGATTACATTCCATTATCCTTGTTTTGCTTTTGTTGATGTTCATCTTATATCCCCCTTTCAAGACACTGTCCATTCCATTCAACTGCTCTTCCAAGTCCTTTGCTGTCTCTGACAGAATTACAATGTCATCGGCGAACCTCAAAGTTTTTATTTCTTCTCCATGAATTTTAATACCTACTCCGAATTTTTCTTTTGTTTCCTTTACTGCTTGCTCAATATACAGATTGAACAACATCGGGGAGAGGCTACAACCCTGTCTTACTCCCTTCCCAACCACTGCTTCCCTTTCATGTCCCTCGACTCTTACAACTGCCATCTGGTTTCTGTACAAATTGTAAATAGCTTTTCGCTCCCTGTATTTTACCCCTGCCACCTTTAGAATTTGAAAGAGAGTATTCCAGTCAACATTGTCAAAAGCTTTCTCTAAGTCTACAAATGCTAGAAACGTAGGTTTGCCTTTCCTTAATCTTTCTTCTAAGATAAGTCGTAAGGTCAGTATTGCCTCACGTGTTCCAGTGTTTCTACGGAGTTATTTGGGTGTTTAGCGATTTCGATTGCCTCCCTGTAGAGCCTTTCGTAATATCCGCTTGTGGCCGCTAGTACTTGCGTCTCCTCGAAACGAATATTGTGCTTCCCTGGCTGGAAAGCATGCTCCGCAACAGCTGATCGTTCCGTTTCTCCTCTTCTACAATTTCCCTTATGCTCTTTCAAACGTTTACTGGAAAAAGCTGGAGTGTATAGGATCCCATGCTGCTGTGGTGATGTTTATGTGGGTACCACTAAAAGAACTGTTTCTAAACGTTTGAAAGAGCATAAGGGAAATTGTAGAAGAGGAGAAACGGAACGATCAGCTGTTGCGGAGCATGCTTTCCAGCCAGGGAAGCACAATATTCGTTTCGAGGAGACGCAAGTACTAGCGGCCACAAGTGGATATTACGAAAGGCTCTACAGGGAGGCAATCGAAATCGCTAAACACCCAAATAACTCCGTAGAAACACTGGAACACGTGAGGCAATACTGACCTTACGACTTATCTTAGAAGAAAGATTAAGGAAAGGCAAACCTACGTTTCTAGCATTTGTAGACTTTTTTAAAATTATACCGAAGAGTTAGGACACTTGCACAATCGAGGGTACGATTTTGTTACCGAAATGCCAGAACAGCAAGCAGTGAAGAGATTATTACACGTGCAAAGGGCCAAATCACTTGACAGTCAGAGCCAGAAACACAAGCTGATCTTCAAGCAGAGTTACAAACCGTGAATGACAGCAGCAGTTACCTCTTAAGTGATGACAGCTTTGGAGATAGGATCATAGTTTCTAACGGAAAAGCAGGAAGAGAGGCGCTAAAGACTAAACAAGACTCTTTCATGGTTGGGACCTTCAAATGCTGTAGCAAGCAGTTTTCACAAATATATACCATTCATGCGGACTTCGGAAGTTCAAAGTACGAAACAAACATCTATCCGATGGCTTTTGCATTCTTTCTAAAGAAAAGAAACTAAACATATGTCCGTCTCGTACTTGTTGGAACCACATTACATTTTCGCTTTGGTTTTTTAATTTTATTTGCTGTTTATATGTTTTACCTACTGTTACATTAATTTTGCATTAATTACGCACACTGTCTAGGTTTACAACGAACATTAATGGTATTATACGTATCATGCCTGCTGTACTATAAAAATCTTCAGATAAAGCACAGCAAAGAACATTTTTTTGCATTTGTACTATTCCATTCAAAATTTTTTCGTAAGATGGAAGGAGTACTAGTACCTTGAATATATTCTAAAAAAAATAATGCTGAAGCGCTACAATACCGCACCATGTCTACGTTACACAAGGAGTAACTGACCATTAGAAAAAGTATCTGCTGTTTTGATAGTAACTCACTTCATTTATAAACAGCCATTTAACTTTGGCAGTCATTTATTCAGTTTGCTTCAGCAGCACTTGTACAATTCGTACTCTCAGCCCCTCCATTAGTTTAACCAGGAAATGGGATGGGCCGTTCGGTGCCAGACATTAAATCGCCATGCCAACTTTTAAACAGTATTTGTATTTTTTGCTAACATTTACTTTCGTTTGTTTTATATTTGACATTTTTCTCGAAAAACTCTAGTGTGTATGCCTGGCAAAATACGATACAGATCCTATTTTCTTTCTACACTACTGTTATGGAAATAAGTTCCTTCCAAGAATTGTGACGGGAGATGAAACCTGGTTGCATCACTTTGACGAAAATGGTTATTAATGGAATGTTATCATACGAACTATTCGAAGAAGACAAAATTCGAAACTGTGCTACAGCAGGAAAGGTGAGTCATTCTGAACCAAAACAGTGTGTTTTTTGTGGACATTATGCCATACGGACTATCAGTTCTGACGCTTACCTGGGAACTCTTAAAACCACCTCATGCCCGAATGTGTGTGAATCCACAGCGTGTGCAAAGAAAACGATGTTCTACTGTTGCCTGACAACACCCAGCCATATTTTAGTGGAAAAAGCACCACCAAGATCATAAAATTTGCGCGGACAACGTTGAAACACCCACTCTATAGCCTTGATATATCACTGATCACCTGTTCGGAAAACTGAAGGAATCTCCGTGGAAGGAGATTTATGGTTGGTAGGCTAAGAAACTGTGACTCAAACATGCTGGACCCGACTCCTACCGTGCAGCAGATGGCAATTGAAGGGCATGGAGATTGCGGAAACACATTTTGTCTCTCAAGAACTTGCAAAGATGGAATTTCCTTCTTATGAAATCCCTGTTCATAGTTAATAGTATGACATATTGTATATGTTACGTGATCTATTACATACGCATTTACAGAATTTGGCGTAAAATGACCATTTGGAGAGCAATCATGAGGTACATGATTTTTTTCGTCACACAGCTTTTTGGAGACTATTACCGGTTTAGGATATGCAATAGATGTCTTCAGATTCTGAGAAAAAATTAAAAGGTAATACACAAGAGATTAAAAAGTAATAACGGAAGCTTTAATAAAAGAACAATGTGCCTCGCAACGACTCAAAGTGGCATGCATTCAACAACCAGCTATATTCAAAATACAAAGTAATCCTAGAAGTCGTTGATGCGTGTATAAACAGATAATTATACATGTGATTAAAAATAAATTCATTTAAAAGACAATCCCCTAAAATATTCTCTGCTGAAGATAAAGAGCAAGATTTTTTATATAAAAATATTAATCCAAGTAAAACGCTTTTATCTTCCGACAGAGTAAATCTGCCACTATGTAACAAATTGATCAAAAATAAAAATAGATTACAGAAATCATGCTAAGTGAATATGTGCATGCGCTCATAAATCAGTCTTATAAAAGAAGATAATTTAAATTCGAAAACATGGGTATTGTCGTATTTCTCACCCTTACTACTTTCGATTACTTTATGTCCGTTCCAGTTTCACTTTCATTTTATTATTTACCGTTCTAATCTAAATACAAAATGGAATATGAGTTACATAACAAAATGCACGTTCTCGAGTTTAATTCCGTCTTCTTCCTTTATAAGACTTATTTTAGAGCCCAGACACAGTATTCAATTTAGAATGACTTCAGTAATCAATTTTTATTTTTCATCATTTTGTTAAATTCTGAAAATTTAAACTGTCAGAAGACGAACAGATTTTATATGGACGAAAATCTTTATATTAAAAAAAATAAATAATTTACTTATATTCATCTGAGAATACAAAAAACTGGTCTTTTCACTGACTATCCTTTTAATCACTTGAATTGTTATCTGTACGTTATACCTGCATCAGCGACCTCCAGGATTGTTTTGCGTCCTTTATACAGCCGGTTGTTGCATGCGCAGCTGTTTCAACTCACCTTATTTTTACAGGTTATGACTTGTGCGGCGCAGCAGAATGAGAGGTATATTGTTTTTTATTATAACTTCCTTCATTTGTGTTTAATCTATTGATATATTAGCTAGTAATGTACTTTCTTTTACTTCTGTCGTCGAATCTGAAGATCGCTACTGCATAGCCGAAACCGATAATTCTGTTCAAAAAGTTGTGCGACCAAGACAGTTACATAAAAATTATATACTGAACCACTTTTGTGCATTTTAAATGCGTTATAATTCAGTATAAATCCTTTGTCTGTGACAACATCCTCGTATTTCATATGTCACATCGTTTGTATTGAAATAAACTATGGCTAAATTTGAGTCTACTGCTCATACAGTTTTACATATGCCATTAAATATGTAATTTTATTACATTTATAGGAAGCAGTGTACGTTGTGTAGAAGCAGATGCATAATCAGGGGAAAGGTGTGTGTCTTTTGTCCCACAAGACTATATTACATTAACAACAGCATACACAGAGGAGTTTAGTCATTCTGCATATCTGCGAACGGAACGGAAATAAACTGTAAGATATGCGAGAATGAGGAGTAGCCTCTGCCGTGCAGGTAATTGCGGTACGCAGAGTGCAGATGTAGATGGAAATGTTGACAATGGCGTTTATAAGAAGCATAGCTAAAAACTCTAAAATTTCTATTCGCGCAGCTTTAATTGTCATATTTTAAAATAAGTTGAAGATATGCAGATTTTAACCCCGGGAAGTCAGTTCTCCATGATCATAGATTCGAAAACTAAAATTTTCTCACACTCTGTTTGTTGACACAGGTTTTTCGAAATCAGGCTCTTGTCTTTTGGGTGAAATACTCTCACCACCACACAACACGAGCCACACCCTCTGGTTTTCAGATTCTGGCACAGGTGAAGCGCTGTACTTCCTCTACATATATATCTATATATATATATATATATATATATATATATATATATATATATATATTATGGAGGAAGTATGTATTTTAGGCTGTGGAGAAGCAGATCTCTGCAACGCCTTCTCCCTCGGTCGTGAACACAGCAAGCCATGCAAGAAGGCTGAGAATCCAGCCAACGTGGACATGATGTTCTACGTATTTCTGTATCTGAAAAAATCTGAGTGACTGAGACCAACTGCAGTAAATCCTATTCGCAGATTTGATCCACATCGGGCTCGCCTCCCTATCTTAACGTTTAGTTGCATGTCTGGATGTAGAGATATTAATGATTATTAACAGCCGTCCGTAATTAAGTCGAATCGTTGAATGCGAATATCTTGGTGTCAGCTGCGTTAGACATGTATGTACTATCTATTAGTGACAAATGAAAATTTGTGCCCGACCGGGACCCGAACCCAGATTTCCCGCTTACCGCGAGTAGTCGACTGGAGCACTTCGGTTATCAATGCACGCTCTCCTGGACCGAGCGAAATTTCCGTATGGCACACTGTGTATATCACTATACCATAGTAAAGCGTTGAATGTAGTGGACTATGTTATAGGAATGTAGACAGTGTGACATTTGAAAGTTTCGGGACGGGATGCACGGATAGCCGCAGTGCTTAAGGCAACCGCTCGCGGTAAACGGGAGATCGGGATTCGAGTCCCGGTCCGTAAAAAATTTTCATTTATCACTAATAGCTAGTAGAGCAGTAGTGATGATATTTCAACGGAATCACGAGTGTTAGTACTCACTCCCGTACACACACTGGTACACCAAACCCATTTGACGCTTCTTCAAGAATGTAGTCTGCAGTTATTCAGAATCATAACAGTCAGAAACTGATAGCAAAACGCTTCGGAACAGAATACGCCTGCGTGTGGTATATGGGTATAGGTGAAACGACTTGGCACAATCAAAGTTCACTGGGTTTTGAACATTGGCAACCAATGAATGTTCTTGCGGGGTAAATGGCTCTGAGCACTATGGGACTTCACTTCTGAGGTTATCAGTCCCCTAGAACTTAGAACTGCTTAAACCTAACTAACCTAAGGACATCACACACATCCATGCCCGAGGCTGCATTCGAGCCTGCTACTGTAGCGCCTAGAACCACTCAGCCACCCCGGCCGGCTCTTGCGGAGTAAATGTTTGTTGTGGTGTTTCTCAAATTACTTGAGAGCTGTTCAACTACCCTCTATACATAATTTGGTAATAGATGATATTGATGACACCTTTTGGGTGGTGGTGACTCGACTGGGTATGGTGACATTTTGTTTCGAAGCGTAGGACAGCTAACAGCAGGTGGCATAATCCTCTGACAGCTGTGTGACACGATGTGGCAGTTTATTATTCGCCACAATAACAGTCGCCTTTCTGCAGGCTTGATAAGTTGTTCAACTGTATTTAAGACGTCCTCCTTGACAGGAGATTCGTAAGCTGCTTCTGGTGTCGTATATTGTTAGAAGCCACTGCAGCGTCCAGTGTTTCTCAAGGTAAAGTGATACAGCCAACTGCTGTTAACGATACGTACAAATATAACTGACACGGTCGGCCTACACAGCTGACGTGTCAGCAAGTCCGGATGCAATGTGGAGCTCTGGGCTTCAGTTTCTTGTGCTGCTAGCGATTTTCTGCCGGTGGGAGACTGTAACGGGTTACACTCAACCTCGTGAAGCCAACTGAGTAAATTACTTGAATGAGAACTAGCAACTCAAAAAATAGGAAAGCGGACAATGGCTGGTAGTTTCTATTACGCTTCAGACTATACCTAGATGACCCGATGACACAGCAGACGGTAGGTATCATGTGCTCCTTTGCACTTGGTCACAGAGTTACGTTACTTA